>NC_135369.1:150742857-151054389 GCF_049243985.1 Paroedura picta
ACACTAGAGAAACAGAACCTATTGGGGGGTAGGGAGATTAGAGTGGCTAACAGTTCCTGGAAACCAAAGTAAAGGTCTGGGAAAAGCAGGCATGTAGCCCAACAAGGACAACTTTATTATCTAAATTTTTTTGGCATGTGTTTTTTGGGGGGTTTTTTTGGTTGGGCCAGGGCAGTCTGGGTGATGGGATGCTTTTTGTACTCTTCCCTTATTTCCCACCCTTATTTCCTCACCCTTATTTCTCTTATGCTTAAATTATATGATCTATGGAACTTGAATGAGATGATGAGTAAGTTAGGGGGAAAGCTGTCTGCCTTGGTGAGCTCCCTGCATGCATACATATTTATTTATTTATATTTATATACCACCCTCCCCTGAGGCTCATACATATGTAGTAGAAGGTAAAGGAGACAGAGATCTGTGGCTGACCCATGGGTGTTGCAGCCATACAGAAAAGAATTATACCCATAGTGCCCTGGATCCTGTCTAGAATTTTAATGAGTTAAAGAGGGACAATTTTTACCAATTCTCTGTCCTGGAGGTGACTCTGATTTACCCCAAAATATTCATGGGTCCTCTGTCCCCCCTCCAAGAGTAGCATTGGGGGTTATTTGGAGCTGCTGTGTGAGGGTGGAATAGGCAAAAATTGCCCCTTCCTCTTTGTGCTCACAAGATATGAATTCAGTCATTACTTTTCTGAGGGATTATTTTTCTGTACAATTACACGTATCTACAAGATCTTAGTTCTTCAATTCTACTCTCTCTCTCTCTTTAGCAGAATACTGGTTTCAGAAATAATCTCATGAGCTTCAGTTTCTGTATACAAATACATTTTCCTGGCAACCTAGAATGAACATGGTAAATGTAAATCCATGGCAAGTGATGAATCTTATAAAAATGTACTCAAAAAGCTTCAGTGAAGGTTTGAGCTTCACTATATAGTATTGCTAGATTTAATAAATCATAATATAGAATATTTTTGATATAAATTGTCACTCTAAAATCCTAACACAGTGTAAATAATTTGTCTACTGAAAGATTTCAAGTACTTGTTGAAAAAAAATAGAAAAATTCTATGCTACCTTAGAGATTTCTACTACTTACTCATGTTATAAAGGTTTTGTATAATTTGTCTTTTGGATAAATTCTATACATTTACTAAATTCTTGTCATAAAGGGCCTGCAAAACTGAGCTCTTCTGCCAGGCTTTTGGTTTGGGCCAGTGAATAACAAAAATTGTCACCACCACATGGAGTGCTCCCTAAAATAAACCACCCCCGAGCAAACAATGGGGAGGCAAAAACCAAGACTCACAGTTGGAGTGTTTATAGAAGATTTAAATGTTTTTTAACTTTTTTTAAATTATAATTTTATATTGTGGTTGTAGACTACCTTAAGTCAGCAATCCTGAAAGGGCTGGCATATCAATCTAATCTAATAATAAAATAAAAAGAAATAACTGAATGGCAAATTAGATTTATTTTTAAAAAATCTAATGTCATCTAATTACTGGTATATATTTTACTGACATTTCTCAGTTTCAGATACTGTAGGACAGAGATGTAATTCAGATTGCTAAGAAAATCTAAGTATATTTTTCATTCATTGAATGCTAACTAGATTCATTCCCCATGGAAGATCATGGCATATAAGTGCAGTTAGGACATGTAGTATTAGAAAATGTGTATGCAATACAGGTAAAAAAGGTTAAATAAATATATAATAGTTATCCCAAGACTGGTTTAGCACAGGTAGATAAAGTGTTGAATTTAAATGGGGGAGACTTGTGTGCAGTTCCCCACTCAAAAATATAGTGACCATGTCTCCCGACTCTTGCGGGACGGCCGTGACTTTGAAGCCAGATTCCCGCGTCCCGGCACATTATTAAAATGTCCCAGGGTGGGGGCCTCTCCGCCGCCCCTGGGCCTGGTAATGGCTCATGCCACGCGTCTTTTTGCAGAGTGAAGCATTGTCTCACTGATTCGCGGCAACCGCCTGCGAGCATTCAGACGACCCAGTCTCCCCTGCCTCCCTGCAATTTCAAAAGCAAGGCGAGGGTTGCGGCCTACACAAGCATGGGCAGGAGCCTGCCTCAAATGGCCTTCATGGGGAGCACAGAATCTTTTTCCTCACATCAAGCGAGGTGGAGGTGCTTAAGGAAGATGGCGCTGGTGGTGGCTGCGAGTGGGGATTGGGGGCTGAAGAGCCTGGTGTGGCAGAGTGAGTGTTGGCCCATTACTGCTTCTGTCACATCCCTGCCCTGCTTGGAAGAGCGCCCTGCTGGGGAAGCCCAGGTGGCAAGCCACCCCCCTTTCTCCCAAATTGGAGGAGGAGAGAGAGGTGGTTGCAGGAGGCCTCGGTCGTCCTCCGCTTGGCTGTCACAGGGCAGGCGGGGATGGCTGGCTAGCTGCTTGGCTGCTCGCTGGCTTGTGAGGCGATGGCAGTGGCGTTGTGGGGACAACCGCGTGTGTGGCTTGCAAGGTGGCCGCCTGGCTTCTCGTTTCCTGCTGGCTCTTGTCATGGAAAGCACTTTCTCTGCACCAGGAAAAGTGTCACCTGCTAAACGTAGCTCCATGGCTGCTGTTTAAAGGCACAGGAGGGGAACTAGGGAAAGGGGCGGAATGAGCGGCAACCCTGTCCCTTGCGTTTTTATTCTGCCCTCCTGTCAAATAGTTTAGGGCGGTGGCTGGTATTTAATGCACCTGCCAGTGCGAGTAGATTGAAGAGGGGTAAAGGTATCAGTATCCCCTGTGCAAGCACCGAGTCATGTCTGACCTGGAAAGGTAAAAATGCGCTTATTGTTGTAAGAACAGGCTGATCTGAAAAACAGTCCCAGGTTGCTGAGAGATGCTATGGGATCTGAATAAGTGACAAATAGCAAATCAGTTGTTGGGAAAATAACCTTGAAGGAGAGCTCTCCTCTACTACCAGCCTAATCTCTCTCACACACACACACTCACATACTTGTTTTGTCTTAAACTAAAAGCTGTAGTTAAACTAAAAGCTGTAGTCTATTGTGATGTCTTAGTTTGGTGTTTAAGACTGCAGTCCTATGAATTGTGCTCCCTAAAACCATCAATTTAAATGGATTCAGCATCCTAGCTCTGTGTAGGAATGGGATGCACATGAGCAGTCTTACTGAAGGGAGGGGATTTGCTTATTCCCCCTCCCCTCCAAATTGCAGGTGATGAAGGCAGTTACAGTGGTTTGTATGTAGCTGATGGGATGTTTAAAAACTGATGTTTGGTGATCTCTTTGTCTAAGATATAATATTAAAATAAACAGCTAAAATAAAGTCTTAAGGCAGCAATAAACCTTGATTTCTATGCTCATATTCTCCTTCCCCCCCTTCCCCTATTGCATATTTAAAGGTGAAAGAGTGGGCGTTTCAGGGTAAAGAGACATTTTTTCTATTATCTACCATTCTCCTAATAATTAAAATCCTGGCAGCCTTCCCTGACCTTGCTCGCTGCCAGGCCTCCTCTCCAGCTCCAGCCACCAGGACCTGCCAGGTAAGCTGCAGGGTGGGGAGCTCTCCTTCCCTTACCCATTATCCCTAGTCTCCAAGCCCCGAAGCTAGTCTCCAGGCCATGCCAGGAGGTTGGCAACCCACTGGTTAATGGTGAACCTCTTTAACAAATTTAAAATCTGGTCACCATACTCAAAAAGGAAGCTCTCTGTGTGATCTTGGCAAGAGACACAGTCTCACAAGGCACTATGAGGTTTCATGTATTGTGCATACGTTCCATGTAAACCACCCTGAGCATCCGCGGTATATAAATATAATAAATAAATAAACACAAAGCATTTTCCCCCTGATTTCTGAACCCTAGGAAGTCTTTTTGCCCTTGCAGATTGATTCTTTGGGATCATGTGGTTTACTTTCTGTTACCATAAACTAAGAAACAAAAAGGACTTATCAGGCACGCTAAAACTGATCAGCCTTTATAGCAGACTTGATATGTGTAGGGTTTATTAGTTACTTGTTTCCCTTGATTTAGAAGAAGAGTTGGTTCTTATATGCTGCTTTTCTCTACCCGAAGGAGGCTCAAAGCGGCTTACAGTCGCCTTCCTTTCCTCTCCCCACAACAGACACCCTGTGAGGTGGGTGAGGTTGAGAGAGCCCTGATATCACTGCCCGGTCAGAACAGTTTTATCAGTGCCGTTGCGAGCCCAATGTCACCCAGCTGGGTGTATGTGGGGGTGGGCGGAACTGAATCTGGCATGCCAGAATAGAAGTCTGCATTCCTAACCACTTCACCAAACTGGCTCTCCTACCCTACCTAGGTTAGGAGATGTGATAGATCTTGTTGCTTCCTGAACCACAGATAGGGTGGTTTTCTATAATAATTTATTATTGTTGAAACAACAAATAAAATACACATCACATTAGCTAACAACCACAGTCTCACTTTGTCCATAATACATAGGTGAAATGAAATCAATTAACGTTTTTGAAATATAACTAAAAAGTTGCTATCACAAAGTGAAAAAAATAAAATAAATGAAGAATTATGCATAGGCTACAATGAGAATTCCTCAGCCATACTAGAAACAAATCTTTTCCTAATCATTAGGGATGAGGAAATGAATTTAGTAATCATTAAGGTAACAAGAGGGAATACATCTGACAAAAGGGATATTATTTTACATTCATCAGAACCAGGTTGGTTTTTAAAAACCAAATGTTACAAGATAAAATTTATTTGAACCATATTTCCCAGTTTTAAAAATCAGATATTTCTTGAACAAACGTGCATTCTTGTTAAAATGTGTTGGTAATCTAGGTGTATAGTCATAACATTTTGTCATACAGTTCACAGGAATTGCAGGATTATAACTGTTTATAGATAGACATGACAGATTTCAGTTCTGTTTACTCTGCACATGCAAAGATCCTAAGCAAGACTACTCAGTAGATTATTGAAGTTTCAGTCCTATATAGTTATTTGAAATAAATCCAAGTGAGTAAGGTGAGATATTTTTGAGAATAGATAGGTACACTAAATTCCAGAACCTTCTAGAAGCAAGAGCTGCTCAAAGAATGAGTTGGAGGCTAAGTTCTATTACTGTCTACAAGGTATTCATAATTTGTCTGTATATTCATAGAATACCATGCAGAATAAAAGATGTCCACACCATGGAAGTTCCTGGTGAGATACCATGGTGATGACATCACTGTGATACTAGCTTGTGTGATGATTAGGTAGTCCCTATGGGAAGCCATTATATACAAACACATCAGTGATCTTCATCCTGTGGATCACAACCATTCTCTGAGGACAGAAAAATGGTGTGGTGACATGACTCAATGGAGGACAGCAGTGCCTTTAAGTACCAATAGGTTCAAGGAATCTTTCTCTGCAATGTTTGAAAAAATCGGATGTAGATTCATAGTCTTATTTAAACTTTTAAAATCTGATTTTATATTTATAAATTAATTTCTGAAATGAACCAAAGGGTTCTATATCCTGTGAATCACAGCTTCTACCAAATGAAATGGAAACTGGTAAAGAGTAGTAGAATGAGCATGTAAGTTAATTTACAATCCTGGGGAATCATATTATGGATGAATATCTCTTTCCTTGTTTTCACTTATTGTGATCATTTGGGGTTTGCAAGGGCAAGGCTGCAATCACATGAAAACTTCTGTGGAATGAAGTCTCATTAAACACTGTGGGATATACTTCCAAGTAGGCATGTATAGGATCAATTGTTGTTTGGGAACATTTGGAATTTATTATCTGTTCCAATTGAGTTTTCTGTTGATAGTCAAATCCAGTAAATCATTTCTACAACTCAGCTATCTACAAACATGTCTACAACTCAGTTGCCTACAATCTCTCAGAGAGCAAAGAGATCCCTGTCCATCTTGGCTACTCAAGAAAAGCAACCAGGAGGCCCTCTGGGAGGAATTGTCAACCTTTCCCTGACTACTGAAAAGTTCCCAGAGGTGCTGAAGGAGGCAGTGGTTCACCCTCTACTGAAAAAAACATTACTGGATCTGCGGGATCTGGCCAGCTACTGCCCAATCTCATATCTAAAGGGCCACCACTGATGAGCTCCTGGCATTCTTGGAGGAAATTTCGGTGCTTGATCCATACCAGTCAGGCTTCTGTCCTGGCCATGGGGTGGAGATGGTGCTGGTTGCCTTGACAGATGACCTCTGGTGCCTGTTGGATCAGGGAGGTTTGGCCATCCTTGTGATGTTAGCCGGGTTTGATGTAGTTTACCACAAGTTTTTGTCCTGCTGTCTCACTGGGGCTGGTATTCACGGGACAGTCCTTCAGTGGCTGCGCTCCTTTCTCCGGAACCAGACACAGGGTGGCAGTGGGAGAAGAGTTGTCACGTCAATTTCAACTCCCTTGTGGGGTTCCTGAGGGAGTGGTTCTCTCCCTCGCATTATTTAACATCTTTATGCGCCCTCTGGCCCAGCTGCTCCAGAGCTTCGGGCTGGGTTGTCACCAATATGCGGATGATACCCAGCTTGCTCTCCTGATGGACAGCCATTTGGACTCCCCCCCCCCCCGATATTCACCAAATATTTGGAAACCGTGGCTGGATGGTTAGAACAGAGTTTTCACTGTCAGGGGGGTTGTAACCGGGGGATTTTAATGATTGTTTTATGGTGTTTTTATTGTTGAGTGTTGTTAACCGCCCTGAGCCACTTTGGGAGTGGCCGTATAGAAATCTAAATCTCAATAAAGATAAAACCCAGTCAAAATATGTAGAATGAGAGCCAAACTTATTTCCATCTTCGCAGAAATGATGTGATTTCCTTTTCTGTCAAGAAATCGTTACATAAAATGGCCCATGGGCAGCAGACATTGACTGACCCTTGGATGCCAATGAAACAATGTGATAAAAGCACCTTGTCTGAGTATCTTGTTGAGGCCAGTGTGTCGCACAGCTGTTGCAGCTGATTTCACAACTAGTACAATAGGGATTCTCCCCTATGATATTCCAGTCCCCATTGATTATAGGTTAATGAGTCTCTTCCATTTGCTCTTGCATTTCTAATTTCCCCCCTCCTTTTTCTTCTTCTGGCAACGTCTATACAGAGAGCAGCCTTTCTGCTGATTTTAAATGTAGACTCCATAAAACCCAGAGTTAGTCTATTTTGACTCTAGTTGGGAGTCTCTGCCCAGACATTCTAGCCGTTTAAAAGTCACTTCACCATCTCCCTGCTTCTGACTGTAAACATTTGGTTGCTCTACAACACTGGGATATATCATCAACGGCTATAATAAGAATGTTCCATAGGGACGGACATCTCTGCTTTTAATGCGGAACTTCCAATGAAAATAAATAGCTCTGCAACGAACAGCGTAAATTGTATGAAAACTTACAATGTAATAATAAACAGGAAGTGGCGGCATCTGTGCCTGTGACAAGGTTCTCAGGGGGCTCTTCGCATTCAGCTGTGCTAGCAGCTGTGTATACATGGCTTTGTAATCATCTCTGACAGATTCTTACAAGAGGCGGACTCCTGTGCAAGACTTTGGTTTTGGCTTGGATTGATTTTACTTTTACTGAAAGTTGACTGAGATAAATGGCACTGCTACACTGTATGTGGCTCACATCCTGGTTGTAAGTTCTCCTTGCAAGTCCCAGGTCACAATAAAACATCGTGTTCAGGTCCCCGTAGCTTTCCCGCCCCAGCAGTCGACCAAGAGCTCTGATCTTTTGTTTCTGCTCATGATGAGCAACAGTTTTGTCTTCCTTTTGCTTGTAAGAATTTGAACTTTTCCTTTTAGAGTGCACAGGGTATTTTATTTGCCCAGTAATGCACAAGTTTCACTGATACATACTCATCATCACAGAACCTTTATTAGGCATTTATTATAATCATTAAGCAGTCTGAAACACTGCACAATCAGCACATCAGAAAGTACGCTGAAAAAAAGTCATAAACTTAAATAAAATGGAGATAAAATTATTCACAATTGTTCATAACCCACCCATGGATTCTCATATAGGCTAAAAAATACTTAGCAACTTGATTGGTCATATAAGGATTCTAATCAGATAAAAGATAGAAAACCAACCATTCATCAGTATAAACCTGACATTTACATAAGAGGGGGCTAATTATAGAATTCTTGAACTCAATATAAAAGCTACAATATAACATGAAATAAAAATTCAAAAGCCCTGGCTCTACGCAGAAAATATCTCTCCTGGTGAGAATTACCAGAAATCTACCATAAAGTGTTGCTGAAGGCAGAAATGTTGCATCTGGTGATCACGACAGCTCTGAGGACTCGTAGAGATTTAAAGTGGAATGAATAAGGAACAGGAGCTCCATAAACTAGCGCTATAGCATTTATAGTAGTGAAACATGTTCTGTTTGCTAGATGGTTCAAATCATGTCTCTGATACAATGTCTGATGCAGCTGTCTGAAAGCCACTTGTTTTCATAAGGAGTGAATCAAATGGAATGCCTATTGAATTAATTTTCTGCAGAATCCTGCATGACCATTTACATGTGTAGAAGTCCTACAACAAAATTGGAGTCCAATAGCACCTTTAAGACCAACAAAGATTTATTCAAGGCATGAGCTTTCGAGTGCATGCACTCTTTCTCAGTCTGAGGAATATCAAATCAGTTTCTGGTTTGTAGCATGCCCAGTTCACAAACCAGGAACCATCACGAACTTTTACTTGCTAAATGAACCAATGAGATTCATGAAATTTGTGACATGAGCCCAGTGTGCTAGAGACTCCAAACTTGCCATGGGTCTCTGATTCTCCTCTACCTGCCCTCTAGTCTTCGTGAGGATTGGATGTATGGGGTCTGAGTTATGCCCCCAGAAAAGTACTTTCTATGGAAATGACAGGCACAGGTTCAGGAGTGTATAGAACGCACTCTGTGCAAGCTAGAGACATCAAACTCACAGGGGACCTTCCCACAATGCTCCTTTACATGCCTTCCAAGTCACATATATAGAGGACTTAGATCTGAAGTATGCCCCCCCCAAATAAGATGCCCCCAGGAAAGTGATTTTTTGGGGAAATGTCAGGTACAGACTCAAAAGTGCAAGGTATACACAGTAAATGCACAGCAAACCTGTTGTTAAGCATGGGCAGTTTGGCTTTGATAAACTGAAAAGTAACTGAATCAATGCTGATTCGAGCACTTTTAGAGCTCATCTGAGCCGAACCACCCATTCACTGCTTTTGGATGGTCCAAATCAGGATGGACGACCTGCGATTTGACCACGATTTAGCAGTCCGAGTGTGTGTTGATTGGCTGATGATGACAGGTGCCCTGCCAGCTTCATTTAAATGCGTTCTTTCCTTCCTTCTTTCCTTCCTGGCCCAACGGGAATGGAGGCCCCCCACCCCCACTCCCAGTGCACTTACATGTGTCCTGGTGAGTGTCCAGGAACAAACTGCCGGCAATGCCAGCAGAGAGCCCCTGACTGGGGTTAAAGGGCGGGCCTGCCATGACTGGGGGGGGCCACTAATTGGGCCAAAGTCCTGAGTGGGCATGGCCTGTCCAAGGCTACACCCACTCTCCACCCACTGAGCCCTTACCCTTTTGTTTTAACAGGGAGCCCACTGTTAAAGATACAGTAGGCTCCTTCACATATAGTGATATAATATGTTAACTATGTAGGACACTAAGGACCTTAATCGATTCTATGGACCAGAAGGCCAAATAAAATTCTTTGAGACCTCTTATGTTTCTAAAGCAGACCTTGGTCCAGATGAGCACTTCCAGTGTCCAATAAGTGACCTATAGGAGCCAACCTTTCTCCAAAGTATGCTGAGGTCTGTCTTGTTATTCCAGAACAGTATAAGGGAGCTAAACAAATAATCTTATTCTTATACTGTTCTTTCCTGTTAAAACTAATACTTCAACAAACTCTCTGCTTCCTGTCAACACTTCCAGTTTCCATCTGTCAAAACTCAACTCCCAGTTTTATCTAACTTATTCACAGCCCACATCTACTGTTGGCTCTTTCAGAGCACCACTCTCATTGGCTCCAGGGTGGCTGGAATAATTTTCATGGATTTACATGCTACAGTCTCCTCTGATGGATCAGGTTCCATCCAGAAAAGAATGTGCTGATCATGTGATGGTGCAATTCATAAGAAATGCCCAGCCATGTGCAATTATAGCATGGGGAAGGTTCTGCATAAGTTGCATCATGCTTGGAGCTCCATTAAAAACCCTATTATATTGAAATAGTTAATCTGAACACAGAGACAGCAGCCCTAGCGACCTCCCTTCATTTTATACCAACACTGCAGCTAATCTGCCAGTGCAATTGGAGAGCTAGTGCTCAGGCTGTAAATCTATCAAGGGTATTAAGAAATGAGTTCCACAAAAGATGGTATGATAGACCTGACATTACTGTTCATTTTTAAAGTTTAAGGTGACTGCATTTACTGTCAGCCTCCCATATTGGATTCAGTGGGCATAATCTACAACTCGGTTCTAAACATGATTATCCCACTGAATTCAAGGGGATGTGCTTTAGGAATGCAATTTGTCTCTTACTGAAGGCAACCATGATTGAGACTAATTTAAGTCCTATAGGTTTTCAGTGGGACATGCTTGATCACTGAGAAAGGAATTATGTTGCGCTACTTACTCCCAAGTAAGTGTGTGTATATTTGGTATATAATTGTCTTCTTAATTACTAATATGCTAAATCCTGCATCCAGTTTGCTTGCACTTACATACTGATATTTGAAGATTCTGTTGCATAATTTAACGTCGGTTTTCTATATTCACTGTATGTTCATTGTACATCCAAGTGTTTGAAGAACATTTCTGGCTATCAGAGGGTATATCTTTGTAGGTTACACACGAATCTGTGTTCTTTCTTGTTTAGGTATGTGTCTTGTGCACTGGGATGTCCTTATGAAGGAAATATTGCACCAGCTAAAGTGGCAGAAGTAAGGCTATTTTTCAAAATTGCTTAGATACATGTATGTTTGAAATATATCTTTGTTTTATGTGTAGCTTCTCATTTTTCTGCAATTTCTAGCTCCTTGGGCAAAATCTGCTTCCTCATGAAGATTGAGGGCTATTCTGTACAATGGAAAAAATAGCGTTATGCCAGCGCCATGGTGTAACGCAATACAAAATCGTGCCTCCGGCCATTTAGCACCTCCTGGGTTTCTACTTCCCTCTGCCACTTTCTCACACTTCTAATCACGCTGCACGCTTGCTTGAAATGGTGGAGGAGAGGAATGCACTACACACGTGATTCTCCTCTGCCTGTCAGTCAAGCCAGGCAGCCAATCACCTTTCTCCATAGTCTAAAGGGCCCGTGATGCAAGGTATTTTTTTTAAAGTAAAACTTCTCAGTTGCTATGCCTAGGCATCTAATCATAGATGAATAGTGCTTATTTTACTACAACCCCCTTTGGATTTATGAGTCTTGAAAATTTAATAAAGTAATCTTGTTCCCGATTTGGGAGGGGGAGGTGTTAGAGAAGCATGCTTTGTGTGTTAACTGGTGAGGAATTTTTTTTCTCCTCTGCCTGGACGATTTAACACCTATTCGTTGCTTCAGGCAGAAGGGAGAGGGAGCCAGGTGCGAGGGCGGGCACTGGAGGAGGAGATAGTGCTACTCAGCTCTGCACATTTCCTTCACCTGTGGCTTGCTGATTGTTCTTCTTTGCTCGCCCTACATATTTTGGGGAATCCACTTTATGTGATTCCCCAAGTGGTGCTTTAAAATGGACGATGTTGCTTGAGGCTTGCTGCTGGGAGGCTGGATATTGACGACGTCATACAAAACGCCAAAAATATGGTGTCAGCGAGAGGTAAGCATTTCACGATGTTTTCCGGGTGCGAAATGCCCCTGAGTTGAACATTTCTAGTGCAGTATCTGCTTGCTTTCAAATTATATAAATTGAGCATGGGTTAGCAGAAGAGCTCCGGACAGGCAGTTATCCCTGGTAGTATGGACGCTTGAGCACCTACCACTTCCACTCACTTCCTGTTCACTAGTGGTGATTAGGCAGCTAATTTACTGATGGGCTGTTTAGCTGTTTGCAACCTGTTCATGTGTATTTGCAGGAACATAATACTTGCAGCCATCAGAAGCCAGCTCCTAATTAATAATCACTTGGGAATCAACTTCTGCTCTTCAGCTGGGTAAATATTGTTGTGCACCCAGCAGTTTTTAAAGAGGGTGGGTGAGAAATCAGGAGCAGGGTCTCAGTTTATAATCTTGAAGTCAGTTTGTCCCATCCTGGAATATATTATCAATGGAATCCTGATGCCTCTTTGACTTGCTGAACAGTAGAATGTTTAGTGGAGAAGGTATGTTAAAGTCTGGCTAATTCCTCTTCAGATCTCCCCACCAAAAGCTTTTGGCAGAGAGAAATGAACTCTTTCTCTTCTCCTTTTGCAATACAGGGATTAAAAACAGAGCTTCGGTCCACACCTAGCTTGGCACACAGGAGAAAATCAAGCTCTCCCCTCCCACCACGTACACTTCCTTTTGCAATGCAGAAATCCAAAGAATTGTGTTATATTGTGGGGAATTGTGAATTTGTTTAGTTCCACTTTATATAATGGTAGACGGTTGTGGTTTTGGCCTAGTAGGACACAAACTAGACCTTGACTATGTTGCAGTGAGTTGTGTCCTATTTTGTTGGCGGGTACTGTGGAATTGCCTGCTAGGCACCAAGCTCTTCCAGCTAGAAGGACTTGCTGCATTTGGCCTCCAGCAGTTGCTACACAAAGATGTCACAGCTAGGAGAATGGTAATTTACTGTGACACCTGCCATTTTCTTAGCTCATCTTGGGGGTGGCATTCTGTAAGGGTGAAGTTCAAATGGGCCATTTCAGCAAGCACTTAAGTGACCTGCCTTCTTCTTGGGGAAGGCGTTCTGCTTGCAACCTAGCAGGGTCATGGAATACAGCAGGATTGTTGGCACCAATGGCTGATCTCAGCTCATTTTCTCTCTGTTTATATTCTGATTGCCTTGTAACTTAAAAAAAAAAAAGATTTTACCTTCTTATGAGTCTTGTGCAAAAATGCAGGTATAGAGGCTGCACTGCTAAGTATGCCTACTTGGAGATCTACTTGAGAGTAAGTCCCATTTTATTCATTAGGGTTTACTCCTAGGAAACAGTTCTTAAATTACAGCCTCAGTAAGACTGAGCCAGCCTCTGACTTAAGCACACCATCTTCCTGTTGATTTTAATATGCATGTGACTCCTTCCTTGTAGTCCAGGGAGTTTAGAGTGCTTTTAGTTTGCCATGATTATATCCAAAGTTGCTAGCTAGCCAGGAGAAAAATAGTGTCCTGTCCCTTTTAAAAGAGGTTTAACTAATGAAATGGGATAATGGAGGTTTTGCATAGTATTCCTTTAAATAACATTATCTGGTATTTAATGTGTATTCATGCTGGAATTGCATTTCCTCTACAGCGGTTTTCCCAAAGGTACATACAGATAGATCTTTATCCTGCTTCTGTATAACAGCAACTTGATGTTTAAACATTTACAGGCAATACAGCTTTAAGCTTATTCCCATGCCACTGAAAGTATCACCTGCAGCTCAGTGCAGATGAAGTTGATTTTAAAGGCAGAAGAGAAAATCATTTGGCAACCTTGCACTGGAGCAGTAGGTTAAAAAGCAGAATGCTCAAGAGGCTTTTTAAAAGTTGAGGACCACAGCATTAAAGAAAATACACTTCTGTTTCCATAAAAATTCTGTGTGTGTATGTATGTGGAATTTCCACTGTGTCCCCCTACCTTTCTGTATTCAATCCATGAAACATTTTTTTTAATGCATAATACTGGCCTGAATTTTAGGTCCTCATTTGGCAACAATTCAACCATATCTTTATTTTCTTGTCAGAAAATGGACAAGTTCATAATTTTAGATTTTAAAATTGGGAGACTTTATAATATTGTCTTTTAAAGCCCTTACAATTTTAAATTTAGATTTTTAATGACTTGATTTCTTAATGCTTATATACCATTTCCTTTGAAATTTTTAATCTATTGATCAGTGACCATGAATAAATTTGATTTGTTTTGTCACCCATTGTTCTTTATACCACTAGGTATACACCACTAGGAATGTGCACAGAAGAAAAATTTGGTACAGTTTAGGTTTGGCAGGAAATGAATCAGGTAGACCTCAATCTCAGAATCAGTACAGGTGCTCAGATGATTTGAGTACAGCCAAGTCAATTTGGGCTCAGGGGCATTTAAAGGGACCTAGATATCCACTTGAATGCCTCTGAACCAGCCAAACAGTTGATCCGACTGAGGGATCAGCTGTTTGTTGGGTGGGGGAGGGGTGTGATTCAAACTGGTTGTTCTGCTGCAGTAATACCTGTGCTTGGGTGAATCGGCATGAGAGTATTAAGAGGTAAGCAAGTAGAAGACACTAGCAGCAGCTGCTAATGTTGTGCTGGAAATCCAGGCCCGGTGTTCTGTCCCTCTTGATTACTGCAGTTGTAACACTACAGTTTGCTTAGTGTTCTCTCCCAACTCCCTGCCCCAACCCCCCCCCCAAAAAAAGAAACCTGTCTTAGCCTGAGTCTCTGTTTACCTGGAGTTTTTCTTAAAGATAGCAATTTTCTGATTCAATCAGTTTTCATGTGAAGCCAGGGGTAGTCAACCTGTGGTTCTCCAGATGTCCATGGACTACAATTCCCATGGGGCTCATGGGAATTGTAGTCCATTGACATCTGGAGGACCACAGGTTGACTACCCCTGCTCTATATGGCATATCTTCAGATATATGGGTGATGACAGGTTTAACTGTGCAGCTCCCAACTTTCCGATTGCAATACCATATTGCAGTTTAATGTTTAAAAAAAAACAGTTGACCAGTTTTACTTTTCCCACCCCCAGTCAACAGGATTCTTTTCAACATTTCAGTGGAGCTCAACTTCCCCTGTACTCTTCCAGCCAATGCTACCTTCTGCAACAGGTTCCTCTGAAGGTCATGAATACAAAATAAAGAACTGTGTTACAAATTTTTTTTAAGTTATTGTACATGTCATATTCCTTTCTCTCTGTGCTCCATGGCAGGCATTTACCTGAGTAAGAAGCTATAAGATGTGGAACAGTGACATTAAATGGAAATAAATAACAATAGTCATGGGGTTCACAGCTTCCTTTGTGGACTTGGAACACAACAGTTTAACCTTCCTTCTGTCCTTTATCATCTGTTCTTTAAATAAGAGGCATAATTCGATCGCTACAGGACAACAGGGACTAGTAACTCCGCACTCTGTCAGCCTTTATCACACATGTCCACAGCTGGCTCTCTAGTAAAGCCCTTGGCTTTCTTTAGCAGTTTGCTGCTGCTAAATTCAGCAAGAGTATTGTAGTATATTCAAAAGCCTTTTGTAGCTGTTTTGTGCATTGGGTTCATACTGTAGTAGAGTGTAGAATTTGGCTGTTCAACTAGTCAAAAAGCAAAAAAAAAAGGAGGCATTCAAACAAGAAAGAATTGACAGGAAGAAAAAATGTAGGTTTTTATACCCTACTTCTTTCTACCTTAAGGAGTCTCAAGGTGGCTTGCAATCATCTTTCCTTCCCCTCCCCTGAACAGACACGTTGTGAGGAAGGTGAGGCTGAGAGAGCTCAGCTCTCCAGATTAAAGCCTGCTATTCTTAACCATTATATCACATTGGCTCTAATCATTAACAAGTTGATTCCTAGGCAACAAATTGGCATACTGTTATTTAAAATGTTAATTTCATCATTTTAAGTTAACATTGTATAAAAGTGTTATAACTTGTAATAATATTGACTCATGTTTCCATAAATATGTATAGTTTATTGAACAGCACACTTTGGTTATGATCCTGAAACTCCAAAAACAGTTTTAAATTTACTTTTAAACAAAACATTCAGCAAAAGACAAGCTTAAATACATAAAGAAAGTAGTCACAGAGAACACAGAGAACACTGATGTTAGTTGCAAAAATTAAGAGATAAGGATTAATTTTCTAAAAAAGAAACAGACCTGAAGGACATCATGAAAAGGATCTGAAGGGTTGTAAGGATGGCATAGCAGATTGTTAGATCTTGATATTTCTGGAAATTCTTCATCAGCATGGTGGAATTCGGAATGGTTAAAAAACAAATACTTCTCAGTTTTGTATTCTCATCAGGAAGGGTTTTGTTTCGTTTGCATCTGACTCTCAATTTTTCCGTCTCTCCAGGTTTCGAAAAGGCTATATAGCATGGGCTGCTATGAAATATCACTAGGAGATACGATTGGAGTTGGGACTCCAGGCAGCATGAAAAGATTGTTGGACTCTGTAGCGATGGAAATTCCGGTGAACGCCATTGCAGTGCATTGTCATGACACATATGGCCAGGCCCTTGCCAATATCCTTACAGCTATGCAGGTAATTTCCAGCCTTCACACACTATAGTGCTTCTGAAAGGTCTTCAGATCTCAGTCTGTTTTCATGTGCATTTGGGAACAAGGGGGAAACAATGTTACCAGAAATGCACACATGTGTGCAAAACAGGACAGTCTACTTCTAAATTGCATTGAAAGTGCATTACCCAACGTGTGCAGAATGGGCATAGGATGACACTGGTGTGGGACATTGCCATGTTGAAAACCTCTGATCAGCTTCCTTCAGAAATTACCAGGGCCTGTATGGGTATAGCTACTCCACAGTAGGTCATACACTGTTGTTTGTAATGTATTGAGTAAAAATGATTATCAAGTTTGCCTAAAATAGCTACATGCTAGAAATGAATCCTGCAATTCAAGAAACTGGTAGATATGTTAATGGACACACTTAATTATCCTTATCAATGGTTCCTCTATATATTTGTGAAACAGCCTTGGGGGTGGAACGTGTCCAGCTGTCCAAGTTGGAATAGGGCCAATGAGGGTGCAACCAGCGTTGCCCTGCCCTGATTGGCCCTGCCCCTACAGCTCCCGCTCTCCCTCGTTCCCTGGACATTAACATGTCAGAGACAGAGAGAGATACACAGAGCCCTGCCAGACTGATCACAAGTCCTCATTCCCTCCTATCACACCTGCTGCGAGGGAGGCAGAGAGAGACACACAGAGAGCTGCTGACAGAGACACAGAGAGAGCCGCCCCTGCTGCAATGGAGGGAGAGACAGACAGACAGAAAGCTGCCCCAAACTGCACACCAGCCCTCCTTCCCTCCTACTAATCAGCCCTAATTACCTGCTATGCCTTCTGCTGCGAGGCACAGGAGACAGGCAGCAAGGAGAGAGAGAGAGAGAGAGACAGAGAGAGATCTGCACCTCCCGATGTCCCCCGGGTCTAGCGCCCATTGCAAAACTCCCCGCTGCTTAGCTGTTTTTGTAGGTTTCACAAACCATGACCAGATTACCATACAGTGGGGCTTCCGTGGGGAAATGGGGGGGAGACAACATTATTTTTTGCAGAGTTTTTGTGAGCTTTTCCCTAATGCATCATTTTCCCTGCTCAAAATTCATGATGAATTTTGCTTCATGGTTCAGTTTGTGCCCATCCCTATTTCCAATTGTGTCCTTACAGCCTATGAATACATTATATAATGCTAAGTGGTTTTGATATTTCAGTAAACAGCTCAGTACTTTGCACTAGACATTAATATTAAAGATTGGAAACTTGTAATAAAACGAAATGCTTCTAAGTGGCTGGAAACAAATGGAAACTGCAAATGCAATTTTGCTGGGGAGATCTTTCCAACAAGGTAGTGGAAGCTCTAGTTTGCAGACCCCATGGTTATATATCTTTAACATATGTCTTAGCATGGATATTAGTTCTGAGACAGGATTTCTATTTGTCCATGTGTTTAACAGGGTGCAGTAGAGTAGCATGAGAAACAGTGGATTCTTGGTATTTTTGGACTGTGTTTTACTTATATGGCCAATACTTCTGAAAGAAAAGCAACATTAGGAGAAAACTTTAACTTTTTAAGTCCTGCAGTTCACCAAAGACATTTAATTAAAAACCACAGTATATAGTTCATAGTATTATACCTCGATGTAACCATGTATGGTCCAAAGATAGAAGTATACTGGATATTCTCACTGGCATATGGCAAACATTTCAATTCACATCCCAGTTCAAGTCCTACTTCCTTCCACCCCATTGCACTCCTAATCTATGGCTGTTGCTGGTTTAGTTTCTACATCAGAATTAAAAGACGACTTTTTATGTAGGTCAGCCTTTCTCAACTTTTTTACCACTGAAACATTTTTCAGGCTTCATTCAACCCCAGAAGTGGTGCAATCATGCAGAATATGGTTGGGAATCATAGCTGTGTACATGCTCACCTGGGGCCCTGTCCTTTTCAACCCCTCCAGGCCCATCATTGGCCATTTGGGGAGGGGGCTGGTCAACGTGGCCATATATGGTCATATCCCCTGATTTTTAACAAATTGTTGTAGATAGACAGACGGACATATATACATACATACCATATGTAATATTTTAAAGGATAATACTACAAAATATAGGGGCTGGAAATCTCAGCAAGTCATAACAAGATTGGGTACTCAATATCAATACCCAATGCTAGAAAGCCAGTTAATGAGGCTCATGTGTCCAAACACTAAGTAGTGGATTGGTGAGGTGGGAATAAAAGCCATATGCTGCAATCCTGAAGCCCTTTCCTGGGAGTAAGCACTATTGGACACGTGGGTTGCTCCTTCTTGTCTTTACTTCCTTAGCGTACCTGGCTCTTCAAAATCTGAGCACTAAGGCAGGGATCTACGGTAATCCCCAAAGGAAAAGAATCAGGGGCACATGTGATGTATATAATATGTGTCAATGGGAGCTCCCCAGCTTACAAGACAGGGGTAGTCCTAGGCAGCTGAAAGTCATTGGTGGCTAAATGTAAATCCAGAAGGAAAAGAGAAGCAGGAACATGTAATCTCTGCCATTAGGAAGCTTTGTAGCTACTCGTCCATGTGATATGAAGACTGGAGGAGAGCACACAGCAAGTCCTTCAGTTAGGGAAATGTTTCTGTTCAGAAATGAGAGATTCTGTCCAAGCTTGGAAAGTGGGGGAGAGATTCAATCTGAGTTGACCTAGGGGCATTTTAGTAGTTCTGGAGGAAAGATCAAAGTAAGGTCAAAAAAGGAATGTGTTCCAGGTGTGGAGATGAAATTTTCAGAGTCAGTGTTGATCAGATCAGAAGTGTCTGTTCCACATGAAATACCATTTTATTTTATCCTTGGACACAGAAGGGGGGCATGTAATGTGAATTGTACTGAAAAATATTGTCTTCCTTGTTTTAGGAGATATTTGAATCTATAACTCTATCCACTATAACACATTGACTCTCCTGTAACTACTCCTTCAGTTTAACAATCACATATTGCAAAAGGCAACAAGCATGAACTTTAGCTTCTCATGCAGACAGAAATATGATTTAGTATAAGCATTACAGAGACTTGGTGGAATGATTCCCATGACTGGCATGCCGTAGAGGATGGATATGAGTAAAAAAAACCCTAGAAAAGATCAATAAGAAGGTAGAATGGCACTGTATGTAAGGAGTGGGCTTATCAGTAAAGAAATACTGGAGGAGGAGAGTGGAAAATACCTGGGTGAACATAAGAGAAGGAAAAACTAAGAGTATAGTGGTTGAAGTCTTCTGCAGATGACCTAAACAGGGTGAGAACATGGATGCTGCCTTTCTTTGAGCAGCTGGATAGAATATCTTGGCAACTAGATCTTGAAATTATGGGTGACTTCAATTTCCCTGGTGTATGCTGGGAAATAAACTTTGCTAAGCATTCAGAGTCCTGCAACTTTCTGATCTGCCTAGTTGACAATTTCATTTATCAAATGGTGAAAGAACTTATAAGATGTTCAGGCATACTTGATTTAATACAGACAAGAGCTGGTGAATAGGGTAAATGAGGTGGGGACCCTGGAGGGGAGTGATCATGCCCTCCAAGAATTCCTTTTGAGATGGGGGGCCCAAGGAAGTTCATAGTCAGACATGCGTTAGACTTTCATAGGGCCAACATTAATAAACTCAGAGGCATGATAAGAATAATCTGTCCTAAAACTCTGTTCTGCAAAAGTGCTAGCCCAGCTGAGGTATGGAACACAAACTATTCAATTTGGCATGCTCAAACCATTGGAACTAGTTCAATCAAAAATTTTAAGATCGTTATTTAACACACCTAGAGGTACACCTAATGTGATCTTGAGACAGGAGGCTGGTCTAGGTATGGTAGAAACCAAAACATGGCTACATATGCTTTGTATCTGGATAGAAGTTCAACTAAAATCCTTCTTGTTTAATCCCTTTCAAATTGGCTGCTGTTCCTTACTTTCAGTGGTCTCTCAGAGCCAATTAAGATCAATAAGGCCAAACTCGAAACAGCTCTTAGAAGGAGGGATAAATAAAGCAATTAATGGACATTGAAATACAAAAGGCGTATGCTGCCCTACCTCCTTTTTATAAGAGCCTGAGATCTGGGCCAGGCATGGCTACAACAACAGTCTTTGCTACTATCACAAATTCAAATCACAGATGGGCATTTTCAAAAGCAAGGTTCAACACCCTTCCTTCTCCAGTTATGGCAGAATTTCTCTGAACCCCCATGCCTCTGATCCACTGTCTGTTTTGTTGACATAGGGGAAAGAATTTCCCATATTTTATTACACTGTGTTTTATATGAGGAAGAGAGAAAACAGTTAATTATGCCTTTCCTTATGTGCTTTAATCCCCTTGAAAGTTTCTTGTTTATGCAGAGGATTTACTGTTGAAATATCTACTGGAGGATAGGCGTAATTTGATCTCACATGCGGTATCAAAGTTGTGCTACATTGTGACTCATAAATGGAAATTGTTTTTAAATAACATGAGTAGCTAATAAGTACTAGCAAATGATGATGATATATTTATTATGATATAGTTTTTATACTTATGTTGCATTGGGTATTTTACTTTTGTTCTTACAATTATGATGTATTTTTATATATATATGAAGTTACACACAGAATTTACTTGGAAGAGGGGTGTCCTACCAGAATATGATACGCTGGAATCTTAGTGGTCAATGACTGTAGTAATAAAGTGAGATAAGAGTAATCACATGGACCAGAATGCTGGAAGAGAAAGGTGCAAGTGACAGGTGGACTCTCTTTAAGTAAGAGCTATTGTACGCTCAAGTCATGACTATTCCATCAAGATGGGAATATGTTAGGGGATCCAAGAAGCTTATTTGGGCGAATGCAGAACTTCAGGAAGAGCTAAGGAAGAAAAGGGAAATGTTCAAGAAATGGAGGGAAGGACAGACCTCTAAAGAAGAATATCTGCAGGTTACAAGGCACTGTAGGTCAGCCATCAGAGAGGCCAAAGCTGGGAGTGAGTTGAGACTGGCCAGGGAAGCCCATTATAATAAGAAAAACTTCAGATATGTGAATAGAAAATATAACATAAATGAGAGAGGAGAGAAAGTGCAGTACTTATTTTGCCTCTGTTTTTCCTGGAGTAATATGGACACATCTGGGGATGATAGTAGGCAAGGTATCATGGCTGGGTGGAAGGTTGACATGGACAGAGAGGATGTTGAGAGGCACCTGGATGCACTGGATGAGTTCATGTCCCCTGAATGAGATGGTGTGCACCTGAGATTGCTCAAAGAACTTTCTTGAGAGCTTGTGGAACCTTTGTCCATCATCTTTAGGACCTCTTGGAGGACTAGAGATGTGCCCGAGGACAGGAAAAGAGCAAATGTTATCCCAACTTCAAAAAAGGGAGGAGGGATGATATAGGAAACTCCAGACCAGTGAGTCTGATCTTAATTGCAGGGAAGTTAATGGAGCAGATATTAAAGGGGGCAATCTGCAAACATTTGAAGGACAGTTTGTTGATCTGGAGAAGTCAGCACAAATTTGTCTCCAACAGGTCCTGCCAGACCAACCTGCTTTTCTTCTTTGACTAAGTGATGGGCTTAGTAGATTGTGGAATCTCAGTTGATGTTGTTTTCATGGATTTCAATAAAGCTTTTTGACAAGGTTCGCCATGATGTTCAGTTGTGTAAACTGGAGGACTGTAAGTCTGGATATTTGAATGGTTAGGTGGCTAGAAAGCTGGTTAGAAAACTTCACCTAAAGTGTAGTTGTCAATGGTACTTCATCAGGTTGGAGGGAGGTTAGCAGTGGAGTACCACAGAGCTCAGTATTGGGTATGGTACTTTTCAACATTTTTATCAATTATCTGGATGAGGGGTTGGAGGGGCTACTTATTAAATTTCCAGATAACACAACTCGGGAGTGCCGAACACCCCAGAAGAGAGCCAGCATGGTGTAGTGGCTAGGAGTGGCAGCTTCTAATCTGGCAAGCTGGGTTTGATTTTCCGCTCCTCCACACGCAGCCAGATGGGTGACTTTAGGCTCGACACAGTCCTGATAGTGCTGGTCTTACTGAGCTA
The DNA here is from genome assembly GCF_049243985.1 of Paroedura picta. NCBI lineage: Eukaryota > Metazoa > Chordata > Lepidosauria > Squamata > Gekkonidae > Paroedura > Paroedura picta. The sequence continues at coordinate 150,765,243 of NC_135369.1, forward strand.
TCAAAGCTCTCTCAGCATCACCTACCTCACAAGAAGGGAAAGCAATTTTAAGTCACTTTGAGACTCCTTCAGGCAGTGAAAAGTAGGGTATAAAAACCAACTCTTCTTCTTCTAACAAGAGCTGAACATGTTGGAAAAGTGGAAAACAAAATGCAATTCAATAAAGGTAACTGTAGAATTCTACATCTGGGTGACAAAAAGAGAGAGCATGCATACTGGATGGGAGATTTGTGTGAACGAGATCTTGGGGTACTTGTGGATTGTAAGCTAAATATGAGCAGAAAATGCAATGCAGAGGTAAAAAGCTGGATGCAATCTTATGCTGTATCAGCAGAGATATTACATCGAAATCGAAAGATGTTATAGTACCACTGATTTTTTAGACTGCACCTAGGCCCATTCTGCACATGTTGGGTAATACAGTTTCAATGTGCATCTAAGTGCATTGAAAGTGCATCATCCAACGTGTGTGGAATGGACACTGGAGTACTGTGTGCAGTTCTGGAGGCCTCACTTCAAAAAGTGTGTGGAGAGGGTGCAAAGAAGTGTAACGAGGATGATCCGGGGTCTGTGGGCCAATCCCTATGAGGAAAGGATGAGAGACTTGCTAATGTTCAGCCTGGAGAAGAGGAGGTTGAGAAGGGACATGATTGCTGTCTTTAAGTATTTGAAATGTTGTCCCTTAGAGGAGGCAGGGAGTGGTCCCTGTTGGCATCAAAAGATAGGACCCATAGTAATGTGTTTAAACTACGTGTATCAGCTAGGTATCAGGAAGAAAATTTTGACAGTGAGATTAGTTCAGCAGTGGAATCGGCTGTCTAAGGAGATGGTGAGCTCTCTTGTGATCTTTAAGTAGTGACTGGATAGATATTTATCATAGATGCTTTAGGCTGATCCTGCATTGAGCAGGGGGTTGGACTACATGGCCTGTATGGCCCCTTCCAACTCTATCTATGTTATATGATATTATAGTAGGATGGGGAAGAAGGGGGGAAATAAAGGAAATTATTTATTAAGTATGTTTATTTATATTTCATGGGTTGATGAATGGGATTGATTATGGGCATGACATATGTGATCAGGGAGGTTTGGAAGAAAACTGTAAAAGAAGAAGCAAACTCCCGTAGACAGTTCTGATAATGGGAAAATAAAATGGGATTCACTGGCAGAGCAGGGAGTCTCGGAAAGTAATTTGAAGCTTGATCCTTGACAAGAGTGTGTGAGCCAGAAGTGGGAGTGGATTCTATGTGGAGAATTAAATGTGGTGTTGACTAGCTTATATTTGGCACGATACTGTTCATCCCGAGACATGCAGTGGCAGCTACAGAGCTTCCTACTTTCCAGACATCGCTTCTTAGAATTTGGCTTGGACAAAATTTTGGCTCAGACCCAACACTCTCAACAGTTTTTTCTTACTCTGGAATTTAGCCTTCCACAAGTATATATCAAATACCCCATGGGGAGTTGCTGTGTCAACTAGGGATAAGATCTATGCAATGTTTAGAGACTTTAAAGTCTAGAGGTTTTAACTTCATTGAGGGGGGGGGAAGGCTCACTCTAAGGAAGCATTTGGCCCAGCCATTTTGCACCACTTGCTCTCTAATGGTTTCCTCTGGGCTTTGTTAAATCGCTTTCTACTGGATGTAATTTGTATTTTAGCTTTTCTAATTAAATGTATATAAGTCCTCCACTGTGGATTTTCCTGCTCCTAATAGCCGGCCAGTATTCAGTGTCATATATATCATTGCCTGCTTTTCATTAACATTAAAAGTCACTGCTTTCTTTCAGCTCCTCAGGAGCCAAGTATTTAACACCTCTTTAGCAGAATACTGCATATATAAATTTTGAGCATATTTGCCATGACAAGAACCCATACTATCTTGGTCTTCACTGTTTGGTTGCTTGGAGGAGATATGAAGAAGGAAAGCCCTTGAGGACCAGTTCTGGCAAAATTTCTTACTTTTGGTAAACATTGTGAACGCTCTTCATCAGTTCTTTATTCACAAACCGTGAGAGGAGGAGGAGGAGGAGCTTTTTGATTTGAATATCTTTATTGGCTGGACAATTTCTGTCATAGCTGGAAAATTTAATTGTCTTGCAGCCCAACCAAAATATGATTCATCTTTTAAAAATTGCTTCCCGTTTGTTTCTCTGTTGTCATGCTAAATGGCTCTTTCCGACTCTTTCCCCATGGAGTTTGGAAACTGGTCAAATGCATTCCCTTCTTCGTTTAGGCCAGTGTTCTTTACCAGGAAGTAAAGTGAACAACCCCGCTCTAGAAGAACATTCCCAATTTTCTGAGCTTTATCTTACATGTCATGCATTCTAAATTCTATCCGCCCCCAGCCTTTAAACTTCTGGGCTGCGTGCCTCTGGATTCTGTTTGGTTTGCCAGGGTCCTCTTTTTAAAAAGTGGTGGCCAGAACTGTAGATACTTCCCCATCTCAGGTCAGTTCATGTTAAGACAAACTGCAGCTGCTAAACGTTTCCAGGAGAGATCTGTCTCGTACACAACCAACTCGTTAAGCCTTAATTTATGCATGCTGTGTCATGTTTTCTACTTACACTTTGGCCACCTCAAATCCCCTCTTTTGCTTAATGTGGCCTGTTTTAATGCATGAGTAGAGTGGAGATTAGACTGGTAGCTCCACAGGGAATGGGAAAATATAACAAACAGATGCTTCTCTAAACTTTTTGCATGACACTTAAGAGATTTTTCTCTCTTTCAGTTTTGTTTCCCTTGGATCTTTCCAAACAATTGTGTGGGGGTGGGGGTGGGGGTGGGGGGGGAGGAATACAATGTGCAGTTGTTATCCTCATGTTGCTGCACAGGGTCCAGATATCTTTTCTCAAACTTCAGTTTAGGGAATATCACATTTTTAGGACATTTCAGGCGCAATATATTCTTTCTGGGAAAATGTGATTTCCTCCCCTCCCTCTTGTACTTAGCGCCACTGTTGCAATTGAGAGTGCTATATGGAATTTTTTCGGTGAAAGAGCATTTGTTAGGCAGTGCTTATGAGATTAATAGTTATAAATGTCAAAATTCAGGCCTCCTTCATCCAAAGCCTGTACATTCATGGATTTTAAATTTGGGGGTTGATGACCTTTGCACTCCCGGTCCATCATTATATTTTAAAAAAAAATCTCAGGGGTTCCTTCCTTTTCCTTCCTCCATGGTGTTTTTCTGTTTTTCTTTATTTGTTTCTCTTTTTTAGTACTGAAGCACACATCTAGAAGCAGAAGTACTTCTTCAGTACATCAGTCTCCTCTCCAGCATGGCTACATCCCTTCCATTAAGAAGGAGATCTTGCACAATTAAATAGTGTGACAGTAATGAAGGAGCCTCGTTGCCTAAAAAGGGCCCTAGACACTCTTCTCATACTCGAATGCCTACTCAATTGCAGCAGATGCCTCTTTATAGCTTTCTTCTTATCATCTGACTGTGCCTTGTTTAACTTGAGTATCCAAATGACTAAGAAGTCGGTATCATCTAATCCTGAAGTGCTCTGGGCAGTAATCCAGGCTCTTTTCTTTGTGCCTTTGTTTGTGTGTGTGTGTTGTGTGTCAGAAACAGTCATTCGTTTTCAGGACTCAAAACAAATTGGTTCCAAATGCTGTGAATGCAAGAAGCCTTTTTTTCCTGGTGGTTTCTTCTGTTCATAGAATCACATTTTCAGATTCGTTTTTAAAATGTTATAGAGCTATATTTTAAGAGGAGGTATTCACAATTTTGGGTGCCGATATTGCTGTAATGGTTAGTTGAAGCCCTTAAATGCAAGTCTTTCAGTTTCACATTCTAAAACTGTATTACTTTTGCATAACTAATTTTTAAAAAAATAAGCTTTGTTACTGTTTTTAAGTAGCATTGTACAAGACCGAAAGGAAGCTGTCTTCCCCATGTCTGATATGGCCAGACCAGGCCAGCTGGCACTTCAAGTAAGACCAGCTGGGCCACAATCACATGCCACATGTGATAGGCTATACTGCTGCAGGCTGATCATCCTTCTTTCATGTCAAGCACAAATACTCTTCCCCGGCTACTTTCTTATAGTACTGCCTTGGCATGGAGAAACACCCTTCAGTGTCTTGTCCACCAGTTGCAAATTGGGAGCCAATTTTTTCAGTGCTCTATTCATCTACCTATTTGTGGTTGTCTGTCAGTTTTCTTCAACATATTCCTTCCTTACAGATTTCTAACAGTGGTGCACAGTGATATTGGCTTTTCACACATGTCCATTCTCACACTTTCCATATGAGTTTTGCTTCCTGAATAAACCTGGTGATCAGAACACAACCAGTAATCAGAGTCAAACACAGTAAATTTGACTAGGGACATGCCCGTCAAAAATGTTCATGGTTACCACTATTTTGAAATTTCAGGAGTATTGAAACCTTTTCAGGAATCTGTTTTGAGTTATTTATTCAGGTTTGGTAATACCAGGTATCAAAAGATATGGCCTCTATTTGCAGACCAGGTTTACTGCCACCATTTTGAATAGGGAGGATTAGTGAACATCCCAGAAGATAGAAGTAGAGTTCAACGAGATCTGAACACACTGGAAAAGTGGGTAAATGAGAACAAGATGCAATTCAATAAGGAGAAGTACAGAGTTCGACAGCTGAGTCTCAAAAATGAGAAGCATACATACTGGATGGGAGATACACTTCCGGGTACCAGTGTGTGAATGAGATCTTGGGGTACTTATGGACTAAGCTAAATATGAGTAGACTGTGATGTGACAGTAAAGAAGGCAAATGCAGTCTTGGACTATATCAATAGGACCTCCAGTGATGACCTTAAACAAGTGGTCCCCAACCCCTGGGCCGTAGACCAGTACTGGTCCGTAGATCAGTTGATACCGGGCCGTAGCTCCTTGTCCTCCTCCCTGGCTGCTGCCTCGGAAGCTGCCCTGCCACTCTACTGCCGGCTCACCTTTGGTGCTCTCCAGTGGCCGCCATGGCTGGGGCTCCCCTTCGGCATGGCAGCTGCTGCTGGCAGTGCCCCCCCAGCAGGAAGCGGGAAGTCAGGGGTGCTGGCAGGAAAGCAAGTGGAGCAGGCGCTCAGGCGGCGGCGACGTTCCTCGGCAAAAGATTACCCCCCTTGGGCCCAAGTAAAATTGTCAAGTGTAGACTGGTCCCCAGTAATAAAAAGGTTGGGGACCACTGCTCTAGATGGTTTCAGCTGGTAGCTGTGTCAATCTTCAGTAGAACAACTAAAATTGAGCCCAGGAGTACCTTAGAGCAGTGGTCCCCAACCTTTCTGAGGCTGGGGACCGGCAGGGCAACTGCCCCGCCCGCGCATTGCGCATGCACGGCCAAAATCGTGCAAGTGCCATGCGCGACTGCGCATGGCTCATGTACGGCACTTTCGCGCATGCGCACAAGTGCCGTGCATGCGTGATTTCGGCCGCACATGGCTCATGTGCGCATGCACGGCGCGGCCCTGATTCCATCTGCCCGCCCTCCTGCAGTAAGAAGGTTCCCGGGCTGCAAGCTTGCAGCCTGGGAAGTTTTTTTACTGCGGGGGGGGCGGGGAGAGGGAGCCGCGGCCCGGCGCCATGGCCTTCACGGCCCGGGCCGCACCCCACAGGTTGGGGACCACTGCCTTAGAGGTCAACAAGGTTTTTAGGGAATGAGCTTTCAAGATCTGAAGCTTCTCCTTGGTGCTTAAGGTGTTACTGGGCTAGAATTTTTCTATCAGTTTGGTGTAGTGGTTAGGAGTTCTAATCTGGCATACCAGGTTGGATTCTGCACTCCCCCACATGCGGCCAGCTGGGTGACCTTGGGCTCATCACAGCACTGATAAAGCTGTTCTGACTGAGCAGTGATATCAGGGCTCTCTCAGCCTCACCCACCTCACAGGGTGTCTGTTGTGGGGAGAGGAAAGGGAAGGTGACTGTAAGCCACTTTGAGCCTCCTTTGGGTAGAGAAAAGTGGCATATAAGAACCAACTCTTCTTCTATCACCTTCTAATGTCTGTTCCATCTTCAGTATTTCAACATATTTTCTTAATTGTATATCTCATTTTAGTTTTCTAACGATTACACCATGTGAAATCATAGCAGGTTAATCACAAAAGCAGTGTTGCTGCACAACTTGTACAACTCTGATCCAGTCCCATCACAAAATCTGTTTCTACACATTGAAATCTCGTGGCACGTTAAAACACACATTCCTGCAAAAGATTTAATTGAGTAGAGCCCATAACATTTGGATCCTGTTTATAGACATTAGTAATATTGTGTGTTCTAATTCCATTGCATACCTCTGGCATTGCAAAGTGACTCATGCATTTATGATATCCATTCATTTATGACATCCTGGTTTCATGGAAGTGCTGAAGCTGCATTTTTCACAAAATGACTTAGAAAATGAAAATAAAGTAGTAAAGCTGTAGTAAAGCATTAGTAAAATAACAGTAAAGCTGCAGCAAAGTAATAGTAAAGTAGTAAAGCTGTAGTAAAGCATTTGTAAAGCTGCGGTAGACAGTAAAGCTGTAGTAAAACTCTAGTAAAAGTAGTAGTGAATCTGTAGTGAAACATTAGTAAAGTAATAGTAAAGCGGTTGTAAAGCTGTGGTAAAGTGATAGTAGAGCTGTAGTAAAGCTGTGGCAAAAGTATTAGCAAAGCTGTAGTAAAGCAGTTGTAAGGCTGTAGTAAAGCAGTAGTAAAGCTGTAGTAAAGCGATAGTAAAGTATTGGTGAAGTTATGGTGAAGCTGTAGAAGAGTCATAGTAAAGCAGCAGTAAAGCATAGTACAGCAGCAGTAAATCAGTAGTAAAGCAGCAGTAAGCTGTAGTAAAGTATTAGTAAAGGTGTAGTAAAATAAAGCAGTAGTGAAATAAGTAAACTGGCAGTAAAGTATTACTGAAATAATAGTAAAGTGGCACTAAAGTAGTAGTAAAGTAGTAGTGAAGTAGTAGTGGTAATAGTAGTCATCGTAAAATGAAGCTGTGTCACTTTAACAGGAAAGTGGCATCTGCCCACCTCTTTCAATTTTGCACTAATGGAGCAAGCTGTATGAATGAAGCTAAAGCTTGCATAGGGGATAGATTTGGAACAATAGATTAGGGGATTGATTAGGGGATAGATTTGGAACAATATAAGTTTTTTGTAGCAGCCCACTTGTACTACATGTTGGGAGGTCCCCCTAATCTTAAACATTAACTTTTGCATTGGGTGCATGATTTGCTGTTAAAACTGGTTGCCACGATCTTGTTCCATTCACAACCCACTGAAAATAAATTTCAAAACTAATTATTGTAGGACACTTAAAAGTTACCATTAATACTTTTCCGTTCAGACAATTCAGAATCTCCAAGTTATTTGTATTCATTACAGGCATACATTTATTTCTAGTTGTAATGCTTATCCTTGATTTAGTGCTAGACTTTTAGCATATGGTTTCAAAAGGCAAAGATTTCTTGCCAAGTCTATTGGTTTAGTAACCAATATCATACACTGGGTGTGCTTACTATAGTGGCTATTTATTTGTATATCTAAAAATGCAGAGCTGCCTTTCCTAATTGCCTTATTCTCCTTCCTGAGCTGCCTGTAGCTTTTGGACTTCATATAGCAAGCTGCCTAGAAACATGCTTTCCATTGCTGCCTCTGAGGATTCAGGTCATTGCGATGCTGGGAATATTTATCTATTAATACTGTGTAATTTCCATGGTGATAGTTTGACCATCATCTTTGGGACCTCTTTAAGGACTGGAGATGTCCCGGAGGACTGGAAGAGAGCAAATGTTATTCCGATCTTCAAAAAAGGGAGGAAGGATGACCCGGGAAACTACAGACCAACGAGTCTGACCTCTGTTGTGGGGAAGATTATGGAGCAGATATTAAAGGGAGCGATCTGCAAACATATGGAGGACAATTTGGTGATCCAAGGAAGTCAGCATGGATTTGTCTCCAACAGGTCCTGTCGGACCAACCTGGTTTCCTTTTTTGACCATGTAACAGGTTTTCTGGATCGTGGAAATTTGGTTGATGTCGTTTACTTGGATGTTAGTAAAGCTTTTGTTACAACAACAACAAGCCTTTAATAGCATATAAAAGTACAATATAAGAAGGGAAAGTGCAAAAGGATCCACTGCTAGTGAGAACAAAGGCAAAGATCATGCTTTAGACATAATACATTCATGATTTCTCATGGCAAGATGTAAAAACTTTGCTACTGGTTCAATTATATCAGGGTTCTGGGATGTCAAAAGGAACTGAGTCGTTCGTTCATCCGAATGCAGTTCTCTTTTACACAGCAGTGAGTTAAGAAATTTGGCTCGGATCAAAGAATTAAATGGACAATGGAAGAAAACGTGTATAATTGATTCTATACAGCATTGTCCACATGGGCGCAACCTAGCTGAATACGGGATCTGTTGAAATCTCCCATATAGAACAGCAGAAGGTAGAGCATTAGTTCTAGCTAACATGAATGCTCTACGCTGTTGTGGGATGATTAGATGGTAGAAGTACGCAGCTAGGGGCTGAGAGCTTGGTGAGATCCCCAAGCTCAATGGCGAGCAAACGTTTCTAGCTTTACTGCTAAGTTCCTGCAGTTCTATGTCTAACAGTCTGCGTTTAATTAAATTAAATGCAGTCTTTTCAGATATCAGATACAAGGAGTCTAAAGATATCTCTATAGATTTAATTTTTCCCTCAATGTGTCCTAACCAAGTAGATGACTCATGTTCAGATAGCATGAGGGAATTAGACTATTGGGGTCAGATCTAAAATGAATGCGAAGACAGAACTTGATTGTTAACAGCCATGCTCTGGTTTCCAATAGTCTATGGCTGGTTTCTAGACATAGGACTGCGTAAGAGACACAGTTCGGGGTCCCAAGGATTTTACGAAGGAAGACAGATTGGAGATTTTCGACTGCTTGCTTAAAAGCGTTGATCCAAATAGGGATGCCATAGAGCAGTTGGGCACTTAGTTTCCCATTGAATACTTTGAGGGCTGCTGGCACGTACTGGTTACCACTGGTGTAGAAGAAACGTGTAATTGCCAGGGCACTAGTTTTTGCAGATGTGATTGCATATTTCCTCTGTGTAGCCCAATTTGCATTATGGTGAAAAAATATTCCCAGGTATTTGAAGCTTTTAACTTGTTCAATGTTGTTACCTCTTACATTCCATTTAAGAGGCTTCCAAGGCTTTCCAAAAACCACAATTTTTGACTTCTCAAAGTTCAGAGCAAGTTTGTTTACTTCACAGAAGTCCAGAAATTGAAGCAGTAAGCGTTTTAAGCCGATTTGTGAATGGGACAGCACTACTGCATCATCTGCGTATAAAAGCAGTGGGATGTGAAGAGAACCAATTTTTGGGCTATGGCCAGAATTGGGGATAAGGACGGAGCAAGGTCATTTATAAAAAGGTTAAATAGGAGGGGAGCCAAAATGCATCCTTGTTTTACCCCTTTGTTGATTGGTATTTTAGGAGTAAGACTCCCAAGGGGGGTGAGTTTGACTTGGCAACAGGTAGAAGAATAGAGTTTCCTTATAAAATATAGGAGCCTTTTATCTATCTTCATCTTTAACAGCTTATCCCAGAGAAGATCTCTAGGGATAGAATCAAAGGCCCCCTTAAGATCCAGAAAAGCTGCAAAGAACTTTGGGCCCTCTTTCTTACTATATTTGTTGACAAGGTGGGAAAGGATGGTGCAATGATCAAGGGAGGATTTCCCTTGACAGAATCCAACCTGCTCAGGGCCTAGAATCTTTTCCTTAGTCAACCACAAGGTAAGTTTATTTGATAGGAGTTTGGCATACAGCTTCCCAACAATAGAGAAAAGGCTGATGGGTCTATAATTGGTTGGGGGCGAGCGGTCACCCTTTTTAAATACTGGAACAAGAATTGCATTTGTCCATGAGTCAGGCATTAGGCCTGTTTTGTTAATTACAGTAAAGAGAGCAGCCAAGAGAGGAGCCCACCAGTCTGGGAGGTTTTAAGCAGCTCAGGAGGGATCACATCAGGTCCTGGTGCTTTTCTAGGCTTTAGTTGATCAATACAAGCCCTGACTTCATCAGGCATCACTGGGGCCCAGTCTGGGATGTCTGACAGGTTGATCTCAGGGAGGCTACAGGAGCTTACTCTGTCCTCATGGAATAGGTTTAAGAAATATTCATACCAAGTAAGGGATGGGATGAAGTTTGTTAAAGAAGATTTCTCATGAAAAGCTCCTGAAACTAGGACCCAGAATTGTCTTGTATTGTTGGTAATTGTAGCCTGCACAAGTTGTTCCCATTGTTTTTTAATATCATCACTTTTCTGTTAGTTGATATACAGTATTTGCTGGTGTATAAGACTACTTTTCCCCCCTGAAAAACATGCCTCCAAGTGGGGGGGTCGTCCTATATGCCGGGTGCACTTCAGTTGGGATGGACATAGCTGCCCATAGTGGCCCATAGTGCTGTAATGTAATGTAAGAAACTCTATATTTTGAGTGGAAATTTTGGGGGGTTGTCTTATACGCCCAGTCGTCTTATACGCCGGCAAATACTGATTTTTCAAATGGAAATATTCTGCAGGCATAAGCTTAGCACTGGATTCCCTATAATCACGATAAATGGCACGGATTTGAGATTTTAATTTGCAGCATTCATCATCAAACCAGGGATTTTGGGTTCTTCTTTGGGTTATTTTATGTGAGTTTGATTGGGGGCTAAAATAGCTGATGAATGCAAGTGATTATATTATTGTAATTTTTTATAACCTCAGAAGGAGTATCATTGATGTTGGGTATGGAGTTAAATGCTGTTAGAGTACTGGCAGTAAATAGATGTTTGATCTTTCCAGCAGTGCTTTGTGACCATGGGATCTTATATAGGGTACCTTGGACATTTTCAGAGCCCATAATTGGTGGAGATGACCTTAGGAGAGAAGACGTCTTGATGGTCAATATCAGTGGGAGGTGATTGCTATCAGTGTGGTCTCCAATACAAAATACCTCTAATTGGTCTTTCAAAGCAGGGGGAAACAATATATAGTCAATCTCACTGCTACCTCTCCCAGAGGCAAATGTGAATTCCCCAGGATGATCTTGGGGGAACGAGCCATTTAGTATCAATCTGTCGAAACGTATGCAAAATTTGGCCAATGAGATTCCGGCATTATTTATATGAGAGTCTTTGGAATGTCTTGTATCAGAAAGACAATTGGGTAGGGGTTCATCTGGGTCCAAGCCCAGTGCCCTTGAGAGTGCAGAGCCATCTTTGCCTATCCTTGCCTATCCTGCTAGCAGTATTTCAGCCAAGGGGAATTTTGCTTCAAGCTCCTCAACAAATATTGTGAAGCGGCTCCAGTGGAAGTGCAAGTTTTGCTGGTCCAGGCAAGGAGGGAAATAAGCATTAATTACTATTAAAGCTATGTTGGAAAATTTTAGGAAGAAGGCCTGAGCAATGGAATTACAAACAGATAGAGCAGTGAGTTCTATGCTTGCCTGTTGGGAGCATAAGAGGGTTAATCCTGCTCTGTAGTGCCCCTTGGACTTGGACTTGTAGGCTAATACTGAATGGGATTCATATCCCTCTAAGCTAATTTCATAATGTGACCATGTCTCCTGTAATAGAACCACATCAAAACCTTTGATAATGCGTGAAATCTGGATCATTCACCTTACTTTTCCCACCAGCAACATTCCAGGAGAGGATCTTGATTGCTGGGAGGAGTCCTTTAAGAGTCAATCAGTTTCAATTAGCTGCTCAAGAGATTTGTTAGGGTCAAAGAAAACGCTGCCATTACCCTTTCCTGGACAATTGTGTCTATGTGCTGTCTCGATATTGTCCCTTTTATGGCAGTTTCCCTCCCCCTGAGTCGTAAGAGCATTGGTTGGTGGTCCTAGATGTTTATTTCTCTCAGACGCTGTTTCCGTTGGTGAATCCTTGTTATGAGGGACAATAATAGTCATGTTGGAGTCATGGTTAGGTGCATCCATATTTGATGGGTGCGTTGACGGAGTAGATAAGGGAGTTGTGCTGGCTGTGCTTTTCAGTAAGCTGGTTCTCAGGTACTCCGGCCTGTCTGTGAGAAGTCTTTAAAGGAGCCCAACAATTTTCCCTCTAAGATGTTGTTATCTGATGAAAGATCGGAGGAGGTCTTTAAACCAGGAGGCAGGTCTATCCAGCTGATCAGGTCAGTTGAAGCAGTTGTGTTTTTTTCTTTTCTTTCTTTCCTCTTCTCAGAAGACTCAATACGCTTGTGCTGTCTCAAAGATTTAAAATTAGGAAATAAAGGCAAAAGGGTTGTATTATTAAAAACACGCACTGGAAAGACCCCCTTTGCACTTAGAAGGGGTTTGTTACAAAGCAGCAGGGATGGTACTTTGGGGATGCTGAATGATAGTAAAACCCTTTGTGTGTGATTGGGATTGTGTAGCGTTTCCACTACAATTAGGTCAGCATGTTTCACTTGATCACCCAAAAGGGCTCTCAGGTGTCTTTTAACAAGTAGTTTGGATCTCCAAGAGGGAATGTAACTGTTAAAGCTACAAACAGTTAAGCTGACCTTGTGTGGCTGCAAAACCAGGTGGTAGGTAGCTTCACTTCCTCTATCATGCAGCCGTGAGGGAGTATTGGTGATTTTTAAAGCAAAAGCACCCTGTTGTGGGGCAGTAGTTGTACCTGATGAAGGCTCTTTATGTAGGGTGGACTCTTTGAATTTGGAGCTCTTACCAGCTAAGTCAGAGACCCTAGCAATTAGGTTGTCCACTTTCTCATGCAATGAAGATAGTACTTTGCAGATATAGTCTATTGTTTTTGCAGTCAGTAAGAGCAAGTCAGCCGGCGCATCATCAACCCCCTTCATGCTCCCATCATCTGGAGGGGGGTCTGAGTTCTCCAAATTTACGTCAACCTCTCCTCTAGCAATATCCAAAGCAGAGTTTCCAGAGGAATCATCCAGAACAGTGGTCCCCAACCTTTCTGAGGTTGGGGACCGGCAGGGCATTGGGGCGCGGTCCGCGGGCCACGCCCACGCGGGCCACGCCCACGCATCGGGCCGCGCCCGCGGGCCGCGCCCCCGCATTGGGCCTGGGAAGTTTTTTACTGCGGGGGGGGCGGGGAGAGGGAGCCGCGGCCCGGCGCCATGGCCTTCGCGGCCCAGCACCGGGCCGCGGCCCGCAGGTTGGGGACCACTGATCCAGAACATCTGCCAAAGGTGCAAATTGATTGGAGGCAGGGATTTGTGTGAGTAAGGAGCCTGTTGCTACAAAATAGTCTCTCATCTTTGATTGTTTAGAGGCAAGGAGAAAATGATCCTCAGACTCAGTATCTCTTGCTCGTTTATGCACCCCCATTTTATGTTACTTCACCTCTGGTGTTTTCCCTTTCCTTACACATCCACTCCAAACCCACAGCTGTCCCAGCTACTGTTTTAACTGTTCTTATGTAAGAAGCTGTGGAAGTCCAAGGTCAGGCAATATAAGCAGGTGTAGCTGCTAATTGTTAATTTGCTGCAGCTTATCACAATTTGTGGAGGCTACTTGGTTTAAAAGCTGAGTGCAGCAGTTAATAAGATAAAATGAAACATGTTTAAAACAATAAAAGAATAAAAGCACTTAACTAGGAGGTTACTTGTGGAACGCTTCTCTGCCACGTCTGCCTTCCTCTGGAAGCTTTGTTAAGGTTCCCCATGATGTTCTGATGGATAGATTGAAGGACTGCAATCTGGATTTTCAGATAGTTAAGTGGATAGGGAACTGGTTAGAGAACCGCACTCAAAGAGTTGTTGTCAATGGTGTTTCATCACACTGGAGGGAGGTGAGTAGCGGGGTACCTCAGGGCTCGGTGCTCGGCCCGGTACTTTTTAACATATTTATTAATGATCTAGATGAGGGGGTGGAGGGACTACTCATCAAGTTTGCAGATGACACCAAATTGGAAGGACTGGCAAATACTCCGGAAGATAGAGACAGAGTTCAACGAGATCTGAACACAATGGAAAAATGGGCAAATGAGAACAAGATGCAATTTAATGAAGATAAGTGTAAAGTTCTGCATCTGGGTCAGAAAAATGAAAAGCATGCCTACTGGATGGGGGATACGCTTCTAGGCAACACTGTGTGTGAACGAGACCTTGGGGTACTTGTGGATTGTAAACTAAACATGAGCAGGCAGTGTGATGCAGCGGTAAAAAAGGCAAATGCCATTTTGGGCTGTATCAACAGGGGTATCACATCAGAATTACAAAATGACAAGATGTCATAGTCCCATTGTATACGGCACTGGTCAGACCACACCTGGAGTACAGTGTGCAGTTCTGGAAGTCTCACTTCAAGAAAGACATGGATAAAATTGAGAGGGTACAGAAGAGAGTGACGAAGATGATCTGGGGCCAAGGGACCAAGCCCTATGAAGATAGGTTGAGGGACTTGGGAATGTTCAGCCTGGAGAAAAGGAGATTGAGAGGGGACATGATAGCCCTCTCTAAGTATTTGAAAGGTTGTCACTTCTAAGGAGGGCAGGATGCTGTTTCCGTTGGCTGCAGAGGAAAGGACGTGCAGTAATGAGTTTAAACTACAAGTACAACGATATAGGCTAGATATCAGGAAAAAATGTTTCAGTCAGAGTAGTTCAGCAGTGGAATAGGCTGCCTAAGGAGGTGGTGAGCTCCCCCTCACTGGCAGTCTTCAAGCAAAGGTTGGATACACACTTTTCTTGGATGCTTTAGGATGCTTAGGGCTGATCCTGCGTTGAGCAGGGGGTTGGACTAGATGGCCTGCATGGCTCGTTCCAACTCTATGATTCTGTGAACTTGACAGGTATCATATGCAGGACTGGAATTTTGCAGCTGGTTAATCATGTGTGCTGAATTCAGTTTGCTGAGTACAGCTTTTCCCCAAAAGTTCTTTCCACCTTGAAAGGACAATATTGTTTCAGAAAATAACACTGAATCATAGCAGAGTATGAAATAATTGTCACCCTCTAGATCAGTGGTCCCCAACCCCTGGGCCGGAGACTGGTACTGGCCCGTAGATCAGTTGATACCGGGCTGTGGCTCCTCCTCGTCCTCCTCTCTGGCTGCTGCCTTGGAGGCTGCCCTGCCACTCTGCCGCCAGCTCACCTTTGGTGCTCTCCAGTGGCCGCCATGGCTGCGGCTCCCCCTCGGCATGGCAGCTGCTGCTGGCAGTGCCCCCCCAGCAGGCAGTGGGAAGTCAGCTAGCCACATGAGCAGTGAATGCACAAAGATCTATACTTATCAGATGCCTAAAATTACTTTCTGTATCCCTTTTATAATACAACTAGGGGCAAAGCCCGTTGTCTCAAAGAATACAACGGGCTCTAGAGCTTGGCAGTGGGAAGAGGAAGGGGAGGAGTTGTCCAGTCTGTAAGGGCATGGGGTTGAATGTGTGTGTTGCGTGAGAGGTTGTGGTGGCATGGTGGCAAATGAGGGCATGGGTGTGGAGATATGGGTGTCAAGAACCTTTGGTTTGGAATGTTCGTCGAGTGTGAGAGAAGACTGACCTTTGGAAATTGTGACATAGTGGTTACAGATGAGCTTTCCAGAGCCATGTCTTCAGATATGTGAAGGGAAAATCAGACTGGAGACTCTTCTTAGGGGAAGATTACATGGCAACCAGTTCTGCGTCATTTCCCTTCTTGTGGGAATTAGACCACAGACACCGAAATGCCCCTCTGCCCTAATACACATGGGGTCACAGTAGACAGGTGTCCACCCTGTTCCTTCTTCTCCATTTTTTCACTGTTGATAAAATGTTATGTGCCCACATGCTTCTTTCATGGTTGCGCCTTAGAAGAACGGGTTTTTGTACCCTGTTGTTTACTACCCAAAGGAGTCTCAAAACAGTTAACAAACACCTTTTCCATTCATCTCCCCACAATAGTCAACCTTGGAGGTATGTGGGGCTGTGAGAGCTGAGAGAACTGGGAATGGGCCGCAGTGACCCAGCAGGCTGAAGGTGTCTCAAAGCATTTTCCAATCATCTTCCCTTCCTCTCCCTCTCACTATTTACAGTTTCAGGCTGTAAATACTTATTTAAACCTTCCTGCACTTTCCAGACTCACAGGACTGATGCTGGTCTGCCTGTCTGCGGCCAGAATACAAAGAGTTGCTGGTAAGGGCTGGCCATAGCCCATAGCCCAGGAGGGACACCCCTGCACCACTCCCTCCCAACTGCAGGCAAAAATGGCTCCTTTGAAGGCTGGACTCTGAGGCATTGTACGATTTTGAAGTCCCACCTCCAGGAATATTTCCAACCCAGGTGGAGCCTGGAGAGCTCCTGGAATTACAGCTCACCTGCAGAGTATAAAGATCAGCTCCCCAGGCAGAAAGGGCTACTTTGGACAGGGTTGTGGTAGAGAAGAAACATTTAAGGCCTCCCACAAAGGTTGTTGTTGTTGAATTGAAAGACTTGAGGGCTATTGCACAGGGTTATTGTGCAGATGAAACAAGAGACAAAAGAACCATTTTCGTCTGCAGAATAATGCTATGCAGTGGCCTCAAATCTGCAGAGAGTTGCAAAGAAGAAAGACACATGGCTTGGCTGTGTCTAACCCCCATCCAGAGCAGTATTTTAAGTGAGAAGGGGCTTTTCTGTGGCCTCCCTGTCAGCCAACTGTTTGGCAGAAGGGGAACGTCCCCCCCCCTCAAAAGGAAGGCCCTCAGGCTCCCCTGCGTTGCTCTTGGAAAGGCCTCCTTCCCTCAGTCAGGGCCTGTCAGAGGCTCCTTTGCAGCAGGCCTGGAGGGGGGGGGAGGGGGAGCACTCTGCAGCCTCCTGCCAGCTCTGTCAGGGTTCTGAGGCAATTTGCAGCTGGACATGACAGATAGTGCAGCCTTGGGGCGAAAAGGGCTGGTGCAGTCTGTCCAAGCCTCTGTTCTCATCCCCCTTGGCAGCCCTACTGACCTCCTCTCCTTTTGGTGGTCAGGAGCAGACTGGCAGCCAGACTGGGCTGGGTGAATGGAATTTTGGTCTGTCCTGGTAAGGGGCCAGTCGGAATGCGCGAAGCGCTTTCCGATTGGCCCCTCCGCTTGTCAGTCCAGGGCCATGGGACCAATTGTTACCCTTCCCCATCATGGGCTGAGCCCACCCCAACACCCCTTACTGTTTTATTAAGAGGGAAAAGATAATTTCAGTTGATAATTTTTATTGTACAAAATACTGTTGTTCAAAGGAGAAAAGACAGCATGGTTAAGCCCAATGTTATCATATCTCCCAAGCTAAGCAGAGTCAGGACCTGAATGGGAGACCACTCAGGAAGACTATGCAGAGGAAGGCAAATCACCTTTGCTTCTCAGTAGTCTTAACCTCCCCTTGTTGGGATTACCATAAGTTGGTTGCAACATGATGGAACCACGTTTACACACATGACGGAACCATATCTACAAACATACACTATTAGGGATGGGCACAAACTCAAATAAGCTGCCCTGGGGTTTCAGATGTCCCCCAAACAAAACCCTGAAATGAGTCCATAGGCTCTGAACCAAACTAGCAGCTTTGGTTGCCTCTACAGACTGTGACTCACCCACCAGCTGTTAGGTTTAAATGGAGGGGAGCCATTTTAAACCATCCATTTTGCTTCTCCCTACTTCCAGCTCAGGGGAAGTGACGGCCAAAGTTTAATGGCTGGCAGTAATTTAAATCTAACAGCTGATGGGTGGACCCCGCGAAACTGACTAACAAAATGTCTCACATCCACTTCAGCAAAACAGATGGGTGAAAATGGCTCTCATCCATTTCTGCCTATTAGTGGGGTGGTGCACCCATCAGAAGATTTGGCTTTTATATGGCACTTTTCTCTACCCAAAGGAATCTCAAAGTAGCTTACATTTGCCTTGCCTTTCCTCTCCCCACAACAGACACCCTGTGAGGGAGGTGAGGCTGAGAGAGCCCTGATATTACTGCTTGGTCAGAACAGCTTTATCAGTGCTGTAGCGAGCCCAAGGCCACCCAGCTGGCTGCATAAGAGGGAGCAGGGAATCAAACCCATTACACCAGGTAAGAAGCCCCCACTCCTAACCACTACACCATGCTGGCAACCATTTCACCAGTCCATTTTGCTGTTCCTCACTTCCAAATTGGGAGAAGCAAATCCAACTGGAGAAATGGCTCATAGTCATTTCAACCTAACAGTGGGGTGAGTGTGCTTCTTTGGCTAAAATCACTGTGAGCCATTGGGCCAGTCAGTTTTGCTATTCCCCATTTCCAAGTTGGGGGAAGCAAAACCCACTGATAAAATGAGTTTAAGTCATTTTAACATAACAGCTGGGTGGGTGTGCCCATCAGCTATTAGGCTGAAATGGCTGCCAGCCATTTCACCAATCCATTTTGAGTCCCCGACTTTCAGGTGGGGAGAAATGAAACCCATGGTGAAACGACTCACTGCCATTTAAACCTATGTTTAAACCATTTAAACCTAAATCAGCTGTGGACCTACATAATTCAGCTCTTAGGTTTAAATGGTCCGAACAGTCAAACAGGACAAATGTCAGGAAAATGTTCAGGTAAGGTGTCATCCCTAAACATCGGTTTGGGGGTTCTGAACTGATCCAAGTTCATGCTGAATTTTGATTTGTAAGCCGGTTTGTGCCCCTCCCTACACGCTGTTTCAGACAAATTAATACTTAGAACTACGATTAATCAATACTGTTTTCTTCCCTTTTGCTGTTGCTTGCTGTGTCCTTAAGTTTGAAGATGTATCACAGATGCAAAAGAAGCCCAGAAAGACCATTTATGTACTAGAGGTTTCATGCCGGGCTGCAGGCTGGAGTTTTAGTCGTGGCAGGTTGCCTCACCTCTTCCTGCACCCACATGGGGGAGCATTTGGCTCGGTGCTCCTTATCCGCCCCTGATTTGTGCTCCTGCACAAGAGCTGGGGCAGTGAAGTTCCCATTGCATTAACGGTCAAAAAGAGCATTCTATCCCATCACCTGCCATTTTTTCCTAATAAGCATAACCCCCCCCCCCCAAGTGCTTCTGAAATGGTACTACCAGGGGAAACTGAGCTCTTTTAAGGTCCATTGGTTTATCTCTCTTCCCTGAAGTCAGTGAGATTTAAATAGTATCAAACGTTTTGGCATCACAGAGTAGCAAAGCAGATGTGACAGTACTATCCAGTAAGGGGTCTCTGAGCAAACTGATATGCATTTCATTTGAGTGCTGATGGAATAATTGTACATTTTCTTGCCAAATGCATGCCACACAGTGTAAGAGAAACGAATGTCACATTTAAAAATGAGAAGTAAATTAAAAGCCACCTGACTAATATAGGTCAAAAGTTTAATACAAGACAGAATATTTAAAAAAAATAGCTAGGTATTTGTTCCCTCAGTATCCCAATAAAGCCTGGTCTAGAGTTAGTCTAAATAAAGAATTCCGTCATAAGTACATTGGGGCCTCAGCCATGCCTTTATGAACACAATATATCAGTGGAAGAAAAATCGGTTGTAGCTTTAGAAAATATTTTAGAAATTGTCCATCTGAGATCCCTGGTAATTAGAGGCTAGTTTGTGGAGATTGACAGGGTAAATGACTGGCTAATGTTTACACAACAAAACATATGCCCAGTACAATATCCTACACTGATGTTAGTGAAACCAGAGTCCGGAAATGTACAGTGGAAACAAGACCTGGTACTTTTCTTGCGCCAACACAAACAGCAATTACAGCGCAGTGTGAGAGGAGTCATAAGGAATACCACCGCGTATCAGTAGTTCAACAAAGTCAGCACTTTTGTGTAATTGCAGGGGAAAGGGCTGAAAAACATTACAGATCTCAGCAAGAAATGGCCCTTTATACTTTTAAACTGATCCTTGATAAAACAATGCCGGGGTCATGAGAAGGCTACTTTGCCAATTTTGCTCTCACCGTGGGATCCATGGACATCTGGCTGAGCTGCGGAAGCTGGAAAACGTCTTTAATATTCTCTTGACAGTAAAAACGGACATGTGGAAAACATTCTAACCTGTTAATCTGTGGTGCTCCTGAAAAAAGGAGGACATTTGGCTTTATACTTTGCAATGATAAATAGAAGTCTCCATGTCCAGCACTAAATGGCACGAAGCAAAGAATGCAAATGCCATTCCTGAAATATAGCTGGAGAAGAATATGCACCTGTGTGGCTCTTATGATGCTATAAATGCCAGGGATTTATTTTAATTATGACATCCTGTATTTCAAAATAGCACAGTTAATATTCTTTGCAAACTAATGTGGATTATATTGCAATGTACAGCTTCACTCATTCAGGGAGTTACTGCAAATATGCTTGGAAAAGGCTTTTGAAATTATTGTGTAATGTTCTTAGTGACTTTTCTGTTCCTCTCCTCCCAAAACAATATAGTGCAAGATGTTTATTTTGAAATTGTGATTCTAAAAGTCAGTGCAGTGTCAGGAGCACTTAAGTGCATTCTTATTTGTTTGTTGACATTGTTTATAGTTTGTCTTTCCCACACGGACTTAAGGTTGATGACGCATAGTGATTTGGTACAATCAACAAAATAGTTCATTATTCACTAACTCTTGCAATGGGATATTAGAAGACAGGAATCACCAGAAGGATCAGGAGTATAGCATAAATATTCATATGGCACATTAAGCAATGTAGAAGTTGCATAATAGGATCCTACTTATAAAACTCTATGTACAAGTCCCAATAATTTATCCGAGTAAGTTTATGAAACCGTTTTGCACTGTCCAACCTTATTGCTTTTTGGATACTTTCGCCTTGAACTACTGAAATTATTGAAATCAAGGGAAACCTAGCAGTATAAACCTCAACCTACCCATTTAAGCCCATTGACTTTGCTTGATTAAGAAAATATAGGGATGCCTTAGTTCTTAAAGCAATAATCCACCATTAGGTTAAGTACGTAGTGATCGGTTGTGAACTCATAAGGTTGGATCCTGCCAGATTTGTACTTGATCCTACTTGATTCTTCTCTCATTATAGCCACTGTCCCATGTAACTTTAATCCAAGTTTAATACTCCAATTAAAAAATGAAACATGGTTCAGATGTCCACTTGAACAATGCTTTAATTATAAAACTTCCACCTGCTTTATCTTCTGTCATGTCCTTGACCAACACTGTGGTTTGTTGTTATATCAATGGGATTAGGGAAGTCTCTGGGTCTTCTACTCCCTTTCCTAAAGTGAGTGAAGAAAAAAAACCCCGCATTCATGAAAAACTGTTGTTATGTCAGAACCACAAATAATGGTTCCCTTCTATCCAAACCCAAAAAAACATGGTTTACAAACCTGGCTTGGAGGACACAAGAAGAAAAAAAATGCATCATATGTGATTTTGATAAAATGACACTTGTTGAATTGCAAAAGTGGAAGTGTTTAATTTCTGAGCCACATTCTGATGTAGAAGGTCCAGAATTCCCCAGAATTGATCATGTGTTATCAGATCAGTTAAATCCCTTAACCAAGTGGAACCAAAAACACAGCAGTATCAATAATTAGGAAAATCTTTGAAAATAATAAAGGTTTCACCTACTGGCAAAAACGAGGCAAAGTGACAGAAGGGCTGTGGCTCAGTGAAAGAGCATCTGCTTTGTAGGCAAAAGGTTCCAAGTTCTATCCCTGGAATCTCCAGTTAAAAGTATCAGGTAGGCCGATTCCACACGGGGAGGATGGATTGCTTGTTGGGAGGTGGAGAAAAATCCCACCTCCACACGATGCTGACATCAGCCAGGGGCTGACCTGGCACTGGCCCCACCCAGGCACCCAGAAGCTATGGGCCAAGGAAACGTGGATATATTTGGAGTGCCGGTAGGCAACCAGGACGCCAAGGGGGCCTCTGCCGACACATGGCCATGTGTTGGCAGAAAATCCGAGTTCTGAGGAAGTAACCATGACGGGTCCTCCCGACTTGCCATCGCCCAGCATCCTCATATGGCTGCAGTGCTTCAGGCCGCACGGGAAAACTTTGGCAGGATGGTACTGTGTGTGGTGGAAACTCCGGACCAATTCCTCCCAGCTGAACTGGCAGGATGCAACCTGACGCTACACCCTCTGTGCAGACTATCAGAGCTTCTGGCAGTCTGAGTAGACAACACTGATGCTGATGAACTGATGGTCTAGTTTAATATAAGGCAGCTTGATATGTTAAATAAGTTCTAGCCATTCTCATTTCAGTAAAAGAAAGAATAGGCTTTACTAACCATTACAAATATGGAAGGAATTGTGAAACAAATTTATTCCAGTTACAGATTTTCTTAAGCCATTTGATAGTTACTCATAAAATCAAAATATGTGTGCCTAAAAGATTAAGGAACACTAGAAACGTTCAAGTTGAAGCATATGACTTAATTTGTTGCACACAGATCTGTTGAGTGTGCAGGCTACCCTATCCATTAGGATCAAGTATATGCTGTTCTCAAGATTAGAACTTCTAGAGGTGCTGAGTATTTATATAGGGACAACAGATCTCTCAAGATTATGAGCTATTATAGAAACAGGCTGTCTTGTTGAAGAAATTCTGTCTGATGCTTTGCTATCTGGATAGGTGCTTAACTTCATTTAGTTTTAAAAATGAGAAGAGAAATGTTACAGCATTTAGGGTAAATTCCTTGAATTATATTACCACATATGAGAAATAGAAATTACATAACACAGTAGCAAATAATCTGAATGCTTCCATGGGATGTGGAAAGAATTTTTTTTTAAATCACAATGTAATTTTGCCTGCGTTATATTGACAGCCACCTAAAACAAAACTAACAAAAGAAGTAAAAAAGATGGATTTGTGGATTAGCATGGAAGTTCAAGGTCACAAGTTGTATTGTTATACCATCTGTGTCACAGTGAAAATATCAGCATGTTTCTTACCAGAATACTTTGAGCACTTAGTATATTTTTTGTTACCAAGCAAGTGATACTGAAAAATACCAGCATTCTTAAAATAATAAAGATGAGTTAATCCAGAATCTTAAAGGAAGAGCTGTATATTCAGATAGCCCTAAGAGGAAAAACAGAGACTTTTTGGCTGTAGCCTCAGCTGTGGGAAGACACTTTTGAGAAGTCATGCCAAAATAATCTTTCTTCTGAGCAAAAAAATGAAGTGTCACCTACTTAACTGAAATATAGAGGTTAGGGCTTTGTTGTTAGGTTTCTTATGGATTTTTGGTGCCTTGCTGTAGATAGGCTGTTCTTAAGCACCATACCACCAAACCTAAGCACTTGTAAATTCCACTGATAGGTGGGTTACAGATTTCAGGAGGAACTGAGCACAAGCCCAGTTGGAAACTGGGACATCAATCTTTGATTTTAGAATTTTCAAAATGCTTAATTCTTTGTAGATGTAACTGTCCCACATGGCAACTCAAGGTACTTCTTCTTTGTAAGTTACCAAATCTGACCACAAAGATTTTATTTACTTGTTATGTTATGCCCCACTTTTCTACCCAATTGTAATTCAAAACTATTTTCCTTGCCTCTCTTTTGTTCCACTGAGGTAAGTGAAGCTGAGTGAGGGCGTGGTCCAAGGTTATCCATTGAGTTCACATGGCAAAGTAGAATTTCAGGCCTCAGTCTCTCAGTTTGTAGTCCAGCACTCGAAACACTACAATATACTGAGATTTGTTTATGTTACCAAGTGAATCTTAGGCATACCTTGAGTTATTTGTTTAGATCACTAATAGTTCACATCTTCAAAGAGCTGATTACATAGAAAAGCAGTGCAATAAAATAGTTTAAAACAACATAAAATTATCAATATTAAAATAAACCAGGGGCATCAAAACAGTATAAATTAATATTCAGCTGCCTAAAAATATTCAGATCTAGAAATCAGAACTGTAAAAAGTTCAGACAGTTTTTTCTACAAATCTGAAAAATACCCTTGGATTGCAGAAAAAGCTGAATTAAAAAAATACATTGGGGTTGGGAAGAAAAGCAGCACCCATGGCTTCAAAAAAAAAATTCTGCTGACAGTCTGACTTTCAGACAGTATGTGGGACACATACCTGCTCTGGGGTTACTTGGACAGGGCCTTCTCCCTCCCCTGCAAACGCACAGACATCCTTCTGTTCCCCCTCCCCCATTGCTGCAGCCTTGGTCTCAGACCTTGCAGCCACTTCCTTGCCCCTCGCTGGTGTTGCAGGCACTGGCTGGGCCCGTGGAGGGTACCACGGCCTCTGCCTCGGCTGTCTCAGCTCCCTTGGCCTCTTCTTCCTTTTCTGGCTCACTCCATGAGGTGGGACTACAGATGTCATGCCGTATTCATATCCGTTTCAGGAGGTGCACCAGAAGATGAGTCCCACATCAAAAAGAATGTCCTCATTGGCCTTTGCTAGGCAACAACATGGCCTTTAATCCCTGGTTTCTGTCAGTATAAGGCAGAAGAAGGGCACAGGGGCTTTCTAGAGCTGTTTTGACCTTTGATTGGGGGCTGATTGGGGTTAGGCCTAGCAGCAATCACAGGTGACTTGATACCATATGACTTGTATGACTTACCCAATACTGAATGTCTGCTACTGTTCAACAACAGCCTCCCTACCAAAGTGGTTAGAGTTTCAGACTAGATCTGGGAGGCCCACATTCAAATCTCCACTTTACCATGGAAGCTCACTGGATGGTTTTGGGTACCCTCACCAATGGTTCCTGAGAGAGAATTTGTTTCTTAAAACGACAGGAGCAGCTGCTCTTATTTTGCAGAGTTTTAACCCTTCCTAATGTAATTATTACTTTTCCCCCTCAAGTTCATAGAAAGATCTGGTTTGTCTGTTCACAGCACCAAATTTAAGTAGATGTCTGGCTGACTGTTTCTTATAGACAGATGAGTTAGGACACTGAAGGATACACCTCTCCATTTCATGGAACAGTGGTTTCAAACATATAGCACATGAAGTGGTACAAACATTTTTTTTTGTTTTTTGTCTTGGATGTTGTCATCCATTTTGGTGTGCCTCATTTTCATTACTGGCCTTGACAGTCAAAGACTTTGGGGGGTTTTATGCCGTTTATTCACCATGTTTATGTTATACAGCAATTGATGTCGGTAACTGATGTTGAAAATGTTAGGAAATGTATTAATTTTAAACAGTAAATTTGGAGTGAAAAAAGAAATAGTCAAAAATCAAGACGAGTGTTCCTTAAGGGTTGCAGGGTTCTAAAATAAAATAGAATCAGACTGCTATCAAAATTTGGTTTCATTCATACTGCTTAAGACCATAGGATGAGTCCACAAATGACAGAACATATGTTATGTGAGTTTTCCATGTTTTTCATGCCTGAAAATAGGCATGAAAACAAAATATGTTCAACAAAATACGATATAACTACACTTTGAAACTAATTCTATGTCTCTCTTATAAAGACAATAAAATGTTGTTCTATTTTGGCTAGATGTAATGAGAGGGGGCATCTCATGTCGTATCGCTTCTCTTTGATCGCTTTAACCTTTAAAGTGTAATTTTTTTTTAAATGCTTAAATAAAAGATGACCATTTCCAAATTTTATTAATACCTCCACTTGGAAGTGGCACTTTTTAAGGCAACAGTGCCTCCAAATGGTCAGTGAAACAATAGTTTTCACTTTTAAAGCAGATTCATTTCAGAGAGGTAAACCTTATATACATACTTGAATTTGTTTAAAATACAGAACAGCAGCAACTCTGTTAAGTTAGCAATATGTTTGATTCATAGTTTTAAACATTTTCTTATATTTATTTTGTTTTACACTTCTAAGACTTTGGCTTGTTAAGCTTGCAATACTGACCCGATCCTTCTTATATCTAGAGTTATAACTGAACAGTTAAAATATGGCCCTAAAAGTATTTGCCTTTCAAGAAGAGGGTTTCATTATTATAGAAAGGGGATGATGTCTTTGTAAGCAGGTTTCAGTGGATCCAGCTTTTTAGTACTGGCTCACTTAAAAATGTCAGCCATGTATGATTATAGAGATGGCTAGAAGCAAGTTTTCTGAACTGCACCATGATGGCAGCTACTGAACTGGGAAGGACCAATCTTTCTAAATCCACCCATTCAAGCTGTAAACTGTCAGCTGCAGCTAAATAGGATCTGGGTAGTGGACTGTACAAGTAGAACCCATCTGCTTGGCAATCTACTGACATCTTTATTACTAATTCTGAGGCCTCAAAAATTACTATGCCAGAAGGGAGTTATGAAAATCAAGTCCACTGCCTCTTTTGACACTTTGTTGTAGTGATTTGGAGCGCCGACTGCTAATCTGCCAAGTCGAGTTTGATTCCCCACTCTTCCCCCACATGCAGCCAGCTGGGTGACCTTGGGCTCACCACAGCACTGATAAAGCTGTTCTGATAAACCAGTAATATCAGGGCTCTCTCAGCCTCCCCTACCCCACAGGGTAAGGAGGCTGGAAGAAACTAACTCCTCTTGTTAGATTTGGTTATGAAGTTTAGTGACTTCTGGGGGGGAGTATCTTGATGTATTTGTGATCTTTTGAAAATGTTCTGTACAAAATAATAATAATAAGATATGGTCTTTATACCTGCTTTTCACTACCTGAGGAGTCCCAAAGCAGCTTATGATTGCCTTTCCTTCCTCTCCCCACAATATACACTCTGTGAAGTAGATGGGGCTGAGAGAGCCATGACAGAAATGCTCTGTGAGAACAGCACTATCAGGGCTGTGACTAGCCCAAGGCCATCCAAGCTGGCTGCATATGGAGGAGTAGGGAATCAAACCCAGTTCACCAGATTAGAAACTGCCACTCTTAACAACTGCCACCAATGAACTACACCAAGCATCCATTGTAAAAATCCTGCGGTAGAAGTGGGCCCATGGAACCAGATCTATGAACAAGATCATTAGCCCCAGTAATGTTGACTGGTGCATGAGGCCCACCGACCTAAATTGGATTTCTTCAATGCTTCCAACCATTTCACTTGTTTCTTTGCAGGTAGAAACACTGGCCATTCTCATTAGAATTCTAGCGCCTAAGCTGACTATGTCCCTGGATGTAGATGACCTTTTTTGACATTGATCAGGCCACTGTGTTCTTGAAGAGGGTGCATAGTAGACTTGGTGTCCTTGCTCACCTCATCTACCTCCTTGACTCTGCAGAGAATACAGTCTTGGTTGTCAATAGGCTACTAGAATTACTAAGACCTTAGTAGACACCTGTAGAGATGAGGCCAGCCCAAAACGTAAAGCATTATTTTGGACTAGGGGGAAAGCCTATTTATAAAAATGGGTGATATCAGGGGCTTGCGGAAGGGTGTGGGCCCCCTTCTGGCACGTGGGAGAAGGCATGGTTGGTGGAGCAGGCAGCCCTGGCCGGGTCTCTGGCATAGGTGGGCACCTCCCTGGCCCGTGGGCCATAGCAGCGCCGGCAGGAAGGCTGGCTGCGGCCCCAACGGAGCGGTGGACGTGCGAGGCGGTGGGAGAAGGCTGCGGCGGGTGGCGTTTGGGCAGGCAGACATCCGGGCCTGGCTGGAGAAGGTAGGCAGCGGGCTGCGCGCAGCAAAGTTCTGGGTGGGTGGGGGGCGGAAGATGGCGGGGGGGTAGGGTGGACCCGCAGAGGGGTGGGAGCAGGGCAGAGATGGTTGGGGGTGGGTGGCCGGGAAGAAGGGTGCGCTGGGTGGTAGGCTTCATGGGCAGTTGGGGGTGTAGGGTGGGGTAAAGGAGCGGTGGAGTGGCAGCTTCTCGGTAGGGTGGGGCAGGGAGGGTTGGGGGTGGAAGAGTGCGGGAGTTGGGGGGTGGGCGCGGTGGGCGAGCGCTTACCCGATGCATCCGGCCGTTGAGTTCAGGCATCGGCGGCATTGGCTGCGGCCTCTAGCAGGGCGCCAATGGCGGGCGGGTGGGTGCGGTTGCGATGGTGAGGGCTGTCCTCCTGGGAGGGGAGGCATTTTGGGAGGCTCGGGAAGCCTCCCTCGCACCCCGGGCAAGTTGGGTGGCTGGGCAGGAGGAAAGAAGCAGGGCCGCCGCGTCTCCGACCTGGCAGCCCTGCTCCTTTCCCCCTGGCGAAGCCTTTGACAGAGCAAGAGCACAGAGGGGAGGACGTGTGCCTCGCCGGAGCGCTGAGCCGAGGACGGGCCAAGTAGCCAATCACGCAGTTCCACACTGGCCCCTGAGTGACACTCGCCCCTCCGAGTTTTTATCACGGATGGTGCCCGCCCCTTTCTCCTCCCAACTTGCCCTTAGCACTTTATTAATACCGCTCCACAGGAGCAGTTACAGATACGCTGCCCCAAAATATCAAAAAGGGAAGAACTGTCTGGAAGTGGGTGAATTAGAATATGCAGAAAAGCATCTCTAAGCTTTATGGACATCATGTGATCATCCTGCTGAGTGCAGAATGGAGTGAAGTGATTTCATCCAGAACTTGTACTTCTTTACCACACTCTTTTTTATTTAGAATTGCAGCATTAGTTCATTATTATTACAATCCACGATCAGCTGTCAAGAATGTCAATAATACATTCTACACACCTGACGCCTAAAATAGATATTCTGTATAAGAGCCTCTTGTGGCGCAGAGTGGTAAGGCAGCCATCTGAAAGCTTTGCCCATGAGGCTGGGAGTTCGATCCCAGCAGCCGGCTAAAGGTTGACTCAGTCTTCCATCCTTCCGAGGTCGGTAAAATGAGTACCCAGCTTGCTGGGGGGGTAAACGGTAATGACTGGGGAAGGCACTGGCAAACCACCCCATATTGAGTCTGCCATGAAAACGCTAGAGGGCGTCACCCCAAGGGTCAGACATGACTTGGTGCTTGCACAGGGGATACCTTTACCTTTACAGAAAATATACAATTATTAATAATAGTAATACAATTATTAAAACACTGACTGTGTTCTTCTGCTTCATTATACATTCCAAAACACAGAATTGTGCTACCATAAGGGTAGTTTAATTGAAAGAGTTGGCAAGAGAAAGAGAAGTATAACAACAACAACAACAACAACAACAACAACAACAACAATAATATGATCTGCCTGGACATTGGGACAAATTTGGCATAATGTACATATTACAAATTTCCTGATAAAATCAGCAATGAAAGAGGTCATGTTCTATTCTACCTACCATTCCCGACTGATATGTTTATATGTGATACACACAGAATGATGTCTGATTGAAATATGACCCCCTGTTGGTGTTCTGATTCCTTTCTAGATGGGGGTTAGTGTGGTGGATTCTGCAGTTGCTGGTTTAGGAGGCTGTCCATATGCAAAAGGTGCCACCGGAAATGTAGCCACAGAGGATGTGATATACATGCTTAATGGTTTAGGGATCAACACGGTAAGTGCTTTTTAATGATTCTCTATAAGATTTTGCATATCTCTAAAGGTTTTGAATTGGAGGGGAAACTATTGATACAAGTACACAGCTCTAGAACACATGCAGAGGTGAAATGTATTATGCCATGCAAGATGTTTACTTGAGAATTTCCCTAATGCTGTGAACATTGTTGACTATGAAACTTTAGTGTCTTTGGATCTTTAAGGTCTTTGACAAAAGGTTCTCAGGAAATTGTAATTAGCCATGATCTTACTGGGCAATTCACTATTGCTAATAGGAGATGTTTTGCCTTTTCCAAGGACACATTCTACAAGCAATTCCAGGAATTTGTTTGAGCAGTTGCTGTTTTGCACCCATGGAACAAATGGTCTGTGAATGGGTAAAAACAACCAGAGATATGAATATGAGAAGCTGTCTGAAACACAATCATATTGCTAGTTTATCTAGCCCCCAGTCTCTCTCTTCCATCTGATAGTAGCTGTTTAACATGTTCTGCAGTCTTGCGGAGGGTGTAGTCTAGCACTGGACTATGGCTCTTTCCTTGGTGCTTTCAATGGCAAACAAAGCAGCATTGAATTAGTAGTCATTGATAAAGATGCAGGCCCACTGATTTGCCCTTCGTGCATTTTTACAGCTGTCTGATAGCCCCATGAGGAGCTCATACATGTTGCAAGATGGCAAAATATGTTCAGTGTGCAGACTGAAGCCATAGTTCCCAGCACTTTGTTTTTTTACTATCATGGCTGTGTTCCTTTACAATAAATGATGTTCCTGTACTAGCATCTTCCGATTGATAGTAGGTAGCACTTACGAAAGTCAAACATTGCTTCATGTTTACCCTAAGCCTGAATAATCTCCTGGTTTCCTTTCAGCTCCAGGTTTTATGTCCTTGCTTTGTTGACTGAAGTCACTTACAGGAGAAGCCAATGGTTGAAATCCATTTTGAGTTTTCATGTGGTTGGCATACAATGCCTTAGAAATGTTTAAAAACAGATTACAGAGATGATTAATCAACTGCAATCAGTTGAAGGAAAGATGATTTTGAGCCAAACAACAAATACAGTGGAGTGTTCTCCCAAAAACAGTGTAATGTCTTGGTGCCACACATCTATAATATCAGTAAAGTTTCTCTAAGATGCTTTATAGGAAATACAGGGCAGATTTTGTCATATTCCATAGTCAGATCAAGTGTCAAATTTATTTATACAGTCACAAATCATAATGCAGATAAAACTGTAAAATGTTAGGCAATATAAAAATTGAAAATTTTTGGTGAAATTAACTGGACATGAAGATAGTGGCTCTGTTTTATATCTTTCTGGTGGGCCTGAATCACGTGGGCACAGATTTCACTATCTGGAATGAAATTTGAGGCTTTTCATCCATGAATAATTCTTTGGATCAATCTGCTTCTGATTGGGATGGCTTCCTGTCTAGAAGTGGCCAGATAAGCTTGCTGTAGGCTGTGAAATACAAAGAGCAACGGGGGAAAATGTGTTCAGTTGTTTCTACCTCCCTTAATGGGCAGGTGCACAACCTCTCAGAGATTGGAGGATATTCAAGTCATCCTTGCCCTTGCATTCAGGGTACAACTGACCTTCTCTCACACACATTATTGGAATGTCATTTTTAATTAGCTCCTTTTCCCCTTCTCTGAACATTCTGTTCACTCTCATTGGCTGCTTCATCTGTCCATCAAAGAAGGTAACTGCAGAACTTCATTCGATCTAACTATTCTATGAATATCACCCCCTGTCTTTCTTATATAGACAGCTTTTCAAAGTTAAAAGTTTAAGGCAAATATGTAAGACTGTCTACCCTCAGAGGATGCCCACCGCATCTGGTGACTAATCATTCTGCTTGTGCCTCCTAACAGGCAGCCTCCTCTGGGGCACAGATAATTCTGCTGCATCTCCATGTGTAGAAGGATTAAAGTTCCAGTCAAGTCAGATATAGGAAATGGGGCAGTGTTAACACCATCACCTCCCATCCAACCTCCTTTATTTCCATTGGTGAGGGGGGAAAAGATTCTCTGTTCTTGTCTTCGCCCCCATGCCACTGGAAACAATAGAGGTTGAATGGAGGCACCCTCTTTGGGTGTCCACAGAATTGGAACCCCTAGTCCAATCTTTTTGAAACCTGGGTTTTCTTTTGAGGAAAGGCTCCCATGGCTATGCTGCAAATGTGGTGCATCTGCTTCAACCCCCACCCCAAGACCCTGAAATAGACAGAAAAGGAAATTGTTCAAACTGGCCAATCTCCACATGACCGGATCACGTTGGAATCAGGTTTCGGCGATTTAGCCAAGGCCAATTTGGGTGGTTTAACTTCAGGGGAACTGTGATTCTGACTAGATTTGTCCAAAAAGTGTCTGAATCAACACTGAATCACTTTTTGGACTATCTGAAATGAATCGCATATGCCTAGTTCTGAGTTTGAATCTTGCCTCGGCCATGATCTGTCCAGGTTATACTATTATGTTTGCATGGTGGATCTAGGCCAAGTGCAGGCTGTTATAAAACAGATTAGTGAGTTAACTGTGCAGCAACAGCATGGCTATCACAGCACTTAGCTTAAAAAAATGAGCGGACACTGGAGGCAGGGGAAAGGACCACAAAGGAACTTAAATTTTATTGAATATTATTCCATGTCCATGAGGAACAAATCTGTCTGGAACTATTTCCTTCACACAGCCCCTGGAGTTGGCTGCTGGTGTGCTCAGCACGCCTGCTGGAACTTGCCTGCTGCTCTCTAATTGAGGAGAGACAACCAGGTGCATCTGCTTTGAGTTGCAATCATGAAGAGAGACCAAAGACAAGAAGGATCTTTGCAGTTAGCTGTAACAATGAGAGGCATGGAGAGAAAGCCTCTCTTTTGAACACAAACCCAGGGCCCCTCCCCCACTGTCCAAAGCACACAGAGGTGCTGTATTTCCAGCAGTCCTAAACCAAGCATTAGACTCTGCTTCAATATGTTTCATCTCTTTTCCAAAGCAATTTTCCAATGTGCAGCATTTTTCTTATGCCCCACCCCCCAAGAAGCCTGCCTGACTCCCGGGTGTCTGGAAAGGCAGCATGTACATTTTAGGTGAGAGAAAGCATTCTAGCAGAAAAGGTTAGCTCTACCCCATGTATGAAGAAAGGGAGCAAAAGAAAAATCTGAAGGCTTCCCGTTATGGCAGCTTATGATGACTGCAATGCTAATGAAGAATCATCTGAATGTGCAGATACAACCGTAATATCTCTTTCGTCTTTCTCTATTGCTTTCTTTTCAGGGTGTGAATCTGAACAAGGTTATAGAAGCTGGAGATTTCATCTGCACAGCCTTAAACAAGAAGACAAATTCTAAAGTGGCCCAGGCTTCCTCCAGTGGCTGAACTGCACGAGATAGAGTGCTTGTGGATGTAGGCTATGATTAGTCAACAATCAATATGCTCTTTCTGTTTATAGCTGTGTAAAGCAACCCCATTGCAAACAAAATCTTTTAGCAGAGAAAAAGGGGCAGTGGAGACACGTTCAGCTGGTTGTAGCTGCATAGATAAAACCAGAATGGAAGATGTCAGAGCTAATGGTGCAGTGAAACTCTCTTGCCTTCTGTTGAGGCTTCCAGAAATCTCCCTGTCCACCATGGCCTTTGTCAATCTGGCCTATCACAGTTCTTGATCCAATGTTAATAGACTCCCTTTAAAAATATGGGATGCATCCAGCATGTTCCTGTTTGCATACAAGGGTAAGGAAGAGGGGGGGAAAGGCTTGAGGTAGAGGAAATGTGCATGTCTCTGTACTTAAAAAAACATACTTTCATGCAAGAGGTACATGTGAAGTTGTCCGTAACACCTCTTTATAATCTGCCCGGACAGATCAGAGTGATATTGCACTCTTATTGCACACTTGGAAGGGCAAGAAGACACTTTGCCTACCCAACATGCCTAGACCATCGGTGACACCGATACTTGAGTGGTTGAGTAGAGGGTATGCATGTAAACACAACACACAAAAGATAGATTATATTATCAGTTCTTAGAGTTTTATCTGGGGACTTGAGGGCACTTAAGTCCATCCATGTTGAATTTGACACAATATGGCCTCTTAAAATGATATATCCCAAACGCCAGAGACCTAATTCACAGTTCTTATTCAGAAATCTGCCCCCCTCCCCACAGACACACACTGCTACCCCAGAGATATGTGGAAGTCACTCTGTAGGGAATCTGGACAGCAAGAGATGAATGGGAGAATTGGGTAGAGGAACATCAAGGCAGAAATAGACTAGCCACTGACACCGTGTGAAATTCAGTCAGCTCCCTAGTTCTATGTGGTGGGCCATGCATTCAGAATCACTTTAGGAAAACATCCTGGTGGTGCTGGTTTTATTATGGGAAGGGGGGCTCCTTCCAACAATATCTTCCACTGGTATTTTTAACCACTTGACGGTAGAGAGTTCTAGAGATAGTGAGGACATTGTTATTTCTTAATCAGCCCAGCTTTTAATGCCATATAAATATCTGCAGCAGTCTATGAGCTCCATCCCAGTGTGTGGCCTTGCCATTAGTGGTTTTATTCTCCCAGATTACGTCTTTTCTCTTGCCAAGTCAATTATGTTAGGAACAGGGAGCCAAACCCGGATTTGCTATGAGTAGCATTTTTGTGATTTTTTCCCCCTATGGTTGACATCTGTTAAGTATATGAATGACTTTATCTTGTTCCAAGAATGTGTAGGGAATGGCAGCCCGCCATGTTTTGCAGATTTATGGAGCCCTCCTATAGTTGCTACATACATTAGATTCATGGCAATCTACTATTACCCCGGGAGTTATTTAAAAAATTTGAGCAGTAGTATTTGGGAGGATGTGTCTAATGAAGCCCTGCTGGTGCATAGTTTCCTTCTGCTTTGGGAGGCCCATGCAGGAGATTGCTGTGCATGTATCAGTAGAAGGGAAGCTGAGTTGTTGGGACTCCTCATCGTACATTTAAAGAAAAGGGAAAGGTTTCTGTCCATCTAATAATAATAAACTGGTTATAACTGAGCAGTTCTCCTCCCTATTTAAAATTTTAACCTCCAGTTCCCAGAATATTTTTCATGCAGGTGTAAAGGTGGACAAAAAAGTTCTCCTTTGACTGTTTGACGTAGAATCTTAATGGCTTCTTCTTCTGTGGTATTGAATTTTGTAGGTTGATGCTGTAGAATCATATAGGGGGTGCAATTCAAAGAACTGTGCAATCATACATAAATCATTGAAGACTGATTTAAAACAATGGGTTTTTTTTGTTTACTCATGCTTCTCAGTTCATTAAGGGAAAATGCTTTGATCCTTGAATTCTTCCACTACTAAAGTTAGCACTTTTACTGTGTAGTCTTGTTCACCATTCACCATCTTTCCTAATTTAGTTTGTTTTTTTCCTGAAACCAACACTTCCCAGTAAATTGTGTCTCGTTCTCATATAGCCCCAACATATAAAACTTACACATGATGAGGCACAATAGTAACTTTCCTCGTCCTCCTGAATCACACACAAGCCCATTCCACAGATGAAGGATAATGCCCTTCCATTGTGCTTTTGCATGGGACTTTCCCCTGCACTTCAGATCTCCATAAAGCTTGCTGGGTGGTCCTGAGCCCAATCCCTTTCTCTCGGCCTTCCCTATCTCACAGGCTCAGGATGAGGACAAGTGGGCTGGGGAGATCCATGGATGCTGCATGGAAGAGTGAAGTCAAAATGAAGAGGCTGATAAGAGTAGTGGAACTCGGTGGCTATGAGCACTGACAAAGCAGGCCCATGTCATGTGATCAACTGGCTGTAAACTAGGGGTGTGCAGGTATACACAAGACATTTAAGTCCAGATTCACCGTGAGTGTTCAAGTTCCACGTTGGACAAAAATCCAAGTCTTATTCCAATATTTCATAACATGAAAATCTACATGCTGGATCTAAATGTACAGCCTTCAGCAGTCTGGGCTGTAAAACAAAGGACATACCTTTTTGGTTTTGTTTTTCCAGCTGAGAAGGTCACTGTGATAATGGGCATAATGGCTGGCATGGCAGCAGAAATACATTTTGAACAGTTTCCCTCCAACTTCTGGGCGTTTGTCAAGATCGCTCACAATCCCTTCTTGGTGCTGCTCGCCTTTTCTCAGCCTCAAGCACTGAGCCTTCAGCCAAGCGTACTCAGTGTCAAAACAGGATGGAAAGTCTGCTGGCTGCCTTCAATGTCTAATTTTTTTCCTCCATTGTACCGCTGCTTCCACAGAGACACTGAAAACAATGCCTGCATTTTCTTGGGCTGGTTCTCAGTTCAGTCTTGCCTCTCTTTTAACCCTTCTCCCTCCATCAGTTTGCAAATCCTCCTCTATCCAATCAATCAATCAAACTTTATTACAGTCGTTCAGATGAAGTTCAGAGACCTCTTCTATCCAGTCTTCTGCTATCTTCCTTTGGCCTGTCAGGCCTAGACATCCTCTGGTGATGGTGGTGGTGGTGGTGGTGGAAGGTGCCATTCAGTCCCAGCCAACTCATGGGGACCCCATTGGGTTTCCAAAGCAAGAGACATTCAGAGGTGGTTTGCCGTTGCTTGCCTTTGCATAGTTACCCTGGACTGCCTTGGTGGTCTCCCATCCAAGTACTAAAAAGGGCCAACCCTGGTTAGTTTCTGAGAACTGATACAATCGGGCTAGCCTGTGGCATCCAGGTCAGGGCATCATGATTCCCACTCCCCACTCCAGCCAGTTTAGCAGAAGCAGCCCCAGAAGCAATGCTGTGGCTCTTGGACTCAGTACACAGAGTGAATGCAGATCTGCTGCAGCACTGTTCCTATGGCCTCCACCTTTCTTTCTGGTGAAAGGTAAATGCTGCACAGGAGCAAGTCCTCAATCTATCTTTCACCATGACAGAAAACCAGGTTCCTGTGGGCATTGCAATTCCAGAAACAAAGTCCAAAGCGCCAAGTGGCATGCACGTTGAGGACAGGCAGAGGGGTTAGTTACTGCCTCCTTGTGGTGCCTGCCATTTATAATCAGCATTCAGAGGAGCTTTGCTGATGTGGCACATAAGTATACCAGCAGCTCTACCAACACAGGCAGCAGTTGTGTACATTGCCAAGAATGCAACAGGAACACTCATGGGATGGCAGCAATCACGTTAATCTCTGTTAGGCATGAAATGGGCTTCTGTCTCCTAGATGCCTTAGAGCAGGGGTAGTCAACCTGTGGCCCTCCAGATGTGCATGCACTACAATTCCCATGAGCCCCTGCCAGCATTTGCTGGCAGTCATGGGAATTGTAATCCATGGACATCTGGAGGGCCACAGGTTGACTACCCCTGCCTTAGAGGGTACTCAGGCTAGCATTTCAGCTAGGTTTTACTTCAGTACTGTTCTTCAGGGCAAATCTTTTGCCTGCATCCTGTATTTCTCCTTCCTAGGAAGATTTGAATTTTCTTCATGGGGAATGTGCATAACGTACCTACTTGTTCTAAAGTATTTTTATTTCATTCTTATAAGCAGGAATGCGAACTATTGATGAGATTACATTTTTTTCTCCTGCCTTTCTTTCATTCAAGGAATTAAGGGCAGTGCACACAGGGCTACCTTTCTCCTTTTAATATTCACCACAGCTCTGTTTGACCTGTTAAACTGAGAAAGAAGGGCTGGCCCAAGGTCACGCTGTGAGTTTCATGGCAAACAAAGATAGGAGCCTTGGTACGCCCCAGGCCTAGTCCAAGGGGATACCAAGGTGACTCCGCCTGGTTCTCTGAAGTCTCTACTCTGTTACGCTCCCCTCTTATGGTGTTATCATTCTCCTCTTAAGAGGGAGGAAAACAGCTCTGAGGTCTGTATTCATCAGCCTAGCCTATTACGAATTGGTACATTCATCAGCCACCGGTGACCACCCTATGCGTCAATCATTAGCAAGGACCAGCCACCTTTTCATTGAATGTTGACATTATTAGGCTATAACCTGTACCAAGTGCATTTACTTCTAATGCCCTCTTTTTATCAGTAGTCCCAAGCAACTCGTATAGCTAATGGCTCCCAGTTGATAAATCTAGGTAACGCTGGAGGCCAGCAATAAAATCCTAAGTGCAGTTACATTGTTCTAAATTCATGGCAGGCTACAGGCTTAGAAAGGTGCCACTCGATTTAGGATTGCCTTGGAAGTCCTCTTGGTTGTCTCGGACAGCTCCGGTTTGGATAAGTAAGCCTATTACAGAGTATGCCACCGGTCTGCTATGTTCGTAGAATTGTTGATAGCCTGACGCACAGATAGATCTCAAACCATTACTGCTGCTTATTTTAAATAACTCCCACTCTTGTCTTATTTTGATTTTTTTCATGATTGACCTTAAGTGAAAATAGGACAAATTCATGCCTGCTCTTGTGAGTGCTCTGTGTCTGAGGAACCTGGGTATTTTTTTAAGTTAGCCTGGAAAATAAGCATTCAAGAGACTTCTGCACAAGAGAAGAATAGTGCAGATCCTGGGCACAGAACAGGATCTGATCCTGCCATTTATTACAAGCCTCAGGGTTTCAGCACATAGAGCTTCTCCATCCGCAAAGATTTCGGGGCACACAAAGAAATGTACCAACTAGATTGCGTATTCCATTGAAGTGACTTGAGAAGCCCAATTCACAGACTGTAGTTCCATGCGGCAATCATATGCAAACAGAAATTTGTGTTGTTAGCTAAACAATGAGACAGCCCACATGGAGAGACTCCAACATTTGCCAGTAAGAAAAAGCAGGAGTGTTTTATAACGTTTATTAACAGACAGACACCCTAGGCTTCCCTTCTTGTCTCCCGTAAAAGTGCTTCTGGTCCAAATTTCACTTTGTCCCCTGAATCAGGAATTTCTCTCATAGTCTTCAGGTTTCAAAAAAAATGATAACGGGTTCCTGGCTTCAGAGCAATGCCTTATATAGGCTGCAATATTTATATGTCAACTAATTCCAGTGACTTTAAAATGTAAAATGGTGTGGAATTTGGAAAATTAAAACAAAAACTCAGATGCACCAGAATGAAATCTGCAGTTGAAAAATCATTACCCCAGAAATTCCACCTGTACACTGGATTGTTTCGCTTCCATGGTCTTCAGGGCAGAGTAGGAAGTTACCTAGGTATTTGCTTCCTTATGTGTTTACACTGATCTACAGCAATACTGTCTTAACCTGCATGCCACTTGTGATACATGTGAAGAGGCAACAGAACCCAACATGTGAAGAGTAGACAGAAATCTGAAATACATACTAGATATCTTTGAAAAATATTTTTTGTTTGAATTGCTGCTTGACTTGTTTCTCTAGTTATTAATAAATAATAATTGAAATCAATGGCAACTGGATTCAGGAATATTATAGCTTTCTGGATAGTGTGATGTGATGGATGTACCATCTCTAGAAATGAATAAAAGTTTATTAGCATTAGTGAATCAGACTGTTCATTTAAATGGAATAGGCAAATGGAAGACCAAATCTCATAGCCTAATCGAGTTGTGGGACACATATACACACAAACCAGTCCTAGTTGTTTGTTGCTTCTCAACCATTGGATTGGGTCCATGGAGCTTTAGGACTGGAAAGGGATCTCAGATGTTACTATCTTGAGTGGATTCCTTATACTCTTCTAGTATGGTTCTTTGAACGCTCTCAGGTACACACTATCTGCCCTAGGGGATTTGTACTCATTCAGTGAAGGTAGGTGCCTCTCAACAACCTCTTTGTTCATGTCAACTAGCAGCCTACTACCATCTCTAGAAAAGCCTGTTGTCTTTTTCAGGTGGAAAATGGAGGCAACCTTTCTGCTTTCTCTCTGTCCTCTGGTTAGAGCTTCTCCATTTGTACCCAACAGTGGGCTTATCACTTCTTTTTCTTGTGTTTGCTCTTCACATAGCTGAAGAAGCTTTTCTTGTAGCAAGCTTACCCGGCCAAATTCAAGCCACTCTGAGATTTGGTCTGTCCAATGGTTGCCTTGCAACCCTCAGATAGTCTTCTATGTCCTTCCCTCCATTTCTTGTATTTTAATCTTTTTTCCCCTAGCTCATCATGGAGTTCTGTATTCATACATATTGACTTCTTGGATCCCCACCAGATTTCTGTCTTGCTGAAATAGTGATGGCTTGAGCTTGCAAGAGCTCTTGCTTTAGGAGAGTCCACATTCCACTTGCTTCCCCCTCCCCCAAGCAAAAGGAATTCTAGGAAGACATGGTGACTTCCCTCTAAGGTCTCCATCAGCTTCATCCCATCAAGCAACTCTTTCCTGTTGGTTAATATTAACTGAAGTATGACAGAGCTCCAGCTATCTCCATCCACCATTTTAAAAAGGAAGCTGTTGGCTCGGCAGGTCAAGACATTGTGTGACTCTGGACACTTAACAAAGTTTTCTTCCCGGTGCACATCATAGCTACAAGGTTGTGTTTTTTGGAAATATTGTTAAGCTGCTCAGAGAGCAGCACCCACCTCACACTGGTCAGATGGTCTGTAGCAGGCAGCTGTTTCCATTGGCTGTAAAGGATAGAACTCACAATAGTGGGTTTAAATTATTGGTGGGAGGATACTGGCTGGATATTAGGAATTTGTCTTTAAGAGTAATTCAACAGTAAATTGGCTGCCTAGGGTGTGAAACAAGTGTCAGCCCCTTCACTGGCAGTCTTCTAGCAGTGGGTAGATATGCCAATGAGGCTTGAGGCTGATCCTACACTGAGCAGGGGACTGGATTAAATGATCTATCTGGACCCTCCCAGCTCTATGATTCTATATATGAATATCAGACTCAGGACAAGGGGAAAGAGAAAGAATTAATATTCATATGGTGGATACAGCAGGAAGGATACAGGGGCTGTTTTCTGAGCACTTGGGGGGTGGCTGTGCCTATCTAAACAGGGCTTTGATTCTCTTCTCTGATGAAAACAAGCAAATTTGTTTTTACCCATTGGGAAGAGATGCCTTTCTCCTTATGTTTTAATTTATTTTTAAAGAATAGCATTTGTTAATACAGCTCCTTTTTGTTAACCCATCTCGGGGCCTTGTTTTCTGGATGAATGGTAGGTTTCCAAAACATTTGAATGAATAAATAAATATCTGGTCTTAAGCCAGTAACAGGATTCAAAGTTTTCGAAATGAAGATTTCAAAACATTGGGAATAGAATTAACATTGTTGATTTTTATTTATTTTATTCATGTTATTATGTTATTTATCTGCCTTTCTTACTGACTCAAGGCAGATGACCCATTTTTATGCTTTCACACACACACTAAATAACTCAATCTGTTTTTCAATGCCCTTTGCAAATGGATTTTACTGTATGAAATGGCAGAAATTAATGCAAACAGTCACTGGATTGAAAGTGCATTATTCAGCATGTGTGAAGGCACCCAATGGGTGTAAATTAATACAATACATCTAAACCACAATGCAGTAAAAAATTCTGAAATCAACCATAAAACTGAAACGGATGAAACAAAGCTGAAGCATGAACATGCCACATTTAAATGATACAACCGATAATTAACATTACACTGGTTACGCCAAAATTTATAATAAATGTTGTGCTAGTTGCTATTTTGTCACAGAATGTGGCTGACCCTGAAGAGTTTAGTTTCTGCAGCAAATAAATCCCCACTTGTTTATTTCGTTAGCATCTAATACAATCAGTTAAAAACTCCCGAGAAAGATTGTGTCACTAAAACCAACAATGTACTAACTAAATCAAGAACAAAAAAGAGTAGCATAAAATCACCCATCCCACAAGATCACAAAGCATAAATATCATAAGAGCATTTCTGGAGAAACACGTAAGGATATTCTCAATATAACTGACCCTTCTTACCCTCATCCCATACTTTTAAGGTCTTCACATTTCAGGAATGCTTTCCACATGAGAAGCCTGACACAGAAAAAATGGTTTGGGTGACACTGCAATTCCCAGATGTGCCAAGAACACAACTCTTAAATGGGGGGGGATAATTATTTATGTGTTTCTTTCACAACATTTGTATGTTGTCTTTTTGCTCAATCAATGCCACTAATAATAAACCAACATAATAAAATGCACAAGCAAATGAATTAAAAAAACAGGGCTGAACACAGAGTCCATGAAAACAGTCTGGCCAGGAAAAATCTGGAGATTTTGGGGGTGCAGCCTGCAGAGGGCAGGTTTGAGGAAGGAAGGTACTTTAGTGGGGCATAAGGCCATAGAATCCACCTTCTAAGCAGCCATGTTATCCAGGGGAACTGATCTCTGTTGCCTAGGCATGAACTGTATTTCTGGGGGGTCCTGGAGGCTGTCATCACAAGGCAGATAACAGGGATCACTCAGGGAACACCAGATAGAACAAAACTGCTTTCACCTGCTGCCAGATGTGGCATTCTCTTGCAGACTTGCTGAAACAAACATAATGCCGTTATGAAACATCTGCCTGTTTGAAAATGACTTGATATGTCAAGGAGAGCAAGGAGCACTTCCAAGCAGGAAGTGCTTTAACACAACTGCTCATCCAACTAAGAACTGCCCAGGGCAGAGTAGACACTGAAGTATTGCCAATGTTGCCTATATCAGCAGGGAGCTGTGAAGAGGCCTGGTCCAGCAGAAGGTGCCTATCTTGTGACTTGCCAGAGGAAGCTAATGGGGAGTTGACTGAGCAAACCATCTGAAAACTGGGTTAAAACTTCTGTGGGAAGCAGGTGCAGAATAGTCTCCTTGGGCACAGACTTGGGTTTCTCACATGAGCGAGAAAGGAGTGACACAACTGCAACTCCCATGACCCTGAAATAACATTAGTGTTAGGCCTTATACTGTTAGTATCTCTACTGTAGCAAGAATGTTCCAGAACTTCAACAACAAGAGGGCAATACATGCAATGAGGAAACCACAGAGTTCTAATTTTATTTTTTGAAGTGTAGGGGTGTGGGGGAGGCAACTGCAGAGGAGAAATGGCAGATTGAGCAGGATGTTTAACCTTGATACCCCCCCCCCACTCTCTTATAAATGCCTCCAAGCTGTTGTGTTCTAGATTGAGGTGAGAGATTATTCCATTTGCATGGAAGACGTAGTGGGAAGGAGTAGAACACAGATTTGAGTGACCAGTTCTCTCCTTGCAGCATCCCCACATATTCATTCCAACTACCTTAGCAAACTCACATATCAGAATATGACTTTATCAGGAGAACATGGAGTTCTACCCTTAGATAGCTCCCCTGTGATACAGCATGCAGAAGGTCTCCATGCATATCACCATGATATTGCAGCTAATAACACATGGTGAAATAGCCCTACTGAAGTTGCTGATTCATTTAGCAAGTAGCCCAGCGCTTGCTGAAGTAGCAGGAGTGTATAATGTTATTTTTTTTCTCAAGAGGGCATTCATGATAGACGTGTAAGGCTCTGGCTCTGAGAAAAGCCTGGAAAATCGTTATCCACGCAGTTGACCACCCACGGTTGCTGAGGAATCATAAGTCTCTCTGACAAAGGAGCAGGTGAAGAGGTCTTTGCCTGCTTTGATAAAGCTCTGAAAAGAAACAAATATTTATCAAATGATCAGGTTCTTCTTGCCAAACATCATTTTCAATAGCCAGGATATATGAGTTATTCTGGTTGTTAAGGGAAAATCAATAGCCACTCTCATTTATTGTGTAATCTTGGCATATGATCCAGCTAATGTTTATAATATTCCACTGACTGATTGTTTCTCTTGTTGATATTAATAGAGTGTGGACTGGAACATGTCCTCTGTTTCTTGGGAGCCAAAGATTTTAAGCAGAT
The DNA here is from genome assembly GCF_049243985.1 of Paroedura picta. Classification (NCBI taxonomy): domain Eukaryota; kingdom Metazoa; phylum Chordata; class Lepidosauria; order Squamata; family Gekkonidae; genus Paroedura; species Paroedura picta. Next base: position 150,808,189 of record NC_135369.1, read on the forward strand.
GATTTCTAAGCCATTTATTTCGACAGTGTTTCTGCTTTACTTTTTTTCCTGGTATTAAATAAATGTGATTTGACACAATGCATGACATGTGTATATACACCTTATGGTGTTTCTCACTGTCTTCCATATAGCATTCCTTACATAACTCTGCCAACACTGCAAATCATGACTTTTTGGAACCACAGATGATGACGGCAGGTTCACACACTGGAGAAAACACCCACGCTCCTACCCACCCCACATATCCCGTCATGCCATTTTGGCATCCACATATAAGCAATGAATACTGTGAATGTTACCTGGTCTTAAGTAAAGCCAGCAGGATTAATCCCAGGATAAGAATTGCGCAACAGGAATACATAGCAATGTAGATCGTGTCACCTAAAAATTAATTTTTTAAAGAAAAAATATGACTCAGACAGTATTTCTTCAGAAAGAAGCTCCAATATCATCATCAGTCAGTAAACCTTATAAAATTCAAACTGACTGCTCACCCACCATCTGATTGGCCCTCCCTGGGGGTGTGCCACCAATAGAGAGAGAGCACTCTGCCAATGGGGGTCAATCAGTTCAAATTGCACTCTGCCAATGAGGGCCAATCAGATCAAATTGCATGCAGACAATTTACTCCCTACCTGATTGACCTGCAGAAATATTACGCAAATAGGAGATGGCCCTCATCCTGGTAGTTTAGCCCCAATCAGGAGGGAGCACTCAGCCAGAAAGGGCTAATAAGACATCATCTCTCCAACTTCCTGCCAGTCTCAGATGTTTGCTTGGTGGAAGAGGAGATAGCCTCAGGGCCTGTCCTGCTGACAATAAGTTGCCCTGGCCTCCTGGCCTCTTTCAACTTTGTGGACAGGGGGGAAGGGGGGAAGGGGGGAGCAAGCTGCCTCCTGGTACAGTCCCTGCATGCCTTTTGGAGGAGGGGGCTATGGGAGGCCAGAAACAGCCCTCTGAGACCCAGGGTACCTAGGAAAAGCCTATGCCCTGGGAATGTGTACTCATGAGAAAGTCATGTGAGGTTTGCAACTTGCAATCTGAAACAGGAGGAATGTTTTGGGATGACCAAATAATGCTGATGTAGATGGGACTGGGAATATGTAGACTTTCCTTTCCATATGCATGCCACCTTGGTCTTGCTGCAATCTTTCCAAGACCATCACAACAGATGGCATGGAAAATGGGGAAACTGGGGAAACTGTAGATGGGTCAGAGAAGCATTATGAGGCCCTGGGGACATGTGTTGGGGGGAAGACACTGTTACCAAGTAGAGTGCAACAGACTTTTTATACCCTGCTTTTCATTCCCCAAAGGTGTGTCAGAGTAGCTTATAATAGCCTTCCCATCCTTTCCCCACAACAGACACCCTGTGAAGTAGGTGAGGAAGAGAGCTTTGAGAGAAACTGCTCTGAGAACAGTTTCTAACAGGACTGTGACTAACCCAAGGTAACCCAGCATGCGAAGGAGCAGGGAATCAAATCCAGCTTGCCACATTAAAAGCCTTAGCCCCTACACCAAGCTGTACAAATTGCCATTGCCTTAAAGAGCAAAGGCAAAAGAAGCTGTTGCAGGAGGATGGTGTAAATGTTTTTTTGACTTGTTCATTGACTGTTGGGGGATTCTTTTCCTTGAAATATGGACCTTCTGGCTAATGGCATCTCAGAGCAACCCAAGGAGGGGGACACTCAGGTACATGAAAAGGTGATTATGTCATTAATAAGGCTTGCTATCTGAGAAGGAAGGAGTGTTTTTGTCTTCTCTGTTCTCTCCCCCCCCCCCCCAATCCCCATCCCAAGCAGCTTTTTCTTCCAGGGAAACAGATCTCTGCAGCCTGGAAAAGAAAGTTCATTCTGGGGGTTCTCCAGGTCCCATCTAGAGGCTGGACTCCTTGAACAGTGGCAGGGATGCCAGCCTCCAGCTGGGACCTGGAGATCCCACTTATGGGGCCCGAAGAATATTTCAAGGATTTCTCAATGGTAAAAATGTTGATAAAAGCTGGCATAGAGGCAATAATTGAGAAACCCTCAGGAAGTTCTTTGCCAGCCAATGTTTTCATGTTTGATTTTTACATATAACTGTTTTTTATTTCCTTTACTATTGAACTGAAGAACATACGTACTGAAATCTTTTCAGTTTTTAAAGCAAATTCTGCTATCAATTAAATATTTTCATTGAAGGAAGGAAATGTGACAAGTTTGTGAAACACTGGATGTTTATTACTAGCAATTACTGCCATACAACATTTCTCTTTGTTTCCCACCTGGAGGCTGGCATCCCTGCACCTCCATGGGATCAAAAGGCAGCGCTTGTCTCCAGAGGAATTGATCTCTGTTGCCTGGAAATGTCCTGCAAGTCCAGCAAATCCTCAGGTCCCAGCTGAAGATTGGCACCCTGCAACCTCTCTGGGTCACAGTGCCACAGAGTCCCCCCCCCCCAAGCAATCCCTTTCATTTCCAGGAACCTGGAGATGTGTTGTCATTGCTGAGTCTCCCCTCCAAAACAGCCATTTTTGCCTGGGGATCTGATCTCTATAGTTTGTAGATGACCTCTAATTCCAGGAGATTCCCAGGCCACGCCTGGAGGCTGGTGACCCCTGGGTCAGGAATGTTCCTTGAGGTTTGGAGGCGGGGCCCCAAGAGTCCAGGCATGGGCAGGAGCTTCTGCCAGGAAGCCCAGGAAGGCCACAGTGCAGGTGTGCACCCTAGTGCTCGTTGGTTCCCTGTTTATCTCTAATTCCAAATATGGCATGACACAGACCAAGTTGCATTTTCCATTCATTTTAGAAGGAAGGATGCTTCATAGAGCTACCCTAAGCAGAATGACCCCCTTCTGAATCCTCCGATGCCAGGATAGCATCAATGCCAATGCAATCGAGTCCTTAACACAGGCCTGATCATGCCTGGCACTGCAAGGGGTCACATAGATACATTTCCCAGAAAACAGCAGTGGCCATGCCAGCATATAGCACCCAAACAATCAGATGATCTCCTGTATCAGCAGATTACTTTTAAGGCATTTGTGGATGGTTTCATCAGCCCTGAAGGTGTGGAAGAGCGATTGAAATGGAGAGAAGGAATTCTGTTATTATTTTTCCACTGGGATCCATCAGCAAGCCAGCGTGAGAATTTCTGACTACAGGCACAGTGCTTAATGTGGGACTGAAGGCTAATGAGGAAGTAATTGGCATAAGCAAGTGGTTGAAACAAGCCATTAGCTATTACATAAAGCTTGGAATTCATGGGCTAGATAAATGGCTGTTAGCGTTTCTTGGCATCACCAGCAGCAGCTATTTCCATTTCCTCCACACTTGTAAACAGTGGCATTTTAGAACTAATTAAAGACTGTGAAGCCAAGAACACCATCTCAATGCCAACAATTTGGACGACAATTCACACCAATTACAACATAGTTATAACTCTTCTGGATACAGTATGTTGTTTGAAATGGATGGTATAACAACAGGTCACTATTACCAATTTTGTCATTGTAGAGTCAATTCTGATTTCATCAACTAAGATGATACCTCTGCCTTTCCCATTAACTGTCTAGTGTGCTTGGAATTCCTCTGTATATGAATTTTTACATTTTAAAAAAAAATTGGGGATAGAGAAAAGACAGTCATGCGGATGTCTCTTCTTTTTTTTTTACTAAAACATATGGGCTGACATGAAAGTAGAAGGGGACATGCAGCAAACGTTCAGATGAGCTATAACCCAGTCTTAAGAATTCAGTGGGTATAAATAAGGGTACACAATTGGTTGGATCTGATGACTTTCTTCTGCCAAGTTTTCCTTCAGGGGAGAAAGACTTCCTCTGATGGGGAATGACTGTGGTGAAGAAAGACTTCCTCTGACAGAGAAAAGTTGTTTTTGTGGAAGGAATCCTCTGTCTGTTGGAGGAAGACTTGATGGAAGGGAGTCACAGGGTTCAGCCTAGCTGAAAGGTAAGATCCAACCCAGATGGTTTTGTTTTATTTTGGAAAGATATGAGCTGCCCATTTTGCAAGGCAGCAGACAAAATACACAAATACGTAAAAGTCATCAGCCTTGTACATTCTGCCTCGTATATCATCATGACCTGACTAAACTTTCTATCAATTGGATGGTAATGAAGTTAAATGCCTCCTGAAATGAAATGTCCTCATTTGACAAAGGCACAATCAATGAACTGGCCAGGAGGAAGCATTCCTCAGCATAAATAAATAGTTTAAATTGTTCAGAGTGAATACATGTCATTACAAATACAGACCCTTTAGACTTTCCCTGGAGATGACTGAAAGATTATGCATCTGATAAATCAGGCACAATAACTGAAAATATAGGGCATTTCTGCCCCCGTTAAATGTAGTGAAATGTTTACATAATGTAGTTGTTATATTCTGGCTCCTCTATAGGACGTCACCAACATCCAGCATCTGGGCAGTAACTGGCTCGCTACATCCTCCATTTTAAAGTGTGAGTTGAGGAATCGCATAAAGTGGATTCCCCAACCTATTTGATGTAAGTTACAGGAGCGCAACCAGCAGGCAATACTAAAGGCACCTACCTCATCCCTCCTTCACACCTGCCTCCCTCTCCCTTGTTCCCGGGGACGGAAATTTCTTTTTAATAATGGCTAGCTTACAGGAGCAACTAACAACCGTGAGGGCTATGCCAGAAATAAAATATTTTTTCCCCAAAGTTGAAACACAAAGAGTGGCTCTCTAAAAGTCCCCCCCCCAAAAAAAAAATCAGGAAAGTGATTAATTTTTTAAAAATTCAAAGGACTCATGATCCCATAAGGGGTGGTGTTCAACAAGCACTATGGATCTAAAATAATTAGTGGGCATTGCGGGACCTTTAAAACATGGAGAAAGGGGATTGGTTGCCTGGCTTGATTGACAGGCGAAAGTGCAAAGCTTATAAGGTGCATTGTTCTCTTTTGCCATTTTCAGCAGCAGATGTGGAGGGTGAGATGTGTGAAAAGAAGGTAGACAAAGGCGAGACAGCAAAAAGGTGAGGAGGAGCTGGGAGGTACAATATGATTTAATGCTACGCCATTCAGCTGGCATAGTGCTATTTTTACTGATGTGCGGAAATTGCCATAGAAATGGCATTTTAGAATCAACAGGCAATATTGCCAACAGTTAGGCTACATTACTTGCGGCCTGGGAAGTTTTTTACTGCGGGGGGGGGGGGGGCGGGGAGAGGGAGCCGCGGCCCGGCGCCATGGCCTTTGCGGCCCGGCGCCGGGCCGCGGCCCGCAGGTTGGGGACCACTGCTTTAATACACAAGTGACCTTAATTGTACATGGAACATTTTTTAAAAAATGAGGCCTACCAACAAATAAGGACTCCTTGAGTATAGCCGGAGGTTTCGTTTCAGGTAGATCTGTGAGTAATGGATAGTGCTCAGCCTTTCTGCCTGCTATTTGACCTATAAACAGGAGATAATACAGACAGAGTTGTAAGCTGACAATTCTATTCATTGGATTAATTCTTTTCTTAACCATGAAAAGTTCCCCAAATGGCTTACAGGTAAAATATCACAGAAGAAATGACTAAACATCGCCATAACAGTCAATAATAATTAAGCAGTCATTAAAAGGCCAAAACGTACTAGACTGGAATGTCGGATAAGAATGTCGATTAAGCTGCTGTCCATTGGTTTAACAGAAGAAAAAAAATGTTGTTATACGATAACAGGGTCAAAGAAGAGCAGCTTTTGTTCCTGTCCTATCAATTGGGTTAATTTAATTCTCAATCAGGAAATGGTTTGTGCAGGTTTACAGACCTAAAGGAAATAGCAAGTGCTAATGGGATGTGATTGGATTACTATCTTTAATACGTTTGTCAATATTACCATGATTCCTTCTTTCACATGTCCATTTCTTCCACTGATTTTGCCACAATTTGACAGCCCTAAACACAGTTACATTCCTCTAAGACCATCAGTTTCAAGTGTACCTCTGCTTAGGACTGCACAGGTCATTTTTTTGGGCAACTGGCCTACTCAAAGTCTTCTTTTTTAAGTCAAAGGTCAGTGAAGATCTCTAGACAAATGGGAATACTGGGGGCCATTCTGCACCCTGACAATAAAGTGTGACTCTTACCCCCTGCAGATGCCATATTTTTGGCGTTTCAAACGACGTCATCTGCATCCAGCATCCCAGCAGCAATCTGGAAGCCACATCCTCCATTTTAACTCGCTAACTGGGGAATCCACAAAACTGGATTCCCCCAGCTTTGTTGCGTGTGTGGGAGGAGAGCAACCAGCAACCACCAGCAAGAGAGCAGTGCATAACGTGGCTAGAAGTAGCATGATCTCCGTCTCCAGCGCCCGCCCTCATGCCCGCCTCCGTTTCTCTTCTACCTGGAATGGGGCTTTTTTTTTTTTTGAGCAAGCTGCCTGGACCAAAAAATATGTGTTGGTCCATAGAGGCAGAAAAAAAAATTCCCACCCACCAGTTGGTGCACAAAGCATGCCTCTCAAGCCCCCCCCCCCCAAAAAAAAGTCTGGAAAAAAATTACTTCTGTTCATCTTCAAGTGTCAAACTTCCAAAATGGGCTGGCTAAACTATGTACTATGCATTTATTATTATAGGCATAGCAATGGAGAAGTTTTACTTAGGGAAAAAAATCACTTTCCCTTTAAAGCTAGAAGAAAGCTGATTGGCTGGCTGCCATGATTGACAGGCAGGGGGAGACTCGCTGGTATTGCAAGTCTCTCTCTGCAGCCATTTTAATCATCCGTGTGGAGTGCCTGGAAGCGTGGGAAAGCAGGAGAAGAACCCGAGAGTGTGAAGAGGTGAGAAATGGCAGGGGTGCATTTTTTAATAGCATTAAGCAATTGTGGTTGCTGAACGCTAAGTTTTTAGAAGTGCAGAATGTCCCTGAGTTGTGATGCTAAGAACACTTGGGGCCTTTCTGCATGCCATAAATATAGTGAAATGCATACTTGGTGAAGACACTACATTTTTGGCATTTCGCATGATGTTGCCAACATCCAGCGTCCAAGCAGCTAACTGCTAGCTACATCCTCCATTTGAAAGCGCTAGCTGGGGAATCACATAAAGTGGATTCCCCAACCTAAAAAGCACAAGCTACAGGAGAACAACAGTAGGCCAGTGGTCCCCAACCCCTGGTCCGGGGACTGGTACCAGTCCGTGGATCAGTTGGTACTGGGCCATGGTTCCTCCTCATCCTCCTCCCCAACTGCTGTCTCAGGGGCTGCCCTTCCACTCTGCTGCCAGCTCACCTTTGGTGCTCTCCAGCGGTCACCATGGCTGGGGCTCCCCCTTGGTGTAGCACTGCGCAGCTGCTGCGGGCAGCGGGAAATCAGGGGTGCTGGCAGGAAAGCAAGTGGAGCAGGGGCTCAGGTGGCAGCGGTGACGTCCCTCAGCAAAAGACTACCCCCCCCCCCGGGTCTCAGTAAAATTGTCAAGCGTTGACCGGTTGGGGACCACTGCAGTAGGCCACACGCTAAAGAAATGTATGGAGGCAAAGAAGCCCTATCTCCACCTCCAGTGTCCCACCCTCACACCTGCCTCCCTCTCCCTTCTCCCAGAGACGTTTTTAAAGCAAACTGCCTGGGGCAATGAATAGGCATTCAAGCAAGCAGGCAAAGCAAATAATATTTTCTCCCCAAGTTGTTGCACAAAGCATGCTTCTTCAAAGTCCCCCCTCCCACAATCAGGAACGAGATTTTCTTTCACTATCAAGACTCATGAGTCCATAACGGGTGGCATTCAGCAAGCACTATGCATCTAGGTATTTCAACAGCATAGGTATTTCAACAGAGAAGGATTGCATTTTTTTAATTAAAAAGAATTAGCAGGCATTGTGGGCCCTTTAAAAGATTGAGAAAGGTGATTGGTTGCCTGGCTTGATTGACAGGCAGAAGAGTTGCGTATAAAGTGCGTTGCTCTCTTCCACCATTTCAAGCAGGCATGTGGAGTGTAAGGAGTGTGAAAGGGGGCTGATGGAAACAAGTCAGGCAGAAGGTGAGGAATGGCCAGAGGCGCGATTATTTTTAGCGCTGCGCCATTATGCTGGCAAAACACTATTTTTTAAATGTGCGGAAATGCCCTTGCTATCCACAACTTGCTTGCAACTGTTAAGACATAGGAGTACAATCATCAGCCTGTATTTACACATGGCCAACTCTGGGAAAGCAGGCCTGTTTCCTCAATTTATGACACTCAGCTCCAACAGCTTCCCCTCCACCTCTTTCCTGAGAGTTCTAGCTCACAAACTGGGTGGACTAGTAAACTAAGGGAGTCGACAACAATAAGCACAACAATAATGAACATGGAGTTGGTTTGTATTTTTAAAATAAGGAGTATGTCTTCAGATTTTCTTTAATTTAAGAGTGGATAATGGATATAGAGGACTTTCTCTCTCACAAAATACCAGAACTCAGGGTGCATACTGAAATCAATTGACAATAGATTCTGGACAGGAAAAATAATTTTTTCCCCACACAAAGTATCATAGCCTTGCCACAAGATGTAGTGAAGGCCAGAAGCAAAGGGTATGCAAAGAAATTATCAGGAAGAACTATCCATAATGGCTAAACAAAACCTCTGTGCTTAGATGCAATATTACTGATGTATCTAATTCTCAACATGACCTCATCTTCCGATACTTGACTCCATGGATCAGGACCACATAGAGAGAAGGAACAGCTGCTTATGAACCCAGAGGAACCTGCAGGTTTGCCGGGGGGAGGAAATCTTTAAAAGAAAAAAATTGAGGGCTTCAGGAAAACCCTAAACTGGAAGCACACATCAAATGCCATTTTGAGGGCTGCCTAGCAGATACATGAGGAGACTCAAAGCAGATAGACATTAGGGGAGCAGCTGCTGCTATCACCAGCTCTACTGAGGTCACAATACTGCAGGGGAGAATGGAAAGAGTCGGAGCATCTATCCTGCATCCTCTGTAGTGAGCAGGCACAGAAGTGGTGGGTGGCAGGAGGGCAGGCAGCTGAGCAGAACAGTGGGGAAGGGGCTGGCTGGCCACATCTGTGGGCAAACAGAACGTGTTAGCATGCCAGCATTTCAAGACACAAAGGATTCTTCCTCCCCTGTGTTACTTGGGCCGGAGGAAGCGGAAAGCTGGTGGACCTCCTGATGGTACCTGGGTTTTGACCACTGTTTATTTATTTAATTTATTTTTCTATTTATAGCCCATCCTTCCCAGCTATACTAGATTGGGATGTGTTCCACTCCATGTAGGCCTCACAACGAATGCTGGCCTAGATAGAACCATTGGTCACAGAGCTGTTCTTATGTTAAACTTACTGAAGCAGGAGTTGCTTTGGAGGGTGTGATAGAACAGCTGGCACAAAGGTTGTTCCGCAGGTGATCTGGCTTCACAAACACACTCCATAGCAGGAAGGATTCCCCATATGCCGATATACGCTTTTCTACACGCAGCACTGTCTGAGCACTTCAAATCCTTTGTGTCCAAATATTCCATGCAGGCGTTGTTTTCCAGGCACAATTGGGAGATGCCATCTAAACATGTGGACATAAACTCTTTGTATTTCTCCCTGGAGAAACATAAAACAGGACAGTTTTCTCTGCTGTTCCTGATTGCTGGAAATACCGCAAAGAATGAAAGGTTAGATTATCAAACAGGTTTTTAGAACCTAACTCTCCCACTGTGAGCAAAAGGGAACTAAAATTCTGGCTGAGTTGTGACTCTACTTTTAAGTGAACTTTCCTTACCCCTAGTTAGTGCAACAGATAGATACAAGCATAGAAGCTAAGAGAATAGTCAATAGATAGCAAATCCCTAATTTAAGGGAGAAGAATAGCTGTATTTATTTAGGTCATTTCTACATTGCCATTCTAGATACCAGTTTGAGCTGGCAAAGGTGTGCGTAAAATGCTGTCAGGTTTCAGATGACTATAGCAACCCCGAAAAGGAGCTGTCAAGGTACGTGAGAAGCAGAGGGAGGCCGGGACCAGTGGCATACAAATATAAATTATTACTATTATTGTTATTACTAGGGACCAAGCTTGTTGTACTTGTAAATACAATGGGTCCTAGGTGTGCTTTTAGGGTTGAGGGGAAAGCTTCCTCCCCCCCCCCCGGCAGTGGCACGGCCTTCCCCCTGGGCCCAGAAGCGTACCTTCGGCCTCCTCAAAGGCTGGACTCTGAGGCATTGTATGATTTTGAAGTCCCACCTCTAAAACTCCAGGAATATTTCCAACCCAGGGGTAGTTAACCTCCAGGTGGGGCCTGGAGAGCTCCTGGAATTACAGCTCATCTTCATAGTATAAAGATCAGCCCCCTCCCCCCCAGGCAGAAAAGGCTACTTTGGGCAGGGTTGTGGAAGAGAAGAAATATTTAAGGCCTACCACACAGGTTGTTGTTGAATTGAAAGACTTGAGGCCTACTGCACAGGGTTGTTGTGCAGATGAAACAGGAGACAAAAGAACCTCTGCAACAGCATCCAGTATCGTCTGCAGAATAACGATCTGCAGTGGCCTCAAATCTGCAGAGAGTTTCAAGGAAGAAAGACACATGGCTTGGCTGTGTCTAACCCCCAGCCAGAGCAGTATTTTAAGTGAGAAGGGGCTTTTCTGTGGCCTCCCTGTCAGCCATTTGGCAGAAGGAGAAATCCCCCCCTCAAAAGGAATGTCCACCCCCATGCCCTGAAGCTCCCCTGCGTTGCTCTCGGAAACGCCTCTGTCAGAGCCTGTCAGAGGCTCCTTCGCAGCAGGCCTGAAGGGAGGGGGGAGGGGGTGCATTCACCAGCCTCCTGCCAGCTCTGTCAGGGTTCTGAGGCCATTTGCAGTTGGACATGACAGTTAGGACAGCCTTGGGGCGAAAAGGGCTGGCGCAGCCTGTCCAAGCCTCTGTTCTCATCCCCCTTGGCAGCCCTACTGACCTCCTCTCCCTGCGGTGGTCAGGAGCAGACTGGCAGCGATATCTCCTGGCTGGGCTTGGTGGGTGGGTTGGTCTGTCCTGGTGCACCTTCTGATTGGTCCCTCACCTGACTGGCTGGCTGGAATTCTTGTCAGTCTGGGCGAGGGGCCAATCAGCACCTTCTGGACTGGCCCTTCCCCTTTCTCCTCCCACTTAGGCCTTAACCAATTATTTATACCGCTTCCAGTGTTTTACAGATTACAGATTGTTTGCCATTGCTTTCCCCTGCAGTCTCCCAACTAAGTCCTAACCAGGGCTGACTCTGATTATCTTCTAAGATCTGACAAGATCAAGCTGTACCCATGCCACTTTCCTTCCCAAGTTGGCAAACACACGCACACACGCACACTTGAAACAACACATCACTAAAGCCATAAAACAATTTAATAAAATTAAAACTAATCCCCAGCAATAAAACCATCCCAATCTGCACATAGCAACTCCTTCATTAAAGAATACCAGCAGTGTAAATTTGTCTTAGTGATATGTATATGAGCCATAAAAGGTTCCCCCCCCCCAAACAGGTGGGGAGTATAGGCCTCAATCAACTGCAAAAAGAAGGGGTACCAGTTCAGTTTAAAGGCCCAGTGAACACAGATGTTTCCACCTGGCACTTAAAGACTAACATGCTAGGTGCTGGGTGGGCCCCTAGAGGGAAGGTATGCCACGAATAGACTGCCATCACCAATGAAGCCCTGTCTCTGGTTACCAACTGCCTCACTTACACGGAGTGGGCCACAGAGACCAACAATGAAGATCTTAACTGGTGAGCTGAACATTATAGGAGAAGGCAGTTTTTCAGATATCCGGATGCTAAGCCATTGATTGCAGAATCCTCTGGACAGATACATAGTATTGTAACTCTACACAGAATTGTATTAATGCATAAGCACTATTGTTCTCAGTTAGCAGGCCCTTTGGAGATTTGGGGGTGGGTGGGGGGTTGGGATTGTGAACATAGGGGAATGCTTGCCTTGCTTCCAGTGTCCCCCAGGGGGAGGGGGTTCCAGGTGAAGTTTCCCTGTGAGCTTAGTGACACTGACTTATTCCTGAGCAGTTTCGCAGAGCCCCGAATTTGCAGCTGTCTTTTCTAGAGAGAGCACTGGGGAAACCTTTGCTTGTGGGGGTCTGTAACTGGGACACCAGAGATGTCCACACACCCCAACTTGGATATATTGTAGAGCAGCGGTCCCTAACCCCCGGTCTGGTGACTGGTACCGGTCCACAGATCAGTCAGTACCTGGCCGCAGCTCTTCCTCATCCTCCTCCCTGGCTGCTGCCTCAGGGGCTGCCCTGCCACTCTGCCATCCGCTCACTTTTGGTGCTCTCCAGCAGCCACCATGGCTGGGGCTCCCCCAAGGCATGGTACTGTGCAGCTGCTGCTGGCAGCACCCCCCAGCGGATGGCGGGAGATCAGTGGTGCCGGCGGGAAAGCAAGTGGAGCAGGGGCTCAGGAAGCGGCAGCGACATCCCTTGGCAAAAGACTACCCCCCTCTGGGCCTCAGTAAAATTGTCAAGCGTTGACCAGTCCTGGGTGATGAAAAGGTTGAGGACCACTGTTGTAGAGGAGCAGGTAGCAGAGTGAGGTTCCCTGTGGGTTTGGTAGTTCCCTGTGTGTTTGGTAGCTTTCAGGGGGTCCATTCTATACATTTCTGAACCTATGCCTGACATTTTCCCCAAAAGCACTTTCCTGGTTTGACCTAGTCCTGTTGGGTTTACAGTGCCATGGTGGTACTAGATGGTGTCTGGAGATTTTCTGGACTTACAACTGGCTTCTAAGCTACAGAGGAAACAAAATGGCTGTTTTAAAGGGTAGACTCTATGGCATTCTACTCCTGCCCTCAGGTCCTACCAGGCACCACCCCCAAAATCTCCAGGAATTTCCCAATCCAGAGCTACAATCCTATATTGCTGGGAGGAGTGATCACATAAATCCAAATAATAATAAATAATAAATTTAAAATGTTTTTTTATTTCAGACATTGAAACTTAGAGTAGTTAAAAGTGTAAAGCACATTGCAATCATTTAACTTAGATGTGACTAGAGAGCATAAATCACAACCCTTCTAAAAGGTCTGGCAAAGCAAAGGTTAAAAGTTTCCTGCAAACAGCTGCTGCAGGATTGGTCTTACAGAGTCCTCTGTGGTGCCCTGTGAGGCCTCATGCAGCAGCATTTTGAATCTGCTCTAATTTCCAGATTAGAGTCAAGGACAGGCCTGCATAGAGCGAGTTACAATAATTCAGTCTAGAGGTGACCATTGCATGGATCACTGTGGCTAGGTGCTCCAGGGCCAGACAGGGCACTAGCATACCAAAGGGGGAAAAAAACACCAGCTTTACTATTCTCATGACCTGAGCCTCCAGGGCGATCCCCACTGGCTCAGCTCATGAGATTTTTTTGTACCACAGCTAAGTATCATAAAGATTTAAATGTGCACTTTTAAGGATGGTGACGATGAAAGCCACCATGAACCAGAGGACAAGGTAGAGTAGAAATGTTTCAATAAATAAATAAACCACAGAAAAAACATTTCTAAAAGCACCCAATGGTTCTTGGTCATTGCATACTATTTGTAAAGTTTTTGCAGACAAAAGGAGCATTTTGAACTTCCAAGGAAATGCTTACAATGGTCCAGGGCTCTGTTTGTGGGTTTCGGGACTAATGGCACACCTACAAATGTGTTGCTTTACTTACCAGCAGAGACTGTCCCCTCGGCATGTTTGAAACATGCTGAGACAGGAAGGAACTTGAACTACATTTGTGTTTGGTTTCCCATGAAGCAGTTTCTTGGAGTGAAGACAAGGCTCATCAAACTCCTCACAGTCACAAAATATCAACTTCTGGGCCACATTCAGAGGCATGTTTTGGTAGAAGGTCCTTAGTGCTTTTTTGCACTGGCTCACACTGCTCGGCGTTCCAGTCGCTTGGCATTTGAGGAGGTAGTTAGACAACTGCCTGTTACAGACCGCATCACTCACACATTCCACTTGGATGTGGAGGCAGGAGTGCTGCGGTTGGTATTCTGGAAAAGAAACAAAAAAACCACTTATCACGAAGAGGAAAGGAATCAGAAAAAGAAGAGCAAGATGTCATGTTTTCTGACATGCAACCACTGGCAAGCACACAGCCATGATTCCTTCATAGTTCATGAGGGTGTGCAGGCAAGTAACAGAAAGAGGCATTCCTCTAGAGTTAGTCCTGGGGTAAAGTATAATTTGTTAAACAGGATATGGATGGACAGCACACTTCTCAAGGCCATTTGACCCCAGAACAGCTTCAGATCAGCAGGGGTGGCACAGGAGAAGGTATGAAGCCCCCTTTACCTATGCCATTGCAGCGGGGGATGGCTTCCAAGGCAGCCTGGAGAGATGCTGCTTCTGACTCCTGACTTGCTCCTGCGTAGGGCTGACCTGGAAGAAGGGGGTCAGAGGCCTCAAGGAGCATTTGATGCTTCTCAACTGGGCAAGTTCATTGGGACGGAGGCAGATGATTAGTGTTGGGTCACTGCCTGGAAGCGGACAGGGGCTTCAGGGATCTCCTAGACTGCTTGGTCTCCTGATGTGAAGTTTCCAAATTTTGAAGTATGATCAAATGTTGCCAAAAATCAAATGACATTTCCAAAGATGTCAAAGTTGATAAGCAGCAATACATTTCTTGTCATATTTTGCAGACTAGCACACTCCAGACATTTAACCATGGTATTAATTTATAAGAGCCTCTTGTGGCACAGAGTGGTAAGGCAGCAGACATTCAGTCTGAAAGCTCTGCCCATGAGGCTAGGAGTTCAATCCCAGCAGTCAGCTCAAGGTTGACTCAGCCTTCCATCCTTCTGAGGTTGGTAAAATGAGTACCCAGCTTGCTGGGGGGTAAACGGTAATGACTGGGGAAGGCACTGGCAAACCACCCCGTATTCTGCCATGAAAACACTAGAGGGTGTCACCCCAAGGGTCAGACATGACAGGGGATACCTTTACCTTATTAATTTATAAAACCCTCAATTATAATAAAATAAAGATGATCTGGAGTACTGAGAGAATGCATTTACAGCATATGTCACATTGATTTAAAATCTAAAGAACAACTTTATTTGTTTAATTTAGGCTGATGATCTACATTATTTTGTGTGGATCTTTTCTTTAATGAAAAGTTCTATTTCTCTAATGAGAAGCTCCACAAGACTACATTAGTGTCAAAGATTAGTACAAAGATTCATGAGAAGCCATGTTGGTCTGAAGCAAGAGAACAAAGTTTGAGTCCAGTGGCAACTTTAAGACCAACAAAATTTTATTCAAGGTATGAGCTTTCATGTACACAGCACACTTCTTCAGAAAACATGAAATTGTAATTCCCATTTCATTGTGTCTGAAGAAGTGTTGTGCACACAAAAACTTACACTTCGAATAAAATGTTGTTGGTCTTCAAAGATATTGCACCAAATTTTCACACAACAGACCTCAACTCATTCCTCCCACTTTTAATAATGCACTTTCAATGTCCTTTTGCAACTGGATTTTCTTGTACAGAACACTGAAGTGCATTGAAAGTGCATTATCCAACATGTGCAGAATGAGCCCTTGGTTAAGAAAAATATGTGGAGGAGGCATAGAGTTGGGGAAGATTCACTTAGATTACCTATATATCCTACGAGCACCCAAAAAAATATACAACCTCCATGCAGCTCAAGACACAGAATATATTGCCATGTTAGAACTCTTCAAATTTAAGGACATAAGAAATCTCAAAGCAGCTTCCAATTTTCTTCCCTTCCCCTCCCCATGACAGGCACCCAGTGAGGTAAGTAGGCTTGAGAGAGTTCTGAAGGAACCATGATTGGCTGAAGGTCACCTCCCTGGCTGCATGTGGAGGAGTGGGGAATCAAAGCTAGTTCCCCAGGTTCAAACCCACCACTTTTATCCACTTCAACATGCTAGCTGTTGGTAGTATTTGGTCCACTTGCAGGTTTCTTCTGCAGCCATGTTGGTTCAAGCACCAATACGTATCTACAGTACCACAATGACCAATTATGCACAGCCGTGGCCGTGCTGTGCTGCCACCAATTTCTAGTGGTGTCTCACCACTTCCTGTGCACTAACAGAGGAAAAATTCTCCTGCCGCATATGGTCTGTCCTGGAGTCGTGCATGCATTGACACAACTCCAGGGCAGAAAGATTCCACCGCGCCTCACCGCAGTGGCAGCAGGGGGCAAGTTTTTTCCACCCATGGAGTTGAACAGGGCATTTTGTGTCCCAGCATACATTCACTGTATGCATGGGACTGACTAAGCATAGACGCCAATGGCACCCACATTAGAAAAGGGAATGCTGAAAAATGGGCATTCCCTTACCACAGGGCATCAAAGTCCCTTAATCGGGCAAGAGCGAAGAAGGGGGCTGGGCTGACAGTGACATTGTATGTCAGAGGGAATTTGCCCCGCTGCCATGTAAGTGCCAGCTCATCTTATCGCTCCCGTGCATTATTGGTCAATGCTCTCCCATATGTAGTTTTAAATGTTTGGGTTTAACATGGGTTTACTTAGACTGATTTTTGCACAGGACAGAACTGCTGGATATTAATTGCTGTCAGTCTGGTGTCACAGCATGGAAATCCATATTCAAAATGAACAACTTTGGATTGACACTTGCCAGTATTAGAAAGACTGGATGACTTCCACTCTGCTTCTATGTTTCTGTGATCTGTATCTGCAACGAGAACAATATATGCAGACAGGTCAAATTATGTATTTCAAGGACTTCTGCTCTGAATCTCCAAAATCTGTTCAAGGTAACCAATAGCAAGAATAAAATCCATCACAAAACAAGAATAAAATTGACAGTTAAAGGTCAGTAATTAATAACAAGACTCTAACAAAATAAAACCAGTGCATCAACAGTAAAATAACTTTCTCCTTATGTTAAAGCAGGAAACAACTCATGTTGATTGTAATATATAGGCAAGCTCTTGGATTCCTTTGCTACTTGAACAAGTGTGAGTATGCAGATAGCATTTTCTTGAAATCAAGATATATGGAATTAAAGCAACATCTAGAAAGACCCACAGTTATTTGTAACCTTTTAAATTGTATAATTTTAAGTTGAAGTATATTAACACATAAAATGAAGTAAAAAGCAGGCCTGATTCCACAGGTCTCTGGGGGCATCTGACCCTTGAAACGTGAGAGTGTGATGGAATAGGTGTCTCTACAAGCATATGATGAGATTGCTGTGCTGAGACACTTTAGGGGCCAAGAACAATGGTTGGGGGGGGGGGGATGAGGTCCTTGGATGGAAATCTGTTGCATATACAACTGTGGACCATTTACCTGTATTGAAGTTTTGAGGTCTCTCATTTGCACTGGTTTTCTTATGAAGGGGCGAGACTTGATATTCTGGCAACTGGTGTAAATATGAGTTATTAAAGATATTTTTCCATATGCCAGTGCATTTTTCACACATTGGTTCTGGACACTTACAACCTCCCCGAGAGGCTTTCTTTGGACCCTGCCAGGCTTTGAGGCATCGGTGTCCCACTCTTCGGCAGTTGCTTGAGGATTCCTCTGTTCTGCATCTCTTTTGGAAGCATTCATACAGCAAGGAGCAGGTATTATTTTTCTGGCACATGTCCTTTGCCATCATGCAGTCCTTTCCCAATTGGTCCAGTTGTGCAACCTCTTTCAGTTTTGTGGGCTCTGGGAATGTCATCGAAATATCCGGGGAAGATGAAGGTTCAAGATGCCCTGTGGAAAAAACATGTTGACCACACAATAAGCAGGATTGAAGGTATGAAGGAGAACATGTTTCACATTCTTACTATGAAATGGGGTTTTTGAAAAAAGGGGGGCTGAGTTTGGGGCATGCACCTGACCAGTGTGCTAGTGGAAACCCTGAGGGCCTCGGGTTAGTTACTATATGGCATCCAGAGATGTACCCTCCCCTGCGCCAGTTTTTCATATGGCAACATATTTCCTCTGTTGACTTGTGTGAGCCAGTGTAAAAAAGAATATGAAGAATGAGTTATCAAATATTCAGTGAAGAGACAAGGGAACCTTGTGGAAAAAATTCACTCTAGGCAACAGCTCCAGCAACAATACCTTTATTCGTTTAACATGGCAAGCAAAGGTTTCTGGATAACTGTGAGAAATGCTTGTTTATGGACTTCACACCATGTATTCCAAGACAGAGTCCATCACTTATTCAGATGACATTAGAATTTCATCCCGGTAGGATGTGAAAAGGAATTAATTGGAAAGGAAACCAGTAGAATGGCAAAACGCATGGACACACTAAACTCTTGACTAAGAAACTAAAAGTGATCCGATGAGGTGGGTAGCCATGTTGGTCTAAAGCAGTGGAACAAAGTTCAAGCCAAGTGGTGCCTTTAAGACCAACAAAGGTGTAAGCTTTCATGCACATGCACACTCTTTCAGCAACATTGAAATGGAAATTACCAGTCTATACATATAGGTAGCAGGTGAGTGACACAGTTAAAAAAACTGAACATGAAAGTGATATGCTATAAATACTCTTGGGCAGAGTATTTGTTCATGTGACTAAATTGTGCCTTTCTAAACTAACTAAGTGCTAGGATTTTATTCATGTGTTTGTTCATAGTTTGTCTTCCTTCCTTCCTTCCTTCCTTCCTGCCTGCCTGCCTGCCTGCCTGCCTTAGACTCAAGGTTGTCTTCTTCTGAGACTCTTTTAGAGACTGATCAGTATAAATGGATAGTCCTGTTTCATTCATGAACTTCTTAAGTCCATTAGTTTTGGGAGATGGGGAACACATAGTGTCACTGTTACAGTTCAGGAACTTGTACCATGAGTGGGAGCTATGAGTTACCTTGATTGCTGAAACATGTTTTCCCAAGCAGCATTTGGATATCGCAGCCAGCTTTTGTGCAATTGCAGTCTTCAAATTCTGGAAATGTGGTAACCAAGAACTCGATGAATACCTTACAGTTAACTGATTTCTTCACTGCACAGCCGTTACCTGGATTTGATAGTTAAAAGAAAACCACAAAAATCGTTCATATTAAGTTTCCTTACATCACATCAATCCACCAAACTCAGTACTGCCCAAATGACTGGCAGCAGTTGTCTAGGATCTTAGCTCTGTTACCTGGTTATATAACTGGAGATTCTGGAGACTGAATCTCAGACCTTCTGCATGCAAAATCTGTGTCCTACCACTTAGCTATAGCATTTCCCTCTCCCGTATTCAGAATACAAAAAAGAGCCAATATTTTTATACAACAAGCTCCGTGATGCCTCCAAGACTAAGCATACTGCAGCATCATTCAATGCACCTACTGCCCTATCTGGATGGAGTAATAATTTTTAAGGTTCCACAGGACTGTTGCATTTTTTAGCTACAAGCAACTAATATGGCTACACCTCTGGGTCTGATTTTAATACAGCATGTTTCACCTATAATAGCCTCCCATTTGGCCACTTTAATATTATCTTGCTGTAGTTTGGTAGACTCCTCTTTCACAAAGTGCTCATCAAGTCATCATCTCCAGTGATTGCCTATGTAACCCAGAGTGAAAGTGCAAACAATAGGAACTAGGTTGGACTCAGAGCCACAGCTTTATTCTCAGCTGCTGCATGCCTAAAAGTTGCTGTTTTATTGCAAAATAATTTCAGAAACAGACTACAATGGGAGACTGATGAGTTACAAGTTATTTAAGCACTCAGGACAATGGAATCCCCAGGACTTAATAGAGACATTGGGTTCCTATCTCACCACAAATGCTAATGTCATTCAGTTCTTACATCTGTTTGTAAACTTCTATTATGATGTATGATAACCATACCAATTGACTTAATCCAATCTTAGCTGTATTTTGAAAACAACAATCAGATCCTCTCTTAGCTGCTTTTTTCCTAAGCTTCAAGCTTTGGGTCAGTAATAACATTGATCCTATTTGCATATTAAAAGTCTTCAGAGAGTATTGCTGATAACCCTGCTTTTAGGTTTTATATCAACAAGGTTTGATGGAAACTCAAAAAAGGTTGAATCTTCTATGAAAAGTGACTATCAGAGCTGGCCACTTACATTAAAGAATGAGTTGTAGGTTCACATGGGATATTTGCAACTTTGGAAAAATTAAAAAGTCAGTATAATTATACAAGATTTTCCTCCAAATGGTTCTGAATCAGAAACTTGCTTTGTCTTTCTGCTCTTATGTAACAGATAGAGGGTGTTGGCAGAAGAAAGAGCAACAGGGATTCAGAATTCAATAATGAATTAAGACACAAAACACACAAGGCTTTAATGTGCTGTGTTCATAAGACGTGCACTAAGTGGAATATGTTTCTTTTATGAGCATAGTGAGATTTATTCATAGTGTTGATCCAGCTGTTCGGCTAAAATGCCAGGAATTCATTTATGCCGGGGTAGTGTTTTTATATGTTCAGTTGTCCCTTTTATTGTGGAGCAGAGGTACACCGAAAACGAACTCACTCAGCCAGAAGGAATGAAATGTTCTTTCTGTTTCCTAATCTATGCATACTATGTTTGTGGATTTACCATGGATTTGTATTAACAGTAAAGTAGTTACTGAGATGCCCCTTCACCACTCACTCTGAACCCCCCCCCCTCTCTTTGATTCAGGGTTATGAGTCTAGTCATGTACTATTTTTCATGTGCACTTTAAAATCTATAGAGAGCCATGACCATTTCACCATTCATGTCCATTCACTCACAGAGATACCAGCTGGTGATAAAGTTGGCACGCCAGGCCGCCTTGCTCTGCAGAACTGTTCCTGCTCCCTCTATCACCATCTCGTGCCTTGGCCCGGGTGGTGCAGCATGCCAGCTGAGCCGCCGTGCTGTGGAAGAAGCTGTCAGCTGCTCCCATGATTGCTTGTGCAGAGTTGGGTTGGCTAGCCAGTGAGCAGCATCACCTGAACCAAGGTACAGGAGCCCCCCTGCCCCCCAGCTGTGCCTTGGAATGGGTGGGCCAGCTTGCCAGCTGGGCTGCCCTGGAATGCAGGAGCTTTTTGGTGCTCACCCTGCAGCCTTCTGTTTTTGTCTCTGCGGAGCAGGGCAGAACAGCTGCGGCAGAGCGATTGGGGAGTGGCATGGCAAAATGCAGTGGCGTGCACCTAACTGGTCACCCCAAGCCCTCCAGCATACCACTTGCTGGCTCTTCTTCTTCAGACAAAGTGGGAGGAAGAGGAGAAGGTGATGGATGTGGCAGGGAAGAGCCTCTGACTGGTCCTCATTAGGGGAGGCACTTCCCACTGAGGACCAATCAGAGGCCCAGCATGTCATCAGGTAGTACCTGACATTTTTTATAAGTTATGATGCATGGCCGCAGCCAGCCAAGTGATTTGTTTTGTTACAGTATTTAGTTTGCATAACAGTCATATGGAAAGTCTCAGATGGAATCTTTGTCCAGGGGTCCATGGTGGCTTTCAGCAGCCCTGACAATGTTTCTTTCCCATTGAACTTCCGAACTGTCTCCTTATCCCACCATTTGGGAACTTTTATTACAATTAATGATAGCAGAAAATGATTTTACTTGATTCTCTATAGTCATTGGAGTGCCTTGTCCTGTGGTTCATTTTCATCTCAGGTTCTCTTGTTCCTCAGAAAGGAGTTTTGGGACAAACAGCAGACTGCTAGGGGAAGGCAGGGAATGAATGGCTCTACCAATATCTTCCATGAGTTCTTCTGGTGGCTCCAACTCACAGTCCCTGTGTCGATTTATCAGCGCCCCAGCACCTTATGGGAAGATGTCTTTGCTATGAAACACATGGGGTCAGAACCACAGGGTCTAATTCTAATGGCATCTTTTCTGCTTTTCATTTGCTTTTGTTGTTTTCATTTATAACAAGGAAAATATATGTTATAGCCTTATGATGGGTTGCATCCCATGACTGCTTCCTGCTGTCTTCCTCTGGCAGAGAAAGACTTCTTCCAGCAGATTCCCTTCTTTCGAGAAAGTCTTCATGCAAAAAACATTTAGTGGAAGGGCGTCATTGGCTCCACCTGATCTGCAGAGAATCTTTGGATTCAGGCTATTATCATGAAACATTTTGCGTCAGTACATGACAAATAAAGACCAGTGTTTACAAGACAGCGTTGGACTAAACAGCTTTCCTGTAAGTGTACATAATACATTAGTTTCATCATTACTGCCAATTCCCATACTCTAAAGCATTACCTGATGGAAAAGAGGTCTCTTCCCCACTAAAATGATATCATAATGTTTACTAAAGCCAATATATTCATCTTGAGTGGAAATGTACTATTCCTGCAATGGCCTCCAGATATCCTAGCCAAACCTATATGGACTAAATAGAATATTTTTACTAAGCATGTGTCAATATTTTTCAGACAAGTTACCCAAATCATTTACATTGGAGTTCCCAACAAAATATTGATCACCTCCTCTAGGGACTCTACAATTCTAACAATGGTCAGAATTTAAATTATAAATGTATTTCCACTGAAAAAGTTTCCTAACATATTTTCCTTTAGAGTGATGCTAATAGCACTTTAGATTTCACTGGGATTTAGGATTCAGAGTATTTACAATCAAGTAGTGCATGAAGGAGGAGGAAATCTACAGAGACTAAAAAAAAAGGGGTTACTTATTTGTACTATGTAGGAATATAAAAACCCACATCAGTTTTGAATAACAGCCCCTTAAAGTTAATGTGTTTCCAGTCTCTAGAATGGAATCACTCACATGTAGCATCATCTGCTACCTTTCAGCTTTATTCATAGTCCATTTATATGCCTTTCTTTCAGACTGTTTCAAATCCTTCCCATCATGAATAGCACTTCACAACTATTTTCATGCCTCATAACTCTTCACATCTTTGGAGTTACACTTATTCTTTTTGGAATTAGTGGAATGAGAACTAGTCTTCAACCTCTTACCAAATTTTCTAAGACTTCTATTCCTTGACTCCAATACCAAGGAGACTTGAGTGTGACTTGACACACCTTTTCTTGACAACCCTACACTAAACTGCAACTATTTTTAATAACTAAGTGAAAAGCAGTTTTATACTCAAACAGTTTACATGATCCACTAATTACAAACTTGTCTTGTCCATCACTGGCAGATAAACGGCTTCCAAAATTTGAAGCTTTCTAATCAGAATCACCACTGTCTTTTCCAGATCCAATTCTGGCTGGTCCCTCCACCTGTCACTTGATCACAGCTTCATAATATGATGCAAGGTTCTCAGCAACAACTTCTGGATGCTGATAAGCTAATATAGTAGTTGTTATCTTCTACATACCAGTAACAACCTATCGCCAAAGTTGAGTTGACATCATATCAATGTTGGAAGATAGGCAAAATAATGGATCTTGAGAAACTTCACAATTTGGGACCCGTGCAGCTGAACTGGCCTAAGAAAATGAATCCAATGGAGTGTTGTCCACATTAATCCACCATTTTTATGTCTCCCAGCAGAATAGTCCACAGTGTTAAATGCTGCTGATCAACGTAAATTAATTGCTATTGTCCACCTCTAAACACCAATCCTTCCTTAGAACAACTAAAGCTGTTTAATCTTCCAAGCTAGGTTCGAAGCCAGACTGAAATGGCTGAATGGAAACAATACTTAACAGTGTTTGGCATGGTGGCCTTATCTAAACAAAAACAAACACACACATAATTAAAGGATTTATAATTGGCCACAACCCATTTCAGTGAAGAAAGCTTTTTAAGAATTGCTGTAATAACAGCCTTTTTAGAGACTAAGGAAAAACTCTCTCTGTGAAGAAGGAATTAATAATATTGGCTAAAGACAATGACCTGTATCTCCCAGCTTTCCTCTGCCTGAAGAACCCTCCCTTCAACATATCTCTTGTGTTGGAGGAATAGGCTTTTAAATTGGAGGAAGGAAGATTTTACTCTCAAGTGTGATGTCACCGAATATTATTTTCTCTCAACAACACTTTACCAGCTGAGAGGAATGGTGATTCAGTTGGCAGGTGATAATCTTCCAAATTTCTTGTCTGCCTCATTCAGGAGATCAACCCCAAATTGCTGATATAAGTCTGATTGTGGGTGTGTCCACATTTAACCTGTCTTCAAAGTTGGATCAGATAAGAGTGATTTTCACAGAAAAAAACCTTGTGACAGTAGCAAACAGGGTATCCATTCTTTAGGGGGGCTGAATCTTGAATCAACAGAGCATAGGTGAGTCGAACGATCGGTTTCTGATGCTATGGGGGCAGATTTTAAACACCTGCTTAGTTATCAGCATCTCATCTGCCTATGATGGGCTCTTCTTGGTTTGTCATGTCATTTCTACCAATGCTTCTGCAGCCTCTTATCCCTTTTAAAGTCCCACCTGGCCTTCCAGCTAAATACTGACCAGTCTGAATAGCCTGCTGACAGGGTCAGGACTCCCAACCTCCCCTTCCAGACCTGGGGCCTTACCTCTTTATCCTACTGCCTAGCACCTAGCCACCATGGGGACAAATTTACTGCTGGGTGTACTGCTGTACATTACAATAGCGTTTCTGAGGTAGTGGAGGTCTATGCAGTACAGAGAACCACTACCAGCATCCAAAGCTATAAAGTATTTATTAAAAAGAAAATGTCTGCATGCATACTTTTATCACACAACCAGATTGAACAAAGGAACCAAAAGAAATCGGGTAAAAATGCAAATCATTCTGGCCCTCTCATTATAACTGCCCTATCAGATGTTAAAATATAAGACAGGCTCCTTAACTAAACGTTACAGAGTTCCTATTAGAGAGGAACTGGGATTTTGCATCCCACCTTTTACTACCTGAAGGAGTCTCACAGAGGGCCTACCCTTCCTCTCCCCATAACACCCTGTGAGGTAGGTGAGGATGAGAGAGCTTGGATAACTTTGACGGCCCAAGGTCACCAAGCTAGCTGCATGTGGAGGAGTGGAGGGTCAAACCCGGTTCTCCAGATTAGAGGCCACTGCTCTTAAACACCACACCAAGCTTTCTCCAGTTCTCCAGGTGAGCACATGGTGAATGTCTCCTTCTGACCTCAGGTGAGAGCTTTGTCCTCCTGATGGAAGCTATGCCATAGAGACCTCTCCCTAGCTGCCAGGTGTTTTATCATTCCAGTTTCTCCACCCACTGACCAGGTCAAGCTGCATCAAAGAACCACTTCCTGGAGAATCTCCAGGAATTCCTTCCTAGAGATTATACCTCGAGGCTGTCTGATCTAAAGTTCTCCAGATCTCTGTCTCCTGTTTGAAGCGAGAGGGAAAGCTTAACCCACCCATTCTTTCTGGCCAGACCTATTAGCATCTGTATGAAGTTGAACAATTGGACTGACTTCCCCCTCCCTGCCTCATGTGCCCAGAGAAAAAAATTGTTAAAATACTCAACTGAGACTTTCATAGAGAAAATGCATTTCTTCAGAATGCTACCACAGCCTCCTACCTGTGCTTCCAGCTAAATGCTGACCAGTCTTTAATTCTAACCGCCTGACCATACCCCCCCAAAGAATGTATGTGTGCTCAAATAAAGAAACACATGGCTTTTCACAGTTACCTGGAGTGCTGCAAACATTTTCAGTTGAATTCCAGATACTTTCACATTTAGGGATTGTTCTACATTTCTCTCTCAAGTGTTGATATCTGGATGTCTGGAAAGCAGATATCGTTGTGGAATATAGCACCAGCCCTACAAAAAGAACAGTGGTGCAGGTTGAGTGTTCATTACTTTGGCTTTTTGTCATAAACTAACAAACACCATGTTATATCGATTTATTCACTTTACACCCTGTCTTTCTCTCAAAGGGGGAAGCAAACCAACTTAAATTGTTCACTTCTCCTCTCTCTTATCCCCATAACAGACCTGGTGGTAGGCTCAGAGGGTATGATTGACCCTAGATCACCCAGCAAGTTTCCATGGCAGAGTGGGGGTTTGAGACTAGGTTTCACAGGTCTGTCCAGCACTCTTACCACTGCACCACACTGTTGCATGGCAGACAAAAAGTGACCCATTTATCATGTGTGTTAACATTATCTGAATTCCAAAGGCATCAAATTGCATGGATTGCAGCTTCGACGTACAGACCTGTACAACGTACATCTTTAAACAGGCCCACCTCTTTCCATTTTCACTTCTGAGTGGTCTTCTTTCTGCTCTTTCTAATACTTGCTTCAATCTGTTTTAATAGACTTTTCATTACTGGTTTCAATAGAAATCCTAGAACAAAATTACATTTAATTTGATGATTCTTAAAATTACATACCAATGCAATCTGTCTTGTAAATGGGCCCCTGAAGGTCCTTTTTTATTTTCAGAATTTCTAAATTATTTGTGCAGAGCACCAATCCTTGATATCTGAAGGTTAGTTTTGAATAACTGCTTTATTATTTTCATCCTTCAAAATCAGATTTCATAACAGTATACATAGGTATTATAACTGTTGATGATTGCACTTAGTGCATGGAATTTCTCTAGCAAAAAGGATGACAACTCCACCAAGGATCATTCTAAGGCACTGGGCATAAATTGAAATTGGACATCAGCCTTGGGACTCAACATTAAAGCTTCAGTTAGCAAAACTGAACAAAAATGAAAGCACTAAGTGATCTGGCAATGTAGCAAAGAAAAAGCCATTTTTTTTCATATGTGGTGGTAATGCGATTGGGCTGTTACCTTTTGGGACCAGGTAGTACAAATAATGCCAACTGGGTTGGAAGCAGGAATTCCTTGTGAACATGGCACCTCGTTTCTAAATTACTTACCCATGATTTTTGATGGAAAATGACAATTCTGTGACAATTCTTGCCCTACATATGATTACAGCTGCCAGACTTGTTTACACCATATATTGGAAGCAGAAAGTTGTCTCAAAAATTCAAGACTGGTATACTCAAGAATTATATACTTTAATGAAATTAACCACCTACCAAAACAACCAGGACACGTATTGGTTATAATTTTATTGGTCAAGAGTAATGTTGGGTATTGGTAATGATTTTGATGTACATTTATATAGATGTGAAATGAGATGCTTCTAAGCTGATGATAAACTATGCAGTGTTTTCAGTAGCTGATATCTTTTTAAATGCACTTCGGAAATTTTTATCTGGTTATATATTATAATTTTAATTTAAAAAATAACATTAACACTTCAGCAATGAGTATTCTGAAGTGACAGAGAGGGTGAAAAATGTTATTTTGATGATGTTTGCCCTTGATCTGTGACAATTAATTGGCTTAACGTTAGAACCATCTTTTCTTGGGTGTCATGAACCTAAATGTAAGTTTCAGTCCCAGAACTAGGCAAGTGTAGCTGACTCTGATTTCCTTCATCTCAGCTGGACTTTTCTACCACATGTTGATTTGAAATCCCAGTAAAATGGTCTATTAAGAGTTCCCACAATAATATGGTGCATTCTGTCACTTTTTCCACCAGCAAAAGAGAGAGACCACCAGAAATGAGGATCGTGAAACCCATGTGGACAAAAGTGACATGGGATGAGCAATACAGTGAAGGGGAACAAGGGAATCTGAGCTGGAAAGCTGGTAGGATCCAATCTGAACTTGGCAGGACCCAGTCTTAAGCAGTGCAGGTGGAGTTGCACTAGAAAAGTGGGGGGCGGTATAAAAATTGAACAAATAAACAAACAACTTTTCTGTCCCCTTAGTATCTCCTTCAACCTTTAGTGACCCAGTTACACTCCTCTAGGTCAAAGAAACAATTTGAGGCTAAATAGGGAGTCAGCAGCAGAAGGGAGATTTTGCAAAACTCACCCTTCCATCCTCCAGAAACGGCAAAAACATCCTATCAGATGAGTTGCTGCTGTTCTGGTGGAATAACGCCATAAGGTCCAAGCCAACATTAAATAGCTTTTCAGTCTGTACAACATGCTGTGCTTTAGGAACTTACCATTTGACCACGTAAAGTGAATGTATCGGTCTTTCCCAGAAGATTTGTTCAGACTATTAGCGGAGTGAAAATATCAGGAACAAAAGGGAAATGCAAAGGATACAGATTGTGTGGCAAGAGGATGCCAATATATTCGCAATTCCCTTATGGGTTTGATTAGCCAGTCTTCCTTTTTCCATTCCAAGCCAAAGGGAAATATCAGTAATAGGGATAATAACTCTTCTTGTGGCCCTGCATGCACTTAGGCTTTTTACTTAGCAAAGAACAGCCATATGTTTAGACAAAACCTTCTGCTTTCAACTTGATAGCTAGCTTTTCATATCAGTGTTGGTGTGAGGTTGATCTGACCTGCTATTATTTATGAGCCCTAGTGTTCCACTAGCCTAAATGCCCTGGCCAGATGTCATCTCCTGCATCAAAACACCACTGAACAGGTAGCAGTGGGGTGCGAAGCCAGCACCAGCTCATCAACCCCTTGCTATTTCCAGCCATGTCCGGAACACATGAAAAGGAATGAGAAAGCCATATGACTCATAAAGTATCAACAGTTAAGAGCATTTAAAGGATTATACAAAGCACCTGTAGCCCTGGACACAAAGTCCTGTTTATGAGACAGAATGGATGGAGCCAGACAACCAACACATGACTGGGTGGGAGCTAAAATGGAAGCAAGCTGTCAGAATGGGTTCCAAGGCGCAACAGGTCATGAAGATTTGGTGACCACATGATCCCTCTTTCAGTCATTGGGATCCTTCAGACAGTCTCTCTCTCTCTCTCTCTCTCTCTCTCTCTCTGTTCCATTTTCATCATACAGTAATAACGACAATTGCTGTTTTAACTTGGGAGGCCAACTATTAAAATCTACCCAAAAGTTTTTTTCCCTTATCTATAGAAATCTGAAACAAAAATACAGCTTTTCTGAGGAACGGTCTTTACTCATCATCAGATTGGATCCTAATAAACATACAGGGACCAGTGTAATTCGGTTTTTGTTACTCATGGTTTTTAACCATTTTTGTTATTTATAATGTATTGGGATTTTTAAAAATCTGCTCTGTGTGTCCTCATAAGCCACTTTGTGAAAGGTAAGTTGAAAACATTTTATTAAAGTAGAGGCCCTCTATCTTTCTGCTGTTTGGACTTAAAACAGTATTTCTTGTTAACTGTGGATATAGCCTGGTGAAAGTTAGCCACATGTAATGGCAGCACTAAGCATATGCTTCAAGAAGTCTCCCGAGGAAATAAATGAGATTCAGAAGTGTGTAACTAACCCTGGCCATTTGTGTTCCCGGAGACAAACTTTAAGAAGATAAGCAATGCAGATGAGCCAATGCAGATGTGAGATTTAGAAAATGTGGCAAGGGATAGCAATATTAAGACCGTTGTTGTGCACTGGCTGCATGGGTGAGCCTCAAAGGAGAGGCCATTCATCAGCCAGCCTTAAGCAACCTTTGGCATCTCAGACTTCCTTCACCTGACCTGCAATAAGCAGATGGCAATGCTGGCGCAAGGATTACTGAAATCATGCATTTGAATCAGTCCTTAGGAAATTTTGTATTGGGACATTTTGTAAATGTTCTGCATTTTGTATTTACACAGCTAAAGCCACCTGGCTGTTGCTTACGTCAGTGACAAATGTAGGGAAAGAAGAGCACAAATGAAATCAGCATGCTTCTTTGAAAAGCATCCATGTGCTTCATAGAACAGCTGAGCAGAACCATTTGCAGGAGGCTCATGTATAGGTGAAATTTATACTGTTGTTTACAGGATCAAAACAAGAGATGAGTTGACATACACACTGAGAGAGAGAGAGAGACACACACACACACACACACACACGCATAGATACCGTATTTGCCGGTGTATATGACGACTGGGCGTATAAGACGACCCCCCCCCCAATATTTCCACTCAAAATATAGAGTTTATTACATTACATTACAGTACTATGGTCCACTATGGGCAGCTATGTCTATCCCAACTGAAGTGCACCCGGCGTATAGGACGACCCCCCCCCCCCACTTGGAAGCATGTTTTTCAGAGGGGGAAAAGTAGTCTTATACGCCAGCAGATACTGTAGTTTAAGGGAGTCCAGGAGGAGAGCAAACTCAGAACATAAAGCTGCAAATATAGCTTCCCTGTCAGCAAAGTGAATATCAAGTTTGCATCTTAAAGAGGGCAGAGACATAGTTTGACAGCTATGAAACATAAAAAACTTAAGATAAAAAAAATCCATTTCCTAGTATCCAAAGGGGACTTGAAAAGGAAGCTTAACTTTCAGCAGAGGTGAAGAGAATGTCAACAGTTGTCGCTCTGTCCTTTACACGAAAAGAAACCGCTGGGCAAGAAGCAGAGGCGAGCGACCTGCCTTGGCTTCCTTCTGACGCTGCCTGACGCCACTCGGGCAACTGAGGCAGGAAGGGGGGGGCTGACCTCCGAGCTAGCATGGGCAGGAGCTGGACGCGCCAGGGCAGAGCTTACCTGTGAGCAGCAGCGCGGAGCTCATGGCGCTTTCGGAGCCGGACGCCGAGCGGAGGGACTGCCTGGCGCTCTCCCGGAGCTCTTTGCACACACGCCAGCGAGTGATTTCAGCACCACGTCGCTCCGGGCAGCGCCCGCCTGGCCGCGGAGGCGCGCCATTGGTGCAGCCGGCAGCCGCGGGCCAATGGGGCTGGGGGAGCGAAGGCCCGCCCTCCCCTTCGCACCTGGGGCCGCTTGCCCGAGCGCGCGCAACTGAAGAGCGGAGGGCGCGAGGCGAATGCGCGGCCGGGGACGCGTCGCGCTTCCTTCCAGGCATTCCCGGAGCCCGAGTGGCCGCGGCTCAGCGGTAGAGCCTCAGCCGGGCATCTCCAGCGGGAAGGCTCAGGCAGCCGGTGGCGCCAAAAGGCTCTGCGCGAGAGCCAGGAGAGCCGCTGCCAGGCTGAGGAGCCAAGACGGACTCGGCGGGCCCAGGGGCTACTGGCTCAGCGGAAGGCCCCGTCCCGCCTGGATGAGGACCAGCGCTTGGCTTGACCCTCTGCCTTCGGGCAACGCGCTTCGTTCGAGGAGGAAACCACCGCCGAGGCACTGCTTGATGGGCTGTGTGGGTGGGAAGGGACCTTTAAGCCCACAGACTTCTCACATCCAGCTCTCTCGGTTCTTTCCCGGAGGAGGATCCCATAAAGCTGAAGTATGTTAGGAAAGGACATTGAAGGGCATGACCTCCCCTCTGCCAGCCAATGAGGCGCATCTAGGGAAGCCTCTTTCTTAAATTGCAGCCAGATGGGAGGAGGGGTCCTCCTAGGAGTTCCTATTTGCAGGATGAACACAGGCTGGCCCCAAGTGGGAAGGGAGTGCCCCAGCCCCATTTCTGGAAGTCTCCAATGGGGCGAGAGTCTTTCAAAAACAGAGTGTGTGGAACCCTTCTCCACCTGCCTGACCTCACTGTGGCCCAGCTGCCCTGGCATGTTCTCCTCTCCCTGCTCTGTTCCTGTGCCAGCATCAGAATGCCAATGTACCCAAAGGCCCCTTGGGAAACAAATAGGATCTGAGGTCCCACTAGGCCTTCATTATCTGTAATGTGTGTCTGCCTGATTCTAAGCTCACAAAATATGAACTTTGCCAAAGCCAAAATTACACTCCTATTCTGGGCCGGATTAAGGCCAACTGATGCCTTATGCCCGGCCCAAGAGTGGTGCCCCTCCATTTCTTAACTGATCAGACATTAAGACTCAATAAGTGCTGACGGTCATATTTAAAATTCAATTTTCTACCAGATCAGACCCCACAACTGTATTAAATATAAATGCTATTTTATTTATTTAACACTAAGTAGCAGTAAAGCAAAAAAAAAAAAACACACACACACACACATGTAGTTGCCCCCCTTTCCTTGGTGCCCCAAGTATGGTCTTTGCTTATATGTTTAATGCAGGGGTAATGTTCCTATCATTGCCAGACAAAAAATTATGCCAAATTCACTGCCTAGAGGGAGAAGCATTGACTCTAATTCAAATATTTCTGATGAAAGGAATAATTTCCTGAAAATAGCTCTGATCGATAGCTATTCAAGCATTGTTTTGAAAGGATTCATTCATCAGACCATACTTGAAGCTTTTCTGTTAAGACTTTTGAGGCAGAATAAACTATATTATTTACAGTCTTTTCATGGGATTTTCTTCCAGCCAAAAGAATGGAAGCGATGCCTGCAGCAGGGAAACCTGCTCAATAAAGGCAGCATGAAATTGTCTCTTACAGAAGAATACAGATGACAATGAAATAGGAAATGAGAAAGTTTCAGAAAGTTTCTGCATGCCATAAATGTAGCTTAATGCTTACCTAATGAAGGCGCTATATTCCAGCCCCTCTCAGTGACCTAACAATTTGAGCCCTGCTCTGCTAGTGCAAGTGAGTGGAAATGCTGTGGGGGGGGGCACTGAAAATGCCAGGGCTCATACCCACTGGGGAGTAGTTTGTGTCAGGGGAAAGGTGCATCTGCCTACTGGTATTATGTAAATGAACTTTGATAGATCATGATAGATCATGAAAGGTTGTACCTTTCAAACATCCTCCAAACTTCCTTGAGAAGATGGCATACATGAAATAAATGAACAATTCCCCTCTTCAATCTCCTTGCCAATTAACACAAGTCAAGCATTTCTGCGCTGATTAGCTGCCTGCCTATTATGAGCAGGCCAGAGGTGTGGCCTCTGCCCCCACTCCCCCCTACTCAACTACCCTGCCTGACATTGTGGGCCGTCAGCCGAAGATGAATAAACAGAAAGAAATTTCCAAGCTGGGGATGGCAAAAAGCTTTATTCAGAATGAATTCCTAGGTATAAAACCTAGTTTTTGTATTTTACTTCCTCAGTAAACATATTTCTTAATTGATTTTTTTTCCAGGGATACAAAGTCTTCAACCCACTACCTAATTCTTATATTCTTATATTTTACATACCTTATTATATTTTAAGCCATATAATTTGGGTCTATTAGTATCAAAGGTCCATAAAGGTAACTATCTTATAAATGACTATCCCCAGAAGGGCTGCAGCTGATGAAAGGCACCCTGGCCTCCATCCAGCAGGAGGCCTGCATCCAGGAGCACTCACAAGCTACAAGCCAGCTCCTTTAGGGGAAGTGGAACCTCCTGGAGATATCCTTTTCCCTACCAGAAGTAGCTCCATATTTGTTGGGACTGGGTTTCAGTTTATTAGCCCTCATCCATTCCGTAACTGCCTCCAACCCTCGTTCACATTTTCACAGTCAAGACCAGCTCCTAGGCTCCCACTCACTCCTAGTGGAAGAAGACTCGGCCTCCGTCTGAACTGTCTGAACCAGGTGGGATGGGATATATTATTGGTGTTTTGACCACTTGCTTATTTTATTGTAATTGGGGTTTTATTTTATTTTAATGTTTTATTCTGTGAACCGCCACGGGTTCCTAGGAAATGTTGCGGTATATAAATCGAAATAATAAACAAATAAAGCCTGCAACTAGATTGAGAACTGCCAGAGTCATAAATTCTGCACCTCTTTGCTATGTAGGCACCCAGTCAAGCAAGCTGCGTGTTTGTCACTCTTTACCATGATATCCTCATGTCACAGAGGATGGAATGGCCAGAAAAGTACATTCTATCTTCTCCTTAACCAAAGTTTCAGTGGTCAATGATGGCAGGAAGTGAAGGGAGACTTTGGTCAAGGAAATCCATGAGGAAAAAATTGTGGCGCTCTTGCCTACCAACATTGGGGGGGGGGGAGCCCCAGTAAGTAGCAGAGAAAGAGGATAACAGAACAAGCCTATCTGGCTGGAGATGTTTTAAACAGCCCAAACAAGAGGAAAGTCCAGTTGGGAAATGAGAGAGGAGAGGGCAGTATCAATAGACAGGACAGATGGGGTAGTACTTTTGGGACTGGAGAATCAGGAAAAGACTGGGGTCAGATATAGGGAAGAGGGGAACAAATGCAATAAGCAGGTCCTAGAATTGGATGGGCCTGAAAGGCCATCTGGTCCAATCCCATCACTTCTCAGCACACTCTGTTGGGCACTGGTTGGTATGTATCATGCCCTGGTTCATAGAAACTTCCCCTCATTCACGGAAATGGCTTCCTAGAATGGTTGGTGTTTTCTGTTATAGTACTAATATGCTCTTCACTAGGGGTAGTCAAACTGCGGCCCTCCAGATGTCCATGGACTATAATTCCCATGAGTCCCTGCCATGGGAACGCTGGCAGGGACTCATGGGAATTGTAGTCCATGGACATCTGGAGGGCTGCAGTTTGACTACCCTTGCCCTTCACAGTGTGAGCAGAATGGATTCTCACAAGGATGACTATTCCCCCTCCATCCCCTCTCTCAGGAAAGGGATGGACATAGCACAGGAGCCCAAGAGGAAGATCCCTTGATCCCTGAGCAGACACAGCAGAACGAGCGGATGCCTGTTTTAAGGGCAGGACCTGCAGGCGTGTCATCAATCTTCTTCTCATGAATTGCTTACTTTGAGCTTTGGAAAGCCAGCACCAGGCTCCTCAAAATGCCGTTTTGTTTCAAGACATGGTCTGAGATTTGTTCAGACTTTTTACAAAAATGCAAAAGCAATGGAAACTAATGGCCCAGCTTCATCTCTATATTTATTCAAGACAAATGCAGCAAGGGCACTTGGCCGGAAGCAAGAGATATGAAAAAGTACTCTTGGGATGGAGAAATATATTTTTAAAAACTTCATTTATACCCTGCTTTTCCCCCCAATGTGGACCAACAGCAAGCTTATTTTATCTTCATAACAACCCTGTGAGGTAGGTTAGCTGAGAGTCTGTGGCTGGGCCCATGGTCCCCCAAACAAGCTTCCATGGCAGACTGGGGATTTGGACCTGGGTCTCCCGGATCCTAGCCCAAAAATGGACACGATCAATTCAAATAGGCTGTTTTAGTGAAGAAAGACCTTGGTGTGTTAAGAAAACCCCTGAAATTCTTCCATCTCTCAGATACGAACACAAAATAACTTAGCATACCACTTTTACCTCTTTCATTTTATCCTCACATGAAGTTAGGCTGAGACAGTGACAGGCCCAAGGTCACCCAAGTCACTCATGAAGTTTCCCTGGCAGCAGAGAGATTAAGACTTGAGCCTCCCGGACCCTACTTTAGCAGGGTGGGAAAACTGTGGTTCTCCAGATGTACATGGACTACAATTCCCATGAGCCCACTCTATGCTCTCCATATTGGCACTCTCCAAAATGTTTTCAGTGTTGCACCCATGTTTGTTTTCATGTATAATTCTAACCCTTGTCTTTCTGGCTTGCTGTCAGGATTTTGAGACTCTTTGCAAACCAACAGATGTACTGTTAGCTGAAGGACCTAAACCACACCAACAAAGATACTGATACAAAATACTTTTTTAATGTTCTGAAATGTTTTCTTACAATTCAAAAAGCAAATAATATGAAAACCGTATACATTTCCCAGCAAAGCTGTGGCCTGTTTTAGACGACACATGTTGCATATTAACCTGGCTTCATGGTAGTTCATAGTCTGGTCATTCTGTTCCGGTCTAAACAACTGGATGCTACCAGCTGTTCATAGGCCCAGCGCCATTGGCCGGCAGTGTGGTTATACTGGTCAGTGCAACATGCTCGGACGCTTTAGAAGCAGGATCAAAGTTGCTGAGCTGAGTGGTCAAGGATTTCCGACTCTCTGTGTTTGCCTGCCCCCTGCCTCCCTGGCCTTGGCGGGGATTGATGCCAAAGTCACAGCAGCAAGAAAAGGCGGCTTTAAATTCTTCTCGGAATTTCCCTGTCAATCAACAAACAGCAGCGTGGAAATCAGAAGACAGATACATCATGAATTGTTCATCAATGAATAATGTATATAACATGTTTTTTAATTGTGTGTGTGATAGTTACAATTTGAACACGGATTTATCATGACCCTCTATAGGTCAAGTGGGCGTCCCACTTGGGAGACTTCTGAACATGTCAGAAAATCTTCAAGCGCAACCTTCTGACTCACTAATAAATGGGGACCAAGGGGACCAACATTACTGACCTAATGTTGCCAGCAAAACTGGCACCAGTGAAGAACATGCAGGTGAACCTCTCTGCCACTAGTTGGAACTTAGGTGAAAAGGAAATGACATCTGTGGCCACCCTCACTTTCAATATCTTTATAACAGTCAATCCAAGCATGGATGAGAAACAGATTACTTTGAATCAGAGAAACTCAAATGTGGCCCATTTTTAGAATCAGATTTCTAGTTAAAATCCTGTTTTAGTAACTAAAGTAAAAGGCTGACTGAATTGTATTACAGAAATTAGATTTGTGTGTTTTTTCCAAGCTTTTAACATTAAACAGATTCAGACATGATGCTGACATCTTAGGTAGATCTTTTTTTCACCAAAATGTCCATTTATCACTAGCTTTGACAGAGGAGGCCTGGGGAGCTCTGATATGTGCATGAGTATTTACTAAAGATGGCCAATGGTGGCTGATTTGATTGGGAAAATGACATAGAAACTATGTCTGTTTAACTCTCCTTCCTTTCTGTTTTCCCAGTATAAACTGTACCGAAGCTGCTATTTGTCCTATTAGGTAAAATAGTAGAGGGATCTGATAAAAGA
This sequence comes from Paroedura picta, assembly GCF_049243985.1. NCBI lineage: Eukaryota > Metazoa > Chordata > Lepidosauria > Squamata > Gekkonidae > Paroedura > Paroedura picta. The sequence goes on from NC_135369.1 coordinate 150,844,570, forward strand.
ACCTAGTCAGCAATAACAGCTTGAGACGAGAGATTTCAATAGGGGAAACAGCCTGAGGTGAAAAAGTTTTCAGAAGTCCACAGACTTGTTGAGCTTGTAACCACTTTGGGAATTTTGAAAATAATTAATGGGCTTGTAACCACAAAACTGCTGCCATGTGGGTGTGACTACACAAGATTTATGCGATCTGAAAAAAAACCAGAGTATAGATTTCTCTGTACAGATTCACTGGCCTCACTGCTTGCAGAATGCCCCAGAGGTCTGAGGAAACAACGTCTCAAGCTACTATTGATAGAGACAAATAAAGACTTAATGAAAGCTATTGCTAAATTTGCTTGGGTAGCTATAAAAATAAGGCAGAGCTGGACCAACCCTATCCCCTAATACTTTTACACTGGATCCATATATAATTGTTCTTATTTCTAAGTTTTTATCCACGCATGATTGATTTTATATGTGTAATCTTATGTTTTCTACTGGTTGGTCTATGACTGTAAATAAAAGTTGACTTGACTTGACTACACAAAATGGTTGTCATTGGTACCATGAGATCATAGAATCATAGACTCATAGAGTTGGAAGGGGCCCTGCTCAATGGAGGATCAGCCCAAAGCATCCTAAAGCATCCAAGAAAAGTGTGTATCCAACCTTTGCTTGAAGACTGCCAGTGAGGGGGAGCTCACCACCTCCTTAGGCAGCCTATTCCACTGCTGAACTACTCTGACTGTAAAAAATGTCACCGAGACTGAGAATGATCACAGATTTTTGTGAGTTCCAAGCCAAATGCCACTGTATGTATGATGAAGGCAGCTATTCCATTGAGGGTGCTCTCTGAAAACACACAGGTACCTCCTTTTCCAATTAATGGGAGAAAACCGAGAACTGGCTCTTTGCTTTAGGGAAGAGCTGCTTTGAGGAAGAAGAAAGTAGGCTCCAGAAATACCCTGGGAAGTACCATGGCACCATGTTAATGTCTGGGTCAAACACATCCAATTCTTGTGTCACTTCCCTCTCAAATTGTATGCTTTTGCCCCTCTTTAAAAAATTTGGATGATCTGTCATGGATTGCCTGGCATAATTTGTTCCTTGGTCCTCTGGCCACATCCAGATTTTGATGTATATTGTTAGGGTTTTTTGTCACATATAGAAAACTCTTGGGAAAGTGTATACAGGCCAACTAAGTAGTTGAACAACTCAATTTATCCAATTCACTGATCCTGTCTACATGTAATGGAATTAATGGTAAGAACCCATAAGCCTTTGCAAAAGCACCTTAAGTAGATTTGAGCTTTTAAAAGTTTGCAGATAAATTGATTGTACTGGTTAACAGGAATCATACTAATCTACTTACCACTGAGAAAGTTATAAATGATTGGATTTGCCGCACTATTTGCATATACAAGCCAATGGGAAAATGTAAACCAGGCATACACCATTTCTCTGTCATCAGCATTGTTAAACATCCCAAAGACCCTTACAAGAAGTGAAAAAAGAGAATAAAATAAAGTGAAAATTCAAACTTTTGTTTTGAAAATTACTCACCATTTATATGCAAGTCACAAGTGTACCATGTAGATGTGTCTGTGTTCTCAAAGTGAGAGAAAATCTTTTTAATGTGCACTCCCTGGGATTTCCTCCAGGAAGGGTTCTGTACACCTTAGCGCACACAAATGCATGCTTCCATGACCACAGTCTTAGCTAAAGGAGGAAATATACATACAGTTCTTCAGCCCTACCCACAGAGTATAGGTCAATTCATAGACGGCCCAGTCACACACTTGCAATAATACTGAACAACTGGAACAGGGAGTAGGGGCTGGATTTTCTCCCTCTGAGGCAATCAGTTAATGGGAGGTATTGGCGGCATGCATGGCGGCATGCGCGGCGGCATGCACGGCCGCACAATCACCCTCTCCACCACCGTTGGTCCGCAGCATTATAAAGGTTGCGGACCACTGCAGTAAGGAAACTAGAGGCCCCTTGGGTACCTTTGCAGGAAGTATTTGATGGCTTCAGGTGGCTCATGCTGATGGAAGAGGATAGGTTGCTAGCATCAGTGAGCCCAACCACATGCCTATTAGATCCCTGCCCCTCACAGCTGGTTAACAGATGTGATGAGAGGATATGAGGCCCCCCTTTGGGTGATAATCTTTCTCTCTCAACAGGGGGGCCGTGGTTCACTCCGTACTGAAAGAGCCATCTCTGGATCCATGGGACCTGACCAGCTACCACCCCATATCACACCTAGCATTTCTGGAGAAGGTGGTTGAAAGAGCCGCCGCAGAGCAGTTACCTGCCTACCTAGCGGAAGCTTCAGTTATGGACCCATTCCAGTCTGACTTTCAGCCTGGACATGGGGTGGAGACAGTGCTGGTCATTCTGATGAATGACTTCCAATGACAGCTGGATTGAGGCCGATCAGCACTGCTCATGATGTTAGACCTCACGGCAGCATTTGACAGTCATTCATGAGCTTTTGGCTTGCCACCTTGCCGATAGCAGGACTATGGGGACAGCCTTACAGTGGCTGGTCTCCTTGTTCCCAAGTTGCAGTGACTGGGGAGAATCAATCACACCACTGTGAAGTCCCTCGCAGAGTGCCACAAGGTGCAGGCCACTCCCAACCTTTATTTAACATCTTTATGATTAATTATGCACAGCAGCAGCACACATGGTTCACCCTGGAGTTGTGCCTGCACATGCCTCACCATGGTGGTGACGGTGTGTGTGTGTGTGTGTGGGGGGATTCACTGCATGAAGGTGGGATAGTGGCACAACACTATCTCACCATCCTGGGGGTGAAAAATTGCCCTGTTCAGCTCCGCAGTGCACAAAGTGCTGTGGAGCTGAATGGAGCATTTTGTGTCCCTGCTAGGACACCATAGGCCGGGGGAGGAGCTGGGTCCTGTATGCACGGGCCCAGCCCAGCATTGCCACCAATGGTGCCCACATTACAAAGGGGAACAATGAAAAATCAGCATTCCCTTAACTTGGGCCATCGGAGGCCCTAAAGCAGGCCAGGGCTAGGAAGGGGCTGGGCTAGCAGCAGCAGCAGCATCATGTATAATTGGGGATTTGCTCCGTTTTCATGCAGGCACCAGCCTGGCCTTCCTCCCCCATGCAAAATAGGTCTATGTGTCCTCTTGCCCAGCTCATCCGAGAATTTGGTCTGGGATGTCATCAATATGCTGATGACACCCAGCTCTACCTCCTGATGAATGGCCACCCAGGTTCACCCACCAGATGCCTGGAAGAAGTGACAGGATGGAGCAAGCAGAATTGCCCAAAAATTCAACCCTTCAAAGACAGAGATCTTATGACTAGGTAGGAAAGGACAAAGGTGAGCAATCACATCTACCCTGCCTGGATGGTGTGCAGCTTATAGTGAGCAGCATTTGGGCATGATCTTTGATGCCCTGCTCATAATGGAGGTGCTAATCATGAGAGTAGCATGGCTGACATTTTTCCACCTTTGCCAAGCCAAACTACTAGTGGCCTACCTGGCCCCAGAGCAGCTAGTAAAGGTGAACCAGAGGACAGCCACCTCTAGACTCAACTTCTGTACCTCTATGTGGGCCTACTCTTATCCTTGGCCAGGAAATTTGCAACTAGTCCAGAACACAGCTGCCTAGGTCTTCACAAGAACAACTTGGCAAGGCCATATTTGGCCTGTGCTTTGGCAGCTGCACTGTCTTCCAGTTGAATTCTGGATTAAGTTCAAGGTATTGGTACTCACCTTTAAGGCCACCCAGAATCTGGGCCCAGTGTACCTGTGGGACTGTCTCACTGCCTAGATCCCCTGTAAAATGGTTTGCTTTGCAAACACTAACCTGTTGTTAGTCTCTGGTCACAAGGAAGTACATTTGATCTCGGCTATTTAGTGGAATGAGCTCCTGAAGGAGATCCAAACAGTGATGGAACTCAGTACAGTTCTGCAGGGCTTGCAAGACAGAGTTCTTTGGGTGGTCTTGGGACCCAGAAAAATGGCCAGCTTTGACATACTTCAGCAACACTCCTGATCAAGGAGAATTCCATGTAAGTAGTTGGACACCTTTATTATTCCCCCATGAGTTGAAATGGCATAGCCATCAGTCACACCACAACACGCCCTTTCTTCTATTACCACTTTGACTATTGCACTGCTATTGCAGCCACCGGATCTATATGCTTATTCAACTAACTAACCACTTGCAAATGGCATCTCGCTTTCTTGGTTATTTAATTTGAAGATGTCCGTTGCAAATCCATCCCTAATAATGCAGCCAGTGACGTTTGAAACAGAAAAAAGAAAAAAACCCCGTCACCTAGCGCCTGCTATTTGTGCATGAAGTTTACCTTTTCAGTACATTGAGAATGCTAATGGGCAGATAACAAAGTGCAAAAACCAGAAGAACGACCATTAGCATACGTGCTGTTTTCCGCCTGGCTCGAATCTGTTTGATTTCAGCTGCCACTGCACTAATCCTCAGCTTTGCCGATGGCCTCGGCCCGCGGGTCTGTGCCGTAGACTGCACAGGCTTCCATTTTCTCTGAACCGTGGCTGAAGTCCCCGGAATCTAACAGAGCAGAGTAATTGGAAACTCAATTATTGCTGTCTGCCCCAAGGGAAAACTCATTAGCCTGATTGGCCGGCTGAAGCTACAAAAGAGAGAGATTATTAGTATTACAGAAAACCCTCAATATATATTTCAATGCAAATGAACCATCTGCTTCCCAACTCCTTGCAATTTTATTCAACTTCTTCAGTTCAGACTTGAAGTCACATCTGTTAATATAAAGTGAGGCCTGAAGAGGGAAACCCACAAGCATATTGGTATGACGAGCCATTTTGAAGTTAGGCAACAACTTTCTGGGACACTCATTTCTGTCCCCCCATTTCTCCCCCCCCCCGTTTTTATTTGTTAAATAGAACAGGAAAAGAAAAAGATCATATGAAAGAATACAGAGAATACATGTCATATATCTTTTAACTCGGTAAATGATATTACATTATTATTTTATTTTCACCTCCAACCAGTTTAAATCTCAACAACTTTCAGGACTGCAGTGGTTTCAAGTATGGAAGCCCCAGATCATGCTGTCCGCAGTTGGTTTGCCACATTCTGTTGATGCCACAAGTTATGAAGCTGCATCATATCTAAGATATTCACTTGGAGAATTTTATAAGAAGCAATATTTGGGGACACACCATCTCCCAGGAAATACAACTTTAACCAGTCGCATATTGGTCTCCAAAGGTTATCTTCCTGAGACTTGGAAACAATCCTATGTAATATACATTAAAATATAAGGTTTATTTTTATTTATTTATTTTTACATTTATGCCCCACCCTTCCCTAGAAGCTCAGGGTGACTTACAAATAATTTAAAACATACAAGCATTGTTAGGTTTTAAAACTCTAAAATTCAAAATTCAAACGAAAGTCAACTCCAATTACGTATTCAGTCTGCAGGCTGCCTCCTCTTTTTAAATGGCTTGCAGAACATCCTTTATAAGGAGGTTGCAGAACTCAGAGGGGGGTCATATAAGTTCTTAGAGAGGTTGTTTGGGGGTGGACTTTCAAGCAGGAGGCCAACATCTCAATGTTAGTTCTAGGCTTCAACCAGATACAGCTACAGGCCATAGGCCTGGCAAAACAGCTCTGTTTTACAAGCCCTGTGGAACTGATTAAGATTCCACCAAAGTTAAGAAATGAATAGAATGTTCTCTTAATGAGTTTGAAGGTGGAGCAGGAAAATTAATTCTAGTGGCTCTAACAACCAATGACAGGTGATTGACCCTTGTCAATGTCATTGGCATTTCAAAAAAGCCGGATCAATAGATAATTGATGCCAAGCAGGCCTGCAGAATTAAGTCTCCATAATATCTTGTTCACTTTGGCAGCTACACTTGAAATACAGAAATAGTATATAAGCAAATTATACAGTATCCTTCTATGTGTTTTATAAAGTGCAATGCAAATAGTTCCAAAATGGTTCCAACACTTCTATCTCCCCATCCTAAGTGAATATGCAGTTTGGTAATGAAATACTTAAGAAAATAACCCACTTTTGTCAGATGTCATTAAATTTCTGTATCAAATATGTTATGTAAGAACACATGGATTGAAGCATACATTATAATGAAGTTTGCTACATTAATTCATAGGCTTTGATGGCTCTGTATAGAATGGTATTAATTTTGTGTGAAACATTTCATCTCTGTTATCTCTGTTATTATACATAATAATTAGTCCACAGTACACCATTCTGAATTTGAAATATTTCTTTTTGAGGATAAGAGGCTTCATGAAATGGACAGCAAAAGTAGATGTTTTACATACTTGAGTTATGCAATAGCTTACCTGTCGACACCATAACTTGTGAAATATCTGCAAATAGGCCAACACCATAAGACACAGTGGGGCCATGTATGTTATTAGGAAGAAACATGTGTGGTACAGTTTCGGATAGACTTCAGCTGCAAAGAAAATCAAAAACACATCAATTACATCTGTAGTATATCTACTGAATGGAAGCAGACCTCCCTAAATATGATATATATATATATACACACACATTATTATTGGACATAACTGTATGCTAAGTGAATATAAGGTGACCCCCACTTTTTTATGGCATACCTGGGGGGGCATCTAATTTTGCATTTGAGTAAATGTATTATATTGCATCCTGTATGCTCAATTGATATTGTTAGTGGTTATTTATTGCTGCAACCAAATCAATGTTATGAACATAGCACAGCATCATTGACCTACTACCCCCACATTTTAAGCCCCATATCATCCAGAATCACAATCATCAGTCAACAATGACCCACTAACTTCAAAGTAGCTGGAAGGCACTGCCCATTCTGTTCCAGTGATGTCAATGATCCATAGACAATTGTGTTGTGTCCAATACCCTTTTGGTCACTGGTACAATGTGACCTAAGTAAACTACCGTATATATCGTCTTGATTCTAAATATTGTACAGGGAGATAACAATTCATTCTTAGACATGAGAACTAGACTACTGATAATCTTCTAAGATATTTCCCCAAAAAAGGATTACATTACTTCCTTTCAATTATTTCCTGGGTAGCCAAGGCATGCCTGATCTCATAATATCTCAGAAGATAAGTAGGGTTAACCTTGGTTAATACTTGGATGGAAAGCCTCCAAGGAATACCAGGGTCATGACATGGAGGTAGGCTTTAGCAAACCATCTCTGAATGTCCCTTGCTTGGCTGCCAGTCAATCCTACAATCATAGGATCTGCTGGCTACACTACACACATGCCGTATGATAAATAAATAATGCTGTCCCATGTTGACAGTGTGGTCAGCAGGTGAAGCTAAGGTGCTGGGGGAGTATCTGGAGGGCCAGAGAATCTTGGGAGAATTCTGCCAGTTGGGAGAACCTCATATGCCAGTTGGGACATATGAGGCCTGGGACAGACAATGAGGAAATAACCAGATTCTGGCTGTTGCAAAGCCACCTCTTAAAGTGCTTCACACATTCTCATTCAAGCTCTTAGGCAAGAGTTTGTGGCGTAATAGTAGCAACTCCTTTTCCCCACTGATGGTCACAGGTGGGTTCCAATTCAGTGTCTGTTGCAACTGTAAGCTCTCACAAGTTAATTTGTATAATTCTTACAAAACAGATTGGAAGGAGTAATCTTTCTCTTAGCACACTGTATGCATAATACATAAGGAGATTATGTGAACTCTCCAGGGTACCACGCCACTGAACCTCAATAATACTGCCGTGATAAGGGAACATGACTGTAATTGGAGGACATTTTACTTCAGGGGAAATTACTATGATTTGAAATATTTGAGTTCTCGGCAGGCCAGTGAAAGAATGAAGAAATCTCATCAAGAGTCACCAGCTGCCTGCGCAGTGACCTTGAGGCAAGAGAGGGCAAATATAATTGCAGCATATATTTCCACAATCTCCCAAGGTTTATGGCTTCTAATTTCACAAAAGGTTTTTTTTTTTTTTTTAAGAGACAAAAATATAGATGATGCCAAGCTGTGCACAGGTTGTTGACAGATCATGGTGGAAGGAGAAGGTACATTTTCCTTTGAAGTGGCCTCAGGGAGGGTGAGCATTAGGAACTCAAACTTCAAAGAAAACTCAGCACGCATACTTGGCATAGCAGTAGTTTAGGCATCCTTGCCTTTTAAGCACAGGCAAGCAATTCCTCCCATGTGGGGGTAATTACAACTTGCTGACAAGATGGGAAGGGGGATGGAGCTGGAGGCCTCTCTCTTCAAGGGCTGCCAGCTCTTAGACATGGGACCCTCAGAAGAAGCATCAGGTGGGTCTTCAAGACCCAGATTAACAGGGTAATCATAAAGAGAGTGACAGTCTTCAAAGGGTGTCAGTGGGCACAGGAGAGTGTAACTGTTATTGTTATTGTAATTAATTCAATTTATTTCCTGCCGCTCTCGAGATCGTCTTGTGGCGGGTTGCCATCAGATCATAAAAACACTACAAAGTAAAATCTAAAACAATTAAAACTCCCACAATTAGTATAATTTATCCAACAGCAGAAAAGTCCCTCACCCCCTTCCGTCCTGCTCAGTCCTCTTCCCACACACACACACACACACACACACACAGCACCACAATGAGAAATACTAGGGATGTCTGTCTTATCAGATGGAACATAGATGTCGTGTGTGTGTGTGGAGGGCCCCCCTGACCACCTGTGCTCTGCTTAGGATGGCACTGTACTTTTTAAAGTCCTCCCAGGGCTAGTTCAGAAGGTCAGAAGCCTCCAAGGTCTGTGGATGTCTGCTGTTGCGAGGGGACTCAAGACTGAGGGGAAGATCACTTGGTGGCAGAAACATAACCCTTGGTGTTCTCAGACTTCTAAGAGGGCAGCTACAGTGCCATCCGGAGCAGAATTACTCCAGTCTGTCTTAGTCTTTGGCATCCTGTATTGTAAGGTGACCAGATTCTAACATTGGTAAAGCAGGACACCATTGACCGGGGGTGTTCTTGATTTAAAATTTGGTCTATATGGAGCAACAAAAAATTTCATAGAATGCATAGAATGCAAAAATAGTATTGTAATATATATATTTTTAATTTCAACATGAGTACAATTTGCCAGGTACTCCCAGATGTCCCTCCAAAAGTGGGACAATCTGGCCACCTTACTCTATTGGAAAGTTTAATAAATTATCTCTAAAGCAATTCATGGGTGATAACAGTACAGAGAAATATCTGAGCCTGTGTTTCTTACCACCCCAGCGCTGGTAGCACTAGCAGTTTATTCTGCAACTGTTATCTCCTGTAACTGCAAAAGTCAGGTGATATCGCTGCCTGAAGCCTTCAATATTATGTTTTGATTTATCTCTATGGTCTGCTGGAAGATTCCAAGCCATAAAGGCATCTGGCCAGAAAACCACCTCCACCAAAATACTCTTGACAGCACAGTTAAATGTGTTTGATTTTCATTGATACATCAATATTGCAGGCGGCTGTGTGGTAACACCCACAAGATTGCAGGGGTCATTTTAAAAAGCGTCACATGGGAACTTTTCTCCATATGGCAAGACGTATTCCTGATGCAGTCCATCAGATATGAAAGATTACTTTCACATTTGGTCGATAGTTCTAAGGCCACTTGCAAAAGCTCAGCTGGAATCAATACCCAGTGAGTTTTGTTTCAGACTTAAACTTTTAAGAATGCTTACTCAGCATCTATCAATGAAAATACATAAAGCTATAGAATAAAGGAACAGGCCAGGGAGAAAAGAAGCAGAAAGAAAGAAATTCAATGGAGCAATTTCTTACTAGTATTTTAATGAGAATATTTCTGTTTCCCAAGAGTGCCCCCTACCTGCAAATATCTAAATCAGCATTTCTCTCTCTCTTTTTCTTTTACTGTTGAGAAGCCCTAAGAAGTGGCACAATCATATATAATATGGTTGGGAATCATAGCTGCATACATGCCCACCTGGGACCCCTCCCCTTCCCACCCGCCATTCTGATTGGTAGGCTATATTGTTGTGGTTGTTGAAAGCCCCCGCCTGGGACCCAAGGCTGATTACAAGTATGATTGACTTTAAAGTCAGTTTGGTGTAGTGGTTAGGAGTGCAGACTTCTAATACGGCCTGCACTCCCCCACATGCAGCCAGCTGGGTGACCTTGGGCTCGCCACGGCACTGATAAAACTGTTCTGACCGGGCAGTGATATCAGGGCTCTCTCAGCCTCACCCACCTCACAGGGTGTCTGTTGTGGGGAGAGGAAAAGGGCCGCTTTGAGCCTCCTTCGGGTAGAGAAAAGCGGCATATAAGAATCAACTCTTCTTCTTCTAAAAAATAAAACCCTTTTGTCGGTCAGTAGGTGAACAGAAGACAGCCCAGGAAATTCAGTGCAATAGATTTTTGCCAAGTCCTGGTTTTAAATCATGCCACTCAATGAAGAGATAGCCGCACAAGCCTACCGTGCAGGAATTCCTCTTTCTAGGAATCTTGACAGGCCAAATCAGTTCCAAGCTGAAGGTGATCACCACTCACCTCCCCAGCGCTCATCACAAACGGTGAACAAGACGGTTTTGTTGGCTAATCCTGGCAACACGCTGCTGCACTCCATGACAATTGCCTGGGGGATCATGATAAGGCAGGACACAGTCCAGATAACGACAATGCTCTTCCTGGCCCGCTTGGCTGTGCTTTTAAACATCAAAGGGTGGCAAATTGCATACCATCGATCCAGCGCAATGCAGCTGAGCGTCAGCACAGAAACAGAAACTGACACAGTCTAGGAAGGAAAGGACCACATTAGCCACACTTCTCCAGTCCAGAGCTTCTAGGAATCATTGCGAAACCATTGATCATGTCAAAAATTGTAACCAAAAAGATCTTTCACCAAGACTTTTAACAATTCTTTCAGACTGACGACGCACGAAGGTGCTGGCAACATAGTCACCCTCTGCTGAGCCTTCTGATAAAAACCGTTTTCTAACTTTTAACTTTTACTAACTGTTTAGATTTAAAATGGATAAGAGATAGATAAGAAGTAGTTTTTTTGGAATCCTGGTCTTCTCCCTTTTAAAGCAGTCTTTGACTCTCAGCTCACTTATCTGGCTGTTTTAGCTGCTATCTTTGGTAGCCTGTGTGCTTTTTCTCCAGGCAACGAAGCAAGATAATGCATGACAGCCGTGAGATTCTATCAGAGCAAACTGCATTTCTCATTCCTGCGCCTATTAGTGGCAACTAAGGCGCATGGCCACAATGGCACTGGACACAGGTAGTACCACCTCCCAACAGTAGATAAGTGGGGTAGATTACCCCCCTTAGACTGCACCACATTCAATGTTTCTCCTTTCTGAATTATTTCCTGTACATAAAAAACTATGTTAGGGTAGAACCCTCACATGTTAACTTTCTCGGAGTATGCCGTTTTCCTTCATAGGAGCTTTTAAGTGCAACTGGAAGAGATCTGTCCCTCAAAGATATAGTGTTCTCCTGCTACTGAGAACTCAACCTTCTTGGGTTTAACTTTGTTGGCTTCTATACCATTCTTTTCAGGCTATTTCTTTGTGCAAACTCCCATGCATATTATTAAGGAAACTTGTGTCACAAAATATGCTGGCATGTTGAGTACAGGCTATGTTTTGTCCTACAAAGTTTGAGTTCAGTGACACCTTTAAGACCAATAAAGTTTTATTCAAGTTTTCATGTGCATGTATACTTATTCCACTTTGTTGATCTTAAAGGCACCACTATACTCAAACTTGATTCAGCTGCTTCAGACCAACATGGGTTCCCACACAAATCTATGTTTTGTCCTGCTACTTGTTATCTGGTAAAAGTAGCAAAGAGTTAAGATACTCTTGTGCTGATAGTTTAGCATTATTCTGTTCCTATGGAACATTCTACTAATGATTGCCATCAACTGATGGGTGAATGTTTTTCTAGCCATCCCTCATGGCAGATGAACATGTCATGTCCGACAGGGCTCTTCTGGGGGCAGAGTGTCAAGAGGTATAGTGGTCCGTAGAAGAAGGAGAAAGCAAGACAATTCTGTTCTTTGAGTTCCACCCTATTCATAGTGATATAATATGGTCACCTAGTGTACATATAGCTGACTCAAAATGATTCTTAAAAAACAGACACAGTAATCTTGTTCAGCTTTTATCTTTCTGTCGACTTATGTCATATGGATGGGAAAATATTCTGCTATGTATTTGATGACTTAGCATGTTTCGTTTCCTTTCAGTTATTGCAATTGGGCTGCATTTTATTGTTCTTCTGGTTATCGTTTTAAGGTACATTCATAATGCAGTTTGTAGTGTATGTTTGATGATGGAAGTGTAACAACCGATTTCAATTTGGACACAATGGAATTATTCTATTTTGGAATAGGGAGTCTTATCCGATGCACTAAGTACAGAATGAAATTTTTTTTTGTCCTGACAGTCTGACTCTAAGAGGGTATGTGGGACAAATACCTGCTCTGGAGCAATTTTGTCAGGGCCTTCTCCTTCCCTAACACACACACAGAAACAAACAGAGACTCACTCCCCCCCCATGTTTTCTCCAAACCTGTTGGTTTCCCAACCACCTGTGAGCATCCTCTCCCCTCCCTCACATGCAAACACATAGAGAGATAGACTCCCTCCCCTTTCCCCCTTAACTAATGGCTTCCTAACCTCCCTCCCTCCCTCCAAGCAAGCAAGCAAACACACACACACATGCACACACACACTCACACCCTTCCCCCTCCTGCTTACCTGCTCCTCTACTGCTGCCTCGACCCCCGCGGCTCCCATGCATGTGCGAGTATGTGAGGACATGCATACGCGCACATGTGCAAACATGTGTGAATGCACACACTTCCTTCCCTTCCCCCCTATCCCATCCTGCCTACCTGCTCTTCTGCCACTGCCTCGGCCTCCATGCATAGCTCAGCAGCTGCCTAGGCTCCAGGGGCTGGCATGGCTGCCGTGAAGGCCTTGGGGGCAGGGCAGATGCTGCTTCAGCCCCCATGGTTCACAAAGCAGCTCTCCAGGCCCCAGGGGCCAGAGCAGCCACTGTGAATGCCTTGGGAATGGGACAGCTGCTGCCATGGACCCCGCATGTCACACAGCAGCTGCCCAACGTATCAGGCCCCAAGGGCTGATACGGCCATTGGCTGGGCCCTCCATCTTCTGGAACACTTTGTGGGAGAGAGACAGCGGGCGTCGCATCCGCCTACATTTCCATTTCAAAAGGTGCACCAGAAGATGTGTCCCAAATCAAAAAATGTCTCCATTACGATGCCTTACAGGCACAGTTTCTGTCACTTTGATCTCTTTAATGTAAGTAACACCCCAAACCTGGAAAAACGATACCTGCAAATAAGGGATCACCTTGCAGAGGCTGTCCCCAAGGAACCATGTCTCGGTGATGTCCACCACTAGGGTTGCTGGAAGACATGTGATGGTGACGAGGACATCTGCGAGGGACAGGTTGACTATAAAATAATTGGTCACTGTCCGCATGTGATGATTCTTCCACACTGCAACACAAACTGAGTTTTGCAAAAGAGGAATCAATATGGAAGAAAATAAAAACCCACTTGGGCATCGCAAGTGAGGTTCAAAGTGATGCTTCCTCCAATTCACCCTGTACTCACTACGCAGGATCCCTATGCATACCCCTGAGCTGGCATTAGCTAAGCCAGGGGTAGTCAAACTGCGGCCCTCCAGATGTCCATGGACTACAATCCCCATGAGCCCCTGCCAGCGAATGCTGGCCCCGGGCTCATGGGGATTGTAGTCCATGGGCATCTGGAGGGCCGCAGTTCGACTACCCCTGAGCTAAGCAAACATGGATTTAGGAATATGCATGTGGCAAAATAATGTCTAGTTCTGCCCTGAACATCTGAAATTGTTATGGATACTTCTTAAAACAGGACATCATTTCCCATCATTATTCATCTAGTGCTTTCACTTCAGGCTAAAAGAATTGTGAAAAGAACACATTTTTTGAATATAATTTAAAAAATTATTTGTATCCCACCCTTCTACAATGCTCAAGGTGAGTAAGAACATTAGAACAACATACAGAGAATAAAAATTTTAAATATTCATAATATATTTTAACTAATACCCCCAACTAAATTCCTAGACTAGGGGTTTGGTAGGAGCAGATCTTCTACCCCCTCTCCTCTAGATGTGGGGCCACTCTTTCTTGGTGGGTCTTATTTCTGACCTTGACCATAGGCCCGGTGGAATAGCTCCATTTTACAGGCCCTGAGGAACTGATTTTGGTCCCACCTGATCCTGATCTCTCCTGGGAGCTCATTCCATCAGGCCAGGGCCAGGACCAAAAAGGCCCTAGCCTCTTCTCTCCCATCTCCTGACACCCAACATCTGCCCCGCCTGGTTGCTTTCTTGATCCTCTTCTGATATAAACCAACCTCTTGCCCTGATGGTGATTGTTTTCCACAACTCTTCATGCAATGAAGGAGACAAGAACTCCCTAAACAAAAAGGAGCTGAAGGATTGATCCAGAAGGAGCTGACCCATGGACCACACTTGAATGACTCTGAGATTCAAGAAATGATGGCCGACGTGGACCGCAATAGACTTCCAGTAGTATGTGACCTTCCTCAGGGCCCTGGCAATAATTTACAATGAGGCATTGAAGGGATAACTCATAGAGGATCCCAGCAAGGTCGAGGCAGCATGGCCTTGACGAACTGGAAGTGTCTCTGTCAGCAGTTCTGTGACTAATAAAAAATTGATTTTTGTAATATTAGAAAGCCCTGGCCCTGGCCCTGTCCGAGGCCAATTTCATCTCCATCAGGCCAGAGACCCTGAGCAGATGTTGATCAGCAGATCTTAATGCTCTTGGGGTTTAATAAGGGAAAAAGCAGCCCCTTTTTAGTTAGTAGGTTTCACCTTAAGGAACATTTATTGAAAACATTTTACATCCCAATATAAATATCAGTGAAACAAGTTGTGATAATAAAAAAATATATTTAAAACAATACTTCTATAAGATAAATGGGTGAAAGAGGCATAAACAAAGGAAAAATACAATAAATATGACAATTTAAAGTAACATCAGATGAGACTAAGAAAATCACATTAAAAAGCAGGACTATCGGATAAAGCAATTGATAACTGTCCATGAAGTTCTGACAGGCTGTAAAGAAGAAAAGCTTAGACAAAGCTTCTGCAGGGAGGGCATTCCAGAGAAAAACTTAGACAAAGCTTCTGCAGGGAGGGCATTCCAGAGATGGGCACCATGGCAAGAAAGTCCCTGTCTGTGCTGCTTACCAGAATCTGTGAAAGAGACTCTTAGGTGGTTGGGGGTTTCCCACAGGAATTCAAGAAATATAATCATCCGTTCTCATGCTCAAAAACAGCCGTGGAGATCAGTGGGAAATCTATTCTTCAAAAGATCATTTTTGCCCAAATTAAGATTTGATCTCCCCATAAAGTCACCAAAGAAAAGTAGGATTGATAGCAAAAGCAGTGCAAGAAATTCAGAACACTGACTACAGCGTCTTACACTTTCCATTTGAAAAGTTCTAGGTATGGAGATCAGAAATTTAAAAAAATGACCCATAAAATCAAGCCTTGATGTTTTCACCATAATAACAAAGAACACTGATTAAAACATTGAGAAGTATTTTTTATTGATAATCCTCACCCTATTACTTTTCTTTTTTCATGAGATATGATAATTTCTAAATACCTGGCTAAAATAACTGACAGAAGGTGAAACACAACTGCAGCTGCTTCCAGCCCTTGGATCAAAGTGGCTGCAATTCATAGGTTTGGCCACAGCATGTCAGCAGAAGCTGGGAAACAGCAAGAAAACTGCAGCCAACTTGGTTTTATCTCAAATGCAACTCAGGTTTTTCCAACGGAGAAAGAGATATCCAAAGGGCACGATTGCTTTTCTATGCCAAAGCAAGACATATGTGATGGGCCAGTCTAAGTCCAAAGCCAGCTGCATGTTAATGTCAGCTGTTAGGCACCATTTCCTTTTTACACCCAGCACATGCACCCGTCTGTCAAAATGGGCACTGTTTCCTCCCTGCCATTCCTGTCTGTAAAGAGCTGAGGTCTGAGGCAGAGGCTCAAGGATCCGTGTGGCTGATAAAAATGGTGCCCCAAATTGGTTGCTGATTCTTTGGCAGGCTCTGAGAATCCCAGGGGGGTTGCATGCTCATCTGAAGTGCCCTTTCTTTCTCACGATGCTCGGTGTCCATGGGAGGTTTTAAAACCCCACCAGAAAATAGCAGCTATTCCTTTGGTCCCCAGAAGGTCACAGGCAATTCGTAACAACTTCCTTGGACTTCCTGGGACTGACCCTGACACCACTTAGGTTTATGAGTTCTGATGAAATTGGACTATCTGGACTGCCCAAGTCGGAGGAATTAACTATCCACTGCAATATTTTTATAGGCAATATTTGCCATCACAATTTGATGCAGCAGCATGAGGCTGGATTCGATGACACATTCCCACTAATTCGTTCTTCAATGAATAAAGATTTTTCTCCATCAGAGAAAACCTCTCTTTGTCAGAAAAGTCACTCTCTGCTGGTGGAAGCCTTTGTCCCTTGAAAGGAGATTTATCAGGAGTCAGAGAGAATAGTTTGGTAGAAGGGGGGTGTCATGTGATCCCACCCTTTATGTCTCAAAAATAAATTGGAAAGAAAAAATAATTTGCAAATTCCCAGAGGGGTGACTCTTATCCAGGGCTGCCAATGCCAAGTTGGGAAATAACTGGAAATTTTGGGGGGTGGGGATGGTTGAGTTTGGAGCACAATGCCATGGAGTCCAGCTGCCATTTTGCCAGGTAACCTGATCTGTCTCCTGGAGATCAGCTGTAACAGCAGGATATCTCCAATCACCACTTGTAGGCTGAGACAAGCAGATGACCACTTAGTAACAGGAGAAGCAAACCAAGAATGAAAAACACTGAATGTAGGCTTCCAAGTCAGCTGTGATAAGAGTGACTTGTTTATTCAAAACAACATCTGGAATGGCAGAAAACCACACGGGTTAAATTGGGTTTTTTGATAAACTTCCTCAGCAGCCAATATCTGCATTAAAATTTACCATTTCAGCCACTGCAGCTGTTGTTCTGAGTAAACATCACTCTTATCGTAGTCTTTTTTGCCAATGTCAACACGGCCCTTCTATGTGCTGCCGGGAAAAAGTCAGGCACTTTATAAAAAAATTACAGCACTCTATAAGTGCCATAATTATTACAACCGTGTGACTGTGCTTCTCATGGCTCCAGATCAGAAACTTCTCAGGGTGATGACAGTCTTTCTGTGACAGAGAACCAGACTTGTGCCTCTCCCTTTTATCACATTTCTAGCATCACACAATCCGTGGGCACTCCATGTGTCTTGGCATGCTCCAAACAGTCTGCTTCACACACTCCTCCCTGCTTGTCTTGAGGGTAAAGAATTTCACTCATGGGTCCCTGCCCCGTCAGAGATATTCATGGAGACAGAGCACATCATGTTCCACTATCAGAGCAGAAGACAGGAGGGGTACAGGCCAGCTCTTCTGTCACGTAAAGACTGGGGCAATACAGGTGTTGTTCAATACCTGTGTTCTTCAACATATTTATAAATGATTTGGATGAGGGATTAGAGGAGATACTTATTAAATTTGCAGATGATACTAAACTGGGAGGGGTAGCAAACACAACTGAAGACAGCAACAGAATACAGGATGATCTTGATAGGCTCGAGAAGTGGGCTAAACTGAATAAAATGAAGTTCAATAGGGACAAATGTAAAGTTCTGGATTTAGTTAGGAAAACCATATACACCAATATAGGATGGGGGAGACTTGTCTTGGCAGTAGCATGTGCGAAAAGGATCTAGGAGTCTTAGTGGAACATATATTGAACATAAGTCAGCAATGTGACTCATGGCAAAAAAGTTAAATGGGATTTGGGGCTGTATCAAATGGAGTAACGTGTCCAGATCACGGGAAGTGATGGTACTGCTTTACTCTGCTCTGGTTCGGCCTCACTTGGAGTCCTGTGTTAACAGTTTTGGGCACCCCAGTTGAAGAGGGATGTTGACAAACTGGAACGTGTCCAGAGGAGGGCAACAAAGATGGTGAGGAGTTTGGAGACCAAGACGTATGAAGAAAGGATTGGGGGACCTTGGTCTGTTTAGCCTAGAGAGATGACTGAGAGAGGATCTGATAACCATCTTCAAGTATTTAAAAGGCTGCCATATGGAGGATGGAGCAGAACTGTTCTCTCTTGCCCCAGAGAGACAGATCAGAACTAATGGGATTAAATTAATTTAAAAGAAATTCCATCTAAACATCCGGAAGAAGTTCCTTACAGTTAGAGCGGTTTCTCAGTGGAACAGGCTTCCTTCGGAGATGGTGGGTTCTCCATCTTTGGAAATTTTTAAACAGAGGCTTAGATAGCCATCTGACTGAGAGGCTGATTCTGCGAAGGCAAAGGGGTGGCAGGTTACAGTAGATGAGCGATCGGGATGGACATGTCCTGCACAGTGCAGGGGGTTGGACTAGATGACCCATGAGGTCCCTTCCAACTCTATGATTCTATGATTCTATGATTCTATGATTCTAGGTACATGCAAATCAGCTCCCCTGTGGTTACATAGGAATCGCACAGGGAAAGCTTATGATTTGATCCTCCTGCTCAATATAGCTTCCTCCATTTTACTTCAAGTGGCGGAACAGCTATCCTTTCCAACAGCAGGGGAAAGCACTGGTGTTTCTGTAAGAGAACATGGAAACTCAGCTGCATTGCTGGGACAGAATTGTTCTTGACAACCAGGCAAGCAGTACAACTCCAGCCAACGCTGGGCGTAATGGGCCTGAAAGCGGCTCAGATGCGGACTGTGAAATCCATGATGGATGAGTGTTCCTGCGGAAGAGCACATGCATGACAGCCCTGTTTGATACTTATAGCTGTGAGCAATAAATCCAAATGTCTCTTCCATGTACAAAAAGCAACTTCAGGGGGGACCTCTGTGTTTCCTTGTATGAAAAGCTGTCTGTGGGGAGAATGGAGCTTTGCTCTTAGAAGCCATACATGGCTTAGCCTTTGCAACGTATGGCTGAGGATGGCAGGCCTCTGCTTCGCATGGATCCTAGCCCATTTTTGGAGCCACCACATGGCCTGCCTTATGCTCTTTAGTCTTTGCTGCAGCATTGCAGATAGTTGCGGCAGCCTCTCCCTCCCCACATGCATTTGAGGCCAGACATCCTGACTCCGGCAGCGAGTGTCTTCGATCTCTTACTGCCAGCAGCCGTAGCCCCCAGCTTTTGTTTACATAAATTAAAAGAGGGCGGAAATATCTTGTAGGTTGCTGGTACTCTTTAAGGTTCTGGAAATCTACAAGGGAGTGGGAGTATGAAATCCAAGCTCATTTAGTGATACCCAAAAAACAGATGTGTGAAGGATGGGTTAGGTCCCGCCTTTCTTTAACGGCATTCAGTGGGAGCTCAGAGAGTCAGTAGAAATCAGCAGTTAAGGGACTTGAAGAGAGCAGCTGAGGGGCTGTGTCTGACTGAGTGAAGCCGTGGAAAAAAGCAGCTGACTAACGTGTACATATGTAACAACAGATCCCAAATACCAAAACAAGGAAACAGTTTAAAAGCAGAAAAAGAAGAACTGGTTTTCTTATCCCCCACTTTTCACTACAGAAGGAGTCTCAAAGAGGCTTACAATTGCCTTTCCTTCCTCTTCCCACAACAGACACCTGCTAAGGTAGGTGGGGCTGAGAGAGCTCTAACAGAACTGCTCTGAAAGAACACCCCTAAGAGAACTGTGACTAGCCCACAGTCACCCAGCTGGCTGCATGCAGAGGAGTATGAAATCAAACATGTTTCTACAGATTGAAGTCCACTCTTAACTAGTCCATGACACTCACAAAAGTTGTAACCTCTACCTGTTTTCCTTCAGTGTTATATTCAAACCATAAATAAAAATGTCAGAATTGGATTCTCACAAAAAGTAGGTGACACCACCTGCTGAGGCGACAATCCTTCTCCTTGTCCTCCTTACAGGGCATGGCAAATCCAAACTCTCTGTAAAAACTTGCCACAGGGCTTGTAGAGCACTAAAGCAATCAAGCTACCAGAGAGGGCCCCCCCCCATGCGTTCTCCCTCCATGTTTCTGGAGGTGGTGGGGGGGGGGTGGAAGAGCACCCCATTTCCCAGAAGGAAAGGAAGAAAACAGCCCTCAGGAGAAAGAGGTGGGGGTGGGGAGCAGCTGGCTGCTTTTAGTCTGGCCTTGAGAGGCCAGTCCCTTCTCCAGAATTTTGCAGGAGTTATGGGGCAAGTTGGCCCACCTCCCCTCGCCTCATTTGCCCCGTGGCTCCAGCGAGGCGCAGGTTAATTTAGGCCAGGGAATGGGAACACTGTGTGCCACCCAGAAGCTCCGCTCCCTGTCTCAGGTGGGCCAGTGCTACTGAGAGGATTTTAGCCCAGTGTTCTATGTCTGCCACTCCTAAGCTGGAGATCTCCCAGAGCCACAAGTAAACACACTGCAAACTAGGTGTGTTCCCCTGGAGATAATGGGTTCTTTGGAGTCTATCCCCAAAATGCTAATCGCTTGCTTTTGTGCCTGCTAGGCATCCTCTGTGTGGGGTTCGGCTGTGCTGGGTCACTGTTGCCCCGCCGGGATGTCTTCCCCCCACCAATGAGCATCTTTTGTATCCACTTTCACCCTCAAGGCAGAGAGGAGCTAGTTCACAATCAGAAGGAGTAGGAGAGTGTAAAATGTGGACCCTCAGCCAAGGAACCCACTAACTAAACCCCCCTGCTTGACATGAGCACAGAGACAGGGTCTTTCAGAGCCCTGAGTCCACCTAACACCCCTAAACCCCAACCTGAGAGAGGGGTTCTCAATCAAAACGTGGATCCTCAGCCAAGATATCCAGTAGCTAAGCCCATGGGTTCCGCCATGTTGTTTGGTTTGTTGGTTTATTATATTTTATAGTTTTGTGTCCATTTTAACAGGGTTTTAATGGGGGCTTTTAACTGGACATCTGTAACCTGCCACGAGCCTGCCTGGGAGTAGCGGGTAAGAAATTAATTAATTAATAATAAGTGGAGTATAAAAACCAACTCTTCTTCTTAATCCTCTGTTCATTTCAGTGAAGTGTATGCAGCTTCCTTCTCAATGCTAAATTTCCTTATTTTGTTGAAATGAAAGTTCGTTTTTTTAAAAAAATGCATTCACTCCAAACAAAATCTCTTAAACTTTGAAAAATTCAGCACACATTTAACTACTGAGAGAATTAAGGCCACCCACTGAGCGCACCCCACCAAGAGCCTGCAGAGCTGCTCATACTGATGCGCTGAATGAATTTCTCTCTATTACTATGGAGAGGGGTTAGGCAGGAGGTGAACAGTTATAGAATTTGATGATTCAGGGCATGATAAAACCCAACCACAGCGGCATTAGAAGTCAACAGACAGCACAGAGGTAATGTTGCATAGTAACTTAGCAATGTCATTATTGCAAATTATTCAGGCTCCGTGCTAAACTAAGCTGAAAATCACAGCAATGCACTAGCTACCGGTGTCTGTGTGTGTGTGTGTGTTACAGTTTGTGGCAACCTCACAAAGGCCACCAAAGCACATAACAATTTAAAACATATACAACAGAAATATTTTAAAACCACTAAAACCAACCCTCCTAAAAATATGTACACAGCTAAAAAAAAAAAAAAATTAAAACAGAGTTAAAATACGTAAGAGGCGTGACCAGTGTCAGTGCCTCTTTCCCTCTGATGCGGATACATACGACCACCTGATCAGGCCAGACCCCCACGGTAGAACTCAGGGCCCAGGTAACCAAACTCACTACTTACATTTATTATAGTTTATTATAACTAGTGCTGAGCTAACATATAAAGGTCAGTCTTTGTATGTAGGTGAGCCTGCAGGATGTTTGTGACACACGCATGCATACCCTCCCACTAAGAAAAGGGAACTTAGCAAGGGTTGCAGAAACCTGCAGGTCAGTGGTTACTAAAAAGAGCTTTCTGCTGCAACTTAAAGTGCAATCAGCATCAAAAGACAGAAGAGAGATAATGATTAGAACAACTGTTTAGAAAATACAATATTCTGTCAGGGGACTGTTTCCAGGCCTCCCACACACACCCCTTCAGAAAGCACACAGAGACTGTTTCCAGGAGGCAGCTCACTTCTCCCCTCCCTGTCCTCTGAGTTGAAAGAGATCAGGAGGGCAGGGGGACTTACTAGCAGCAGGGCATGCTCTAAGGTTGGCTCCATCCCCATCCACCCAACCTCTGAAACTGGCAGGAAGTTGGAGGCAGAGAGCCAACCAGTTATTAGCCTTTCCTGGCTGAGAGCTCCCTTCTGATTGGGGCTAAACTACCAGGATGGGCCATTCCTGGCTGAGGGCCATCTCCTATTGGGGGAATATTTCTAGGGGGGAGGGCAATCAGGTAGGGAGTGACTTATCTGCATGCAATTTGAGCTGATTGGCCCTCACTGGGAGAGTGCAAGTTAAATTAATTGGTGCTCATTGGTAGAGTGCAATTTGAGCTAACTGGCCCACATTGTCAGAGTGCAATTTGAGCTAATTGGCCTTCATTGATCGAGTGCAATTTGAACTGATTTGGCCTTCATTGGCAGAGTGCTCTGTCTCTATTGGTGGCACACCCCCATAGAGGCCCAATCACATAGTGGATGAGCAGTCAGGTTGGTTTTTATAAGATTTCTGATGATGATTACCAAAGCTTAAAGATTTCAGGTGGTCCAGGCCAATTACGGTATATAAGAAGGCAGAATCAACAGTTCTTAAGATTAGAATAGAATGAAAAAGCAGGGGTGAATTAAGCCACATAAATATTAGGCCAATAGCAAAGATCACAGCAATTTACAGATTAAGAAATTTAGAGCATTGTGACTTGCTTTAATAGGTGGATAATTGATGGGTCTCTGCTGTCATTTGCTAGTGCCCAGTATGGGTCCGAAGAACAAAGTTTCTCTGATGAATTTTCTCATTAATCTTGGCATACATAGTCCTAATACAAAAAAGAATCATACTCCAAATGGTAAAGAGGCAGGTGATAAGTGGGTTACAGATGAAATATAGTCTGGTCTCAGTGCCTGCAACATCCAGTATTTAAGAGTAGTGATGGGCATCAACTAGCTCACAAACTAAAGCTCAAGATGAATTTTAGCCAGTTCATGATTTGCAAAGTGAAATTTGTGCTACATCAACCAGCACAAACTTCCCATGAACTTTCAAACTGTTCTTGGAGGTTTGTGCCAGTTCATGAACGGATACATTTCCAGACAGACTGTCTACACTCATCCTAAATGTTTACCAAACTTTGAAGCAACATAACTTGGAGGTCATGGAAAAGAGTATCTGGGGGAGGTCTTCTGTGACTTTGCTGTCTTTAGCTTGCCCAGGATCTGTTCTATATATTCCTGGTCTTCCTGAATCTGAACCTGTTAAGATTACCACCTGCCTGTAGTCATTTTGACAGGTACAGGTTCAGAAGAGTATAGAATGTATCCTGTGTAATTCAGAGGCATCAAACTTGCAGGTGATCTCTGGCTGATTCCCCTCTATCTGTCCTCCATGTTTGGAGAAAATTGGGTTTAAGGGGTCCAAGTTATGGCCTTCCAAGACCCAGCTTGGTGTAGTGGTTAAAGAAAAGCGGATTCTGATCTGAAGGACCAGGTTTGATTCCCACTTCTCCACATGCAACCAACTGGGTGACCTTTGGTTAGCCACAGTTTTCTTTGCGCTGTTCTTACTGAGCAATTATGTTAGAACTCTCCCAGCCTCACCTACCTAACAGGGTGTCTGTTGTGGGGAGAGGAGGGGAAAGGTGTTTACAAGTCACTTGGGGTTTCCTTCTGGTAGTGAAAAACAGTATAAAAAACCCAGCTCTTCTTCCTCTTCAGCAGTGCCCCCAGATGGTGCTTTCTGGGGAAATGGCTGCCTGTGATTTTCCCAGAAAGTGCTTTCCTGCGGATACCTCCGGGGGGGGGGGGGCGTAACTCCAATCCTGTAAATCAAATCCTCACTAAACTCAGAGGGCAGGTAAAGGAGAGTCAGCTGGAGATCCACTGCACGTTTGGTGCTTCTTGCCCACTGGAGGGGCTGTTCTACCTCCTCATGAACAGAACCAATTCATTTGGCCCATAAAAGTTCATGACAGTGAACCAGAAATGCCAGGAACCAGCCACCGAACTGCATCTCCAGGAGCGACAGCACCCAAAACTACACATCAAGTGCCAAACAATTCTGAGCTCAGACTGCCTGTGTTTTTCCTTGACATATTTATTTGTAATAACATTTAGCCTTGTAATCTGAAAAGGAGAGGGGAGTCCGAAGAAGCTGTGAGAAAGAGAATTAACATTGCTATGTTTAGGAGATCATACGATTACGCACCAAAATCACACATACACACAAATCCTTATAAGCCAATGGCCTTCTTTCTTTGGAATACACTCACACACAGGCCATTCCATGTAATGATTCATCAAAACGGCCATCTATTCGTAGAACCAGTGTGTTGGATAGAAAATCCCCAGATGGATTGTGTTTCTGCTGCTAATGCAATCACTCAAGAATTCCCCTGTATGGACTACGTGGCTGGGCAACATGTAGGCTCCTCCTCTCACTGCAATCCTAAGGGAGTAAAAGCTGCACCAGGTCCATTAAAAGCTGTACCAGTCATTAACAGCACAGGAGCCTCCTTTAGATCTGGGATTGGCAACTTTACTGCCAGTTTGAGAATGCTACAGAAAGTCATTTCTTAAGCCACTTGTGACTGGATGGTGCTCCTCCTGAAGTGTTCTGAAGAGAGATGAAAGGCCATTGGATAACTGATGGGAGGCTTGAAGTGCCTGTTCTCAGGATAAATTAATACCTCAGGTGGTCAATGAATCTCCCAACTAGAAATAGGAGATTGTCCCTTAGACTGAGGCCTCCGGATTACTGCAGATAACTTTGTGTGACCGGAAGCTGCAGCTATGACACCATTAAGAAAATTTAAGTGCTCTTGAGTCTTGAATTGTGGGGTTGGATATATATTAATAACAGTCATAATACCAATACTTCACACCATAGACATTTTTGCTCAATTAAACAAAGCCCGGGAACTCATAAAAGTGTACTTAGAGATTTAAAAGGTAATGTGAGAGTGCATGGGCACAAAAATACACACACACATACGTTTTATATTAACTGATGATGTAAACTAAAATAACAGGAACTAGAATAAATGGAAATGTTTACAATCTGGTAAATTTATAGAAAGTATCTTGATAACACATGAAGGGGGTTGTACACAAAATTTATTTTTGCTTTTCTTAATCTATCTTCTAGCATCAGAATCGAATTGAGCACAGGGGTTCTCCATAGCTTCCTGCCATCTGCATTTTTCAAATTAATACTTTAGTTTAGTTTGCTTTAGTTTCTCATGAATGTGCCTTTCAGAATCTGGCCATGGGGTGAAAATGGCTTTGGTCACTATCATAGGTGATCTCCAATGACACCTGGACCAAGATGGATAGGTGATGTTTGTATTAGTTGATCTCATAGCTGTATTTGACATGGTACACCATGAGCTATTCGCTCACTATCTTGCTGATGTGGAGATATGGAGATCTGCTTTACAACAGCTGGACTTCTTCCTTCAAGGCTGGGGACAGAGGGTAGCCATGGGGGAGGAATAGTCGCACTGCTGCCCACTCCCTTGTGGAGCACTGCAGGGTGCAATTCTCTCCCCCATGTTGTTTAACATCTATGTGAACCCTCTTGTACAGCCGATCTGGAAATATGGGCTGCGTTGTCATCAGTATGCTGATGACACCTAACTCTATTGGTTGATGAGCGGATCGCTGGATACACTCCCAGTTCCACTGGTCAAATGTTTGGAGGTCGTGACTAGATGACTCTGGCAGAGTGGCCTGAAGCTTAATCCTTAAAGATGGAGGTCCTGCAGTTGTGAAAGAAAAGTCCAGAAGAGGAAGCATGCCTCCCCTATCTTAGGTAAAGGTAAAGGTAAAGGTATCCCCTGTGCAAGCACCGGGTCATGTCTGACCCTTGGGGTGACGCCCTCCAGCGTTTTCATGGCAGACTCAATACAGGGTGGTTTGCCAGTGCCTTCCCCAGTCATTACCGTTTACCCCCCAGCAAGCAAGCTGGGTACTCATTTTACCGACCTCGGAAGGATGGAAGGCTGAGTCAACCTTGAGCCGGCTGCTGGGATTGAACTCCCAGCCTCATGGGCAAAGCTTTTAGACAGCTGCCTTACCACTCTGCGCCACAAGAGGCTCTTCCCCTATCTTAATGGACTGCAATTAACAACTTTGCACTCTGTCAGGAATTTGGGAGTGATCTTAGATGCCTCGCTTTCTATGGAGGCTCAGATCATGAATATAGCTTGCCAGGAGTTTTCCCATCTACTCCAGGGGGAGCTACTGGCAGCCTATCTGGCCTCAGAAGACCTAGCCACAGTGATCCACATGAAGCTCACCTCTAGATTGGATTTCTATAACTCTTGACTTTGATCCAGAAAGTGTAACTGGTACAAAATTCAGTGGCGCGAATCCTCATGAGGACACTCTGGAGGACGTGCATTCAACCTATCCTCTATTAGCTGCATTTGTTACTGGTGGAATTTGGGATAAAGTTCAAGGTGCTGGTGCTAACCTTTGAGGCCTTATGCAGTCTGGGCCCTGTGCATCTATGGGACCGCCTCTCCCAGTACATCCCCTGGAAAGCTCTGTGCTCAGCAAATACCAACTTGCTGATGATTCCTGGCCTTGACCAGAGCCAGGGTCCTTTTGGCCCAGGCTCCCATCTGGTGGAACGAGTTGCTAGTAGAGACTCAGGCCCTGACAAAACTAACAAAATTCCCCAGGGCCTGTAAGTGGCAGTCTTCCACCAGGCCTATAGTTGAGGCCAGGAAAATGGAAGAACAACTGGAGGCTTCCCTCTGTCTCCTCATCTCTGGTCCTTTCCTACTTCAGACTCCCCTCTGTGTTTGGAGATTTTCTTACGATGATAAAAAAAATAAAGCAGCCAGTGTGGCAGCAGTGGGAGCAGAATTGGTAAAATCAGAATGTTTAAAAAGTTTTATAATATTTAATGTGATTTTGTTATATCCATATATTGTACGCTACCCTGAGCTCACTTGCAGGGTAGGGCATCTAAAAGTTAAACTATCTGTAAACAGCCCGTGGCGCCACGGGCGCCACGGACTGTATAAAGGAGTAAGGGGCAGTGGGGAGGAGTTAGGGCGGGACCGGTCCGGGATAAAAACTCGGGGGGGGCCAATCAGGAGCCGCGAAGCCGCGAGTGTCAATCCCGCCCCAAGCAGACAATGGGGAGCCGCGCGAAGCGCGGCTCCCCATTGCCTGCTTCACTCGCTCGGAAAATGGCGGCCCGCCTGGTGAGAACCTCGGCTGGGGGGTGGGCCGGGAAGCCTTCTCTCGGCCGGCGGAGCGGCCTCGCAGCGTTGTGGACGCTGCGAGCCCGCTCCGCCGGCCGAGAGAAGGCTCCAGAGAGCCTCGGGGGGGTGGATGGGTGGGGGGGGGAAGGGAAGCCTCCGATTCCCAGCCCCAGCAACTGCGAGCCGCGCGCAGCGCGGCTCGCAGTTGCTCCCGGCCTGACGAGACTCCAGCCGGCGAGAAGCTGAAGAGAAAAAAAAACACCCCTGTAGGAGCCTTTCGCAGCCCCAAGCCGAGAGCCAGCAGAAAAAAAAACCCTGTAGGAGCCTTTCGCAGCTCCAAGCCGAGAGCCAGCAGAAAAAAACCCCTGTAGGAGCCTTTAGCAGCCCCAAGCCGGCACGCCCACGAGAGCCAGCAGAAAAACATTAACACAGTAGGAGCCTTTCGCAGCCCCAAGACGAGAGCCAGCAGAAAAAAAACCCTGTAGGAGCCTTTAGCAGCCCCAAGCCGAGAGCCAGCAGAAAAAAAAACCCTGTAGGAGCCTTTCGCAGCCCCAAGCCGAGAGCCAGCAGAAAAAAAACCCTGTAGGAGCCTTTCGCAGCCCCAAGCCGAGAGCCAGCAGAAAAAAAACCCTGTAGGAGCCTTTAGCAGCCCCAAGCCGGCACGCCCACGAGAGCCAGCAGAAAAACATTAACACAGTAGGAGCCTTTCGCAGCCCCAAGACGAGAGCCAGCAGAAAAAAAACCCTGTAGGAGCCTTTCGCAGCCCCAAGCCGAGAGCCAGCAGAAAAAAAAACCCTGTAGGAGCCTTTCGCAGCCCCAAGCCGAGAGCCAGCAGAAAAAAAAACCCTGTAGGAGCCTTTCGCAGCCCCAAGCCGAGAGCCAGCAGAAAAAAAAACCCTGTAGGAGCCTTTCGCAGCCCCAAGCCGAGAGCCAGCAGAAAAAAAAACCCTGTAGGAGCCTTTCGCAGCCCCAAGCCGAGAGCCAGCAGAGAAAAAAACCCTGTAGGAGCCTTTCGCAGCCCCAAGCCGAGAGCCAGCAGAGAAAAAAATCCTGTAGGAGCCTTTCGCAGCTCCAAGCCGAGAGCCAGCAGAAAAAAAACCCTGTAGGAGCCTTTCGCAGCAGCCCCAAGCCGGCACGCCCAGGAGAGCCAGCAGAAAAACATTAACCCTGTAGGAGCCTTTCGCAGCTCCAAGCCGAGAGCCAGCAGAAAAAAAACCCTGTAGGAGCCTTTCGCAGCCCCAAGCCGAGAGCCAGCAGAAAAAAAAACCCTGTAGGAGCCTTTCGCAGCCCCAAGCCGAGAGCCAGCAGAAAAAAAACCCTGTAGGAGCCTTTCGCAGCTCCAAGCCGAGAGCCAGCAGAAAAAAAACCCTGTAGGAGCCTTTCGCAGCCCCAAGCCGAGAGCCAGCAGAAAAAAAAACCCTGTAGGAGCCTTTCGCAGCTCCAAGCCGAGAGCCAGCAGAAAAAAAACCCTGTAGGAGCCTTTCGCCGCTTCAAGCCAGCGCCCTGGGAGCCCCGGCAGCCGCCCACAGCACAGCTGCTGGGTGCTCCCTGCCCTCATGGCCCCAGAACACAATGGAGCCGCCGGGAAAGCCGCAGAAGAACAAAAAAATGCAGAGGAGCCGCCACAGCCCAGCGCACCACACCTGGGACTCCCGCCTCCTCTTTCAGGTAGCCTGTCCCTCGCTCTGTCCCTCGCCTGCCGCTCGCTCTGGTCCCCACCTGCTAGTGCCCATTGTCTTCTTCATACAATGGGCTTTTTTACTAGTAAATAAATAAAAAAGAAGAACTGAAGAAAGATGTAGAGAAACTGGAGCGTGTGCAGAGGAGGGCTATGAAAATGGTGAGGGATTTTGGAGACCAAGTTGTATAGAGAAAGGCTGAGGGAGCTTGGTCTGTTTAGCTTGGAGAGAAGACGACTAAGAGGTGATATGATAACCATCTTCAAATACATGAGAGAAGATGGAGCAGAGTTGTTTTCTGCTGCCCCAGAGGGTCAGACCAGAACCAATGGATTGAAATTAATTGAAAAGAATTTTCAGCTAAACATCCAGAAGAAGTTCCTGACAGAGTGGTTCCTCGGTGGAACAGGCTTTCTTGGGAGGTGGTGAGTGGAGGTTTTAAAGCAGAGGCTAGATAGTCATCTGACAGAAATGATAGTTCTATTCACTTAGGCACATTGTGAGTGGGCGGGCAGGAAGGGATGTGCCAGTGTTCGTTTCTTGTGGCCCTTCCTTGCAAACCCAGGGAATTGCTTATTGCCGCTGTGGGATGGTAGGTGAATTTCCTCCAGGCCAGGCTGGATTCTAGATATTTTTGGTAGAGGGATCACTTGTGCATGAAATTGGGGTCACCATGGGTGGGCAGGTAGTTGTGAGTGGAGGGTTGGACTAGATGACCCTGGAGATACCTTCCAACTCTATCATTCTATCATAAATTGGTTCTTATATGCCACTTTTCTTTACCAGAAGGAGTCTCAAAGTGGCTTACATTCACCTTCCCTTTCCTCTCCCCACAACAGACACCCTGTGAGGTGGGTGAGGCTGAGAGAGGCCTGATATCACTGCTTGGTCAGAACAAGGTCACCCAGCTAGCTGCATGTGGGGGAGTGGAGAATCAAACCCGGCCCACCACATTAGAAGTCCATGCTCCTTACCACTACTCCTTACCACTACACCAAACTTTCTTTTTCTTTCTTTTAATCCCCCCCCCCCACAGGCACACTTGCATACAGACTTTCCTGTGCAATGAAAAAAATATTCTTTCTGTGTGGGGGGGGGAAGGGAGGCATGTCAAGCCAAGCTCCAAGGCCAGGAGTGCAGACTGAGTGGCTGGAAACAACAACAAGCATTCCTCTCTAAAAACATAAGGAAGCAGATTAAGGGTGGCAACTTTCAGGAGGTAGCTGAAAATATCCTGGGATTATAACTGATCTCCAGGTGACAGAGATCAGTTTACTAGAAGAAAAAGGCTGCTTTGGAAGGTGGATGCTCTGAAATCCCTCCTCTCCCCAAACCTTTATTTTCCTCAGGCTCATGCCGAAAACCTTCAAGTATTCTCCAAACCTTCAAGTATTCTCCAAACTCTAAAGCAGATGGCTGGGGCAAAAACTGTTGGAACAGAAAGAAATTGCACAGAAAGAAATTGCTGTGAGCCTGCACGAAGAAAAAGTATCACTCCCAGGGCCTTCCCATCGTGATAGAGAGAAATGTTGCTAACAGGTGAATGTTTCAAAACAGCTTGAAAATTTGCCAGCACAAGGGACAACAATTCTTCATTACTGAGGCAGGGAAAGAGCCCAGGGGAGGGCTATTCCCAAGTGAGGGGAAAGTGAGCCGGAAGTAGGAGGAAGCCGCGAAAGAGAAAGAAACATTTCAACATGCAAACAAACACAACTCAAGTTTGTTTGCTAGAAAAAGAGTGAGGTAAAAGTGCTCCCAATGGAGAACCAATGGGGAAAATTAAAGGGGAAAACGAATGGCTCCAGAGAACATGCAGAAGACAGGGGATAAACTGCGGCAGTTAAATGGCCAGAACCGATGCAGTAACACCAGGTGTGAAGCATCTCATTTTTACTGTGGATATTCCGAAATCATTCAGAAGAGACATTATTCTGTATATTGCCAATCTGCTTACTTCTTTCAAAAAAAAATATTCGGAGATATCAGTATGAGTATAAGGTCACAACTGGGAGCTTTCACTTGAAAGAAGTCCTTTCTGCATCATTAGCAGCATTAGCGATCATCTGGAAGATCAACTGACATTACAGTTGCTGCGGATATTAAATTTTAACGGACTCAATTACACAGGCTAGAAAAGGCAGCATACAAAGAGATTGCACTAGCAAAAACACAGGGGGAAAAACCCAGCGACCACAATGCACCTTTATCTCCAGTTGCTTTTTGCTGTGGAGCACTACAGATTGGGGTCGTTCTGAATACTGTCACCCCTGCACTGTGTCCTGAAAAGCCCCCACTTCTCACCTGTGTAAATTGAACCTATGATTTGTTATTCTTGAGACACTTTCTGTCTCTTCACACCCACGTAATTTGTTTCATTAAAGCAACACTGAACATTTCATGCAACACACACACACACACACAGGATATGCAAATAGTGTACCAACAATATAACTCACATGCAAAACTCCAAACTACATGGCAGAAATATCTACAGAAACAACAGAGACTCAAAGCCACTGAGACAAAAAAAACAACCAACCAAAAAGGGACCCTTCATTTCCACTCACCCAGCAGGCCCCTGTGGGTGTTGGATTCAGCCTGGCTGCTCCCTGCAGCGGCTGTAAATGTATGATAAGAACTTTCCTCTCACACATCCATGTTTTAGAATAAGACTTGCTGCCTTTCCAAGGAAGAGCAAATCCCAGCTGAGCTGATTGTGACCTCATCCTTCCTTTGTCCACTGGAGAAAACTCTTTGCAGAAAGAACATTATCAGGTTATGAATGCCAGTTGGAATTATGATGGTACAACTGAGACCTTGTTTAAGGCAGGGCAAAACATTGCAAAAGACCAAAGGATTGCATCATTTCGGTAGCAACGTTGCTCTTTTTACTGGCAGATTACTTTTGTATTGATTGAAAAGAGCTTTCCTACTGATCATTTGCACATTAGGCAACATTTCAACGAGTGTATTTTTCCTCCTTACGGCATCTCGATGTTGAGAAAGCTCAACGGATATTTTGCTGATGTGAAGCAAAGCTGTTTAGCCATCCAAAGAAACATGCTCCTTACCCTGAAGAGAAAATGGGTAGTGTGTCTCAAAAATCAAAGCACTGGAAGTGGAAATGGAGTGATACTAATAGCCAAGTCAGCTAAATCTTTGGATACTTAAATCTGGTGACCTGAGCTGTGAATGGGCAAGACAAATAATTCTATAACTCGGAAAATGGCCCAGGTCTGCATAAAAATCTGAAAACACTGGGGGGGGGGATACCTGAAGATGATAAAATGTGTGACTGTGTCTTTAAAAAAATAGATTTCCTCAGTGGCTGTTCCTAGGCAACCACAGTATCCTCGGCTTCAGTTTCTGTGAGTAAAAGACAGAAGGAGGGAGATGGGCTCTTTGTAGCCCAGTTTTGGCCTTTGAGGAAAGATAGGGCTGGCTAGGGTTGTCAGTTACAGGTTGGGAGATTCCTGGAGGTTTTCTGCCAAAGTCTGAGGCATGCAGGGTTTGGGTTGAGGAGAGACCCCAGTATGATATAATAGAATCTTATAATTGGAAGGAAACTCCAGGATCATCTAGTCCAGCCCTCTGCACAATACAAGAAATTCACAACTACCTTCTCACCACAGTGACCCCAATTCCATGTCCAGATGATGCCCCCCCAAAAAGAAACAAACCAGTCTGGCCTGGAAGAAATTCACTCTCTGATCCCAAAGTGGTGATTGGCATTTCCCTGGGCATGCAAGAAAGGGCCACAGGAGCCAAGCACTGACACAGTCCCTCCTGTCCACTCCCTCACAATCTGCCTGAGTTCACAGAATCAGCATTTTAGTCAGATGGCTATCTAGCCTCTGCTTTAAAACTTCCAAGGAAGGAGAACCCACCACCTCCCGAGGAAGCCTGTTCCACTGAGGAACCACTCTGTCAGGAACTTCTTCTTGATGTTTAGCCAAAACCTCTTTTTAATTAATTCAACCCATCCCTCCCGGTCATTGCCCACTGCCTGGCAGCAACCTCTGGGTGACTCAATTCCACCTGACTAGCAAGGCCTCACTGTTTGCTACAGTTCAACAACGGCCACTCTGTGAAAACTAGTGCTGCATAGCAATTAACGGTCTGATCAGACCCCTACCTTAAAGCAGAAGTGGACTAGATTATTTTTGGACCAGTCACATACTTTTAACCAGTCATGTACTTTCAAACCTGGCTACTAAACAGGGTTGTTGTGCAGATAAAAAGGAGCAGAAAATAATATAAGCTGCTTTTGGTCCCCTGCTGTGGAGGGTGGGGAGGAAGCAGGTGGGAAGGGGAGGTTGATGGGGGCAGAAAGAGAGAGAAAGAGTGATGAGGTGGGGAGGCCAGAAAGACAGCAAAAGCGACAGACATGGAGGAGAGAAAAAGTAAGGAAAAAAGTGGAAGGAGGGAGAAAGACGATGAGAGAAGGGGAAGGAGAGGGGAGGAAGCAAAGGTGGAGGGAATGGGACAGCCACTCCCACGAGTTTCTAGAAGAAGAAGAAGAAGAAGAAGAAGAAGAAGAAGAAGAAGAAGAAGAAGAAGAAGAAGAAGAAGAAGAAGAAGAAGAAGAAGAAGAAGAAGAAGAGTTGGGATCTGCTGGAATTGCAGGTCCAGCCTACAGAGATCAGTCACCCTGGAGAAAATTCCTGCCTTTGGATCCCATGGAGATGCAGGGATGGCAGGCTCCAGGTGGGAAACGAAGAGAAATGCTGGGTGGCAGTAATTGCTAATAGCAACAAAGTTCACATAATTCATAAACTTGTCACAGTTTCTTCCTTCAATGAAAATATTTAATTGATAGCAAAATTTGCTTAAAGAACTTAATATCTTTCAATCAGAAGAAGAAGAAGAGTTGGTTCTTATATGCCACTTTTCTCTACCCAAAGGAGTCTCAAAGTGGCTTACAGTCACCTTCCCTTTCCTCTCTCCACAACAGATGCCCTGTGGGGTGGGTGAGGCTGAGAGAGCCCTGATATTACTGCTCGGTCAGAACAGTTTTATCAGTGCTGTGGGGAGCCCAAGGTCACCCAGCTGGCTGCATGTGGGGGAGTGCAGAATCGAACCTGGCTCGCCAGATTAGAAGTCCGCACTCCTAACCCCTACACCAAAGCGGATCTTGGAGTTTCCCACCTGTTTAATGTGAGGAGCCTAAGAAGAACAGAATGTCCAATTCTGTACTTATCTATACTCCTATTTGTACTTATCTGAGATGTCCACTCATATTAAGTATTATTCCTATTAAGTATTCTGAAGGGGAACTTGAAACTGCCATCTCCTTGTGCTGATCCACAAACACGGCCCCTCCCCCCCTCCCCCCAGTAACTGCCATGAGCAATTCTCATCTGATGCGCTCTGTGAGTTCTATAATCCAAACTTAATTCCGAGGTGTGTACAGGCTGAATGCAAATTGATACAGCTGCACACAGGGAGAATAAGCATGAACTCCTTTCACAACTGAAATTCCGTGATCTCTCCCAGTACTGCTATTTGCCTGTTCAGAAAACTTTATAGGTACTGATGGCTATCTGGAAGTTTCTCCCACAAGGCAAATATGTGGTTTTCAAGGCGGAGAAATGGCCTGCCTCTCCACCCATCCGAACAAGGGCACGCATCACAGGCCTGGGAATTTCTCTTTATGCTCAGAACTACCAGAGCACATCTGACTGAAAGCCCTCGTGTGGGTTGTATAACTCATATACAACTCACAAGGGTTGTATAACTCATCCTTGTTGTTTTACAGCATTTAAATAAAATAGTTTTAATTTTACTCAAGTATTTGTGCTGATCAAGGTGAATACAGTAAGGGAGGAGGAGAAGTGTGGATGCACATGAAAACATATACCCAGAATTAAACTTTGTTGGTCTTAGAGGTGCCACTGGACTCAAACTTGGTTTGAGTGAAGGGATAAGGCAGGTCAGCATGCCTGGACATTGGAGACTGCTACATTACTCTAAGAGTGTATCGGTGTTGTCTTCTTGAATATGACACCTTTTCTTTGTCATAATCTCAGAGCTGCCCTCTGACCCCTCTCCTGTCTTGCTTTCTCCTCTCAGTGATTTCACATGGCCTTCCATGGATACAACTGAATATGCAACAGCATTCAGCATCTCTCATTGTTCGAGCCTAGAAAGTGAGGGAGGTGGGGAATCTGTTCTTGGTTTGCTGTATTCCTCCCCAGTGCTTTGGCACTAAGACGCCGTCAAATTTCCAGAGCCTTCCTGCCTGCTTGTGGGGGGGGAGGGTGTTCTTGCTTTCAGTGATCTAGAAAGGTGCCTTACTCACGAGGTGACTGTGTCTTGAATGACAAGAATGCCCACTGGAAACCATGGGAGATGCCGGAAGACCCATTGGAAATAAAGGGCGGCAGGAATGCCAAGTGAATTGCATGGGCTCCATTGAAATGTATTATAGTAGGAAAACAGTTGCAAAGAAAGCATGGAATGGATTATCCATTACTCTCAGATAAACTACTCTGGAATGGCAGGCCACAGAATGGCATGACAGCCACTGGGAGAACCACGGGATGGTCGCCAGGGGCAAGAGAGGGGTCGGAGCTGAAGATGGCAACTTTGGGGGATGTACTGAAAGGAATGAGAAACCATGGAGACGATGGAAGACCCATTGGGAGGGGCTAGGCAGATACAACGACTTACATTTTCTGTGATGTAGGACTGCTTGGAGATTTGAAAATTTCCTGCAGAATGCAGAATGCACAAATGTTTAAAAAAATTACAGTGTAAAATATTTTTAATTGGGGAATGCAGAATATGCTCAGTACAGATAATGCCTTCGTGCTCCCACTCGCTGGACAAACTGGTTGTTTGTGATCGGGAAAGTACTCTTTAGATCAGCCTTGCTTGACTGCAGCTTGGGTGGGTGTAGGTAGCAGGGCCGGTCCCTGGGGAAGCCTTCGCGGGGCAAAGGCTTCCCGGCGCCTCGCGTAGGGTGGCGGGAGGTTCCAGGCAGCGTGGGCGGGCCTCAGCGGTAGGCGCCGTCTGCCGCGAAGCCTTTGGGCCCCCCACCAGGTGCGGCCGGCGGAGCATGCGGGGCTCGTTGGTGCGGGTTTTGGGGCCGGGAAAGAGTCAGGGCCGATGCGTCAGAGACAGTGGCCCTGGCTCGTTCCCGTCCCCGAAGCCTCTTTGCCAGCTGCTCTCAGCCATGGAGGCAGCTTTGGGGCTGGCAAAGAGTGAGGTCCGGCGGCCCTCCCTGCTGCCTGGCGGCCAAGGCCCGCCTCCTACCTGCCGTGTCAGTGGGCAGGCTGTTAATGGCGGCGGTTGGCTGAAGTCGGCCAACAGTGGGGGGGCGGGGTGGGAGGTGCTTTGCGCCTCCCAATTCATCAGCCCGGCACCAAGGGACCAATTGTGAGGTGCCGGACTGACAACTGGGCCCTCCGATTGTCAGTCCGGGGGAAGGAGCCAATGGGCACCCTTCCTCATCCCAGACAGGGCCCGCCCTCGGGGCCCTTACTGCTTTATTTTATCCACTCCGCAGGAACGGTTAAAGATGACAGTTGTTTGAGTCCCTAGCTTTCACTTCTCCTCAAAAGAACCCCCATGTTGCAAAAAAGATTATACCAGTGGGTCCAATTCTAGGAGCACCCAAATAGGGTGCCCCATCAAATAGCCATTATTTTCTATGATGAGAAAAAAACAGATTCTATGGTCTGTTCTCACCATAAGAAATAATGGAGGTATCATGGGGCACCCTAGAACCCTTTTGGGTGCCCCTAGAACTGGAACCCCTCGTCCAACATTTTTTTTAAACTTGGGGGTTCTTTTGAGGAGATGCCCCTGTAGCTAGATTGCATGTTTGGTGCCTCAATCTCAACCCCCCCACCCTAGAATCCAGAAAAGACAAAAAGGAGAACTTCCCCCCCCCCTTTCTCTTTATCCTTAAATGGCCACCAATCACGGCAAATGGCAATTCGGCAATTTGAGCAAGGTTGATTCCACCATTTAAACTTATTCAGAAATATCAATTCAGTCTAGATTTCACCAATCCATGCCCAAATCCAGGCTGATTTGAATACTTTTCAACACTTCAAATTGCACACGCCTATGTCGAGACAGCTGAACCCCAGTTTTTCTCAACTTTCTTACCAATGGGACACCCCTGAAACATACTTCAGGCTTCAAGAAACCCCAGAAGTGGTGAGATCTTGCAGAATATGGTTGGGAAGCAGAGCTGTGGACATGCTCACCTGGAGCCCCTTCCCTTTCGATGGTCAACATGACCATATATGGTCCTATCACCCAATACATGTTTAACAGATTTTTTTAAAAAATTAAGTAATTAGCTCCCACCCATTCAGGAAACCGTTCCAGGGCTGTCAATGAAACCCTGGTTGAGAAAGCCTGATCTAACCGGTAATGTTATATGAAAAAGTGTGACAACAGTTACAAATCTTGGAGAGCCCCTGCTTTCTTCTGGCCCACAACATCCCCCCTTCTATTTCTCCCCCATACTCTGCATGTAAGAACGAGGGGGCCCATGGCATCACCATCACCATCAATCATCATCAGATCCTTGAACAGGGGCTTACTCCCAAGATGCATTTTGAAAAGTTAAACTTTCAAAATATTAATCCAGCAGTGCGGAATTTTAAACACAGGTCATCTTCCTACAAAGATATATGCATTTAATTTCTTGGTTAAAATGGAGGTGGTGAATGCTATATTTGCTAGAATATGTAAGATCTACAGTGTACAGTATTGAGCAGCATGTGAAGGGTGTCCTGCAGGGGGCATCAGAGGTGATGTATATTTAGTATAGATAAAACCGGAACTTCCTGATGATTTTCAAATTGTCTCCTCCAGTGTCCCAACTGACTCAGCAGGAAAATTCCTGCTTTTCTGATATACTTCCTCCCAGCTGCCCTCCAGAACAGCAGTTGAAAAAAGAATGACCGCAGATAACTAGACAGTTGGGTCTATCTCTATATATACTGTTATTGCTCTTCCAAATAAACCTGTTTTATTGCTTTAAGCAGCATGGTGCTTTCCCGCTCTATACATACTTAAACTCTGCCAACTGCCGTTAGAAAGGATGGTCTAACAGGGGTAGTCAAACTGCGGCCCTCCAGATGTCCATGCTGGCAGGTGCTCTTGGGAATTGTAGTCCACGGACATCTGGAGGGCCGCAATTTGACTACTGCATGTCAAAGATATGGCTCTCTTCTTTTGGCTATTTGGCTAAGCCCCCTTTATTCAACGGAGCTACCTTTTCATTGATTGGTGGGTTGGCGGGGGGGGTCTACTTCTTTAATTAAAAGGGGAAAACCAAAATGGCACAGCACTTTTTGAGAGGATTAATTTGGAGCTAAATTTGGACTACCTGACCTATGAGGCTTGTCCTATGGTGAGACAGCAAGCAGCTTCCCTTGCATATTAAGCATTTGTATATTTTATCCTTCCTGTCTGTCAGGGAACAATATACACAGTTTCCCACTTCTCCACTCTGCAACAAACTGCGAGGTTGGTTAGACCGAGAGAAAACAATCAACTCAGGCCTCTTTGTGCATTTTTTGAATAGGGGGTGATATCCTACTGGGTCCCCCCATCCCAAGGTGACACTCTTTCTATTATACCATACAGGCTCCTAAAAAGGGATTGTATAAATTCATGGACTTTCCATGTCTACTACCTGCTACAGAGAAAACGACACACATTTCTTTTGAAGAAATGCAATACAACGGAAAGCCAGATTATTAGGATATAAAACAACGGAAAGAGCTATTCCATTTCCACTCTATTTCCCTGAGGCGTCTGACTGGTCCCTGCTGCAAATACACCTACCAATCTTGTTGTGTCCGCATTATACTGAATACAGGGGACCACTGCTCAAAACAATATGCCCAGCGTCCTTTCATGTAAGCAGCATCCAACTGCGAAAGGAATGGAACCATATTTTTGTGGCCATTGATAGCTGTTCCTTCAGGGTCTTTCAATGGGAGAAGCTATACTTTTCCAGCAAGGTTAAACAAACCTTCACAAAGTAAGGAAGACACAGATAAAATATATTTGATGAAAACAACCTCAATGATGGGTTGATAGGTGTGATTTTGTAATATTTTGGTATACCTTTGAAAAAAATCAGTATTGTTCTTTGAGAGTCTTTGGGTGTATAATGAATGAGTATAGTAATTTGGAGATTTAGGTTTTTTCTTCATATACTATGAAAATAGGAGATTATTTCAATGTGCTTGATATCTTCTGACAGTTCTGCCAGTAAGCAGATCACTGTTTCTATAACCTGATCAGCAAATCATGAAGGGGACAACCATATAGTTTGACCCCAGAAACTGGCATACTGGCATTTATAATATAAGCTATCATTTATAATATTTCATAGTCCTGTGCTCCAGAGTTTGTGTAATTATTGGAGAATTAAAAACTTTAATGTACAGGTCTCCTGGATTTGTGTTTCAGAAAATTCTACAAAACAAATGCAAGCTGATCCTCACCATTATCCCTCCACCCCACTCTCTGCCACCGCTAAGCTATGCTCTCAGCCAGTCCTCTGATATAAGTTAATGCTTTTGATTGATTTTCACATAAACACACAAACACATTAAAGGGATGGTCTGCACCATACTTAAGCTCTTATTACGAATTAGAGTGGAGAAATATAAAGGGAATAAGGACTTGTAGCTCATGAGTTGTAATAGAACATGGCAGAATGTAGCCAATTATTTTAACATCCTCTCCCCTTGCTGGAAATGAACTGACACCAAACCAAGGTCAGAATGGATCTGTTAAAAGATAATGGAACAGGACAAAATTGTAATCAGTATGCAGAAGAAATCTATTCCATTTTTACCCACAGTAATTGTTTAATGCATACTATTCTCATCCTCTTAGGAGCCATTGATGAGCAACTTGGCGAAAAGTTTTTGAAAGTCAAAGACTATGGTATCTACAGGATTATCTCAATCTACATGTTTTCTGACATCCTTATAGCGTTCTGAGATTAGTTAAAGGCAAGCCATGGCTTTGCAGAAACCATGCTGTCCCTACCTTTGTAAGGCTTGTTCTTCTATTCCTGTTCCTAATTGTAAAGTGACCCATGGTCCCGTAATGTAAGCAGCAAAACCAGACTGTGAACTTCAAGACCAGCATGAGCACCCAGTTAACTTACCTTGCTATTATGAGGTGTGACATGAGCTCCTGACTGGATCACCTTGTGTTGAGCAGCATTGACTTCATATAGGAGCTGCTTATTCTACAGGGCTAGACGACTGCATTGTGGGACCTTGCCAGTCTGGCTATTTCCAAACTCCTAGACAAACTTGCCAATCTATTACACCATTACACTGTTTCTAGGGTAAGGTGTCATGGTGTAACAGCCTTAATTAGTGAACAGAAGGGAAAGCAGATTAGTGACACTGAAGGCCCATGGAGACAGCTAAATAACACATTCCAATTCAAACAAAATCTTTTCATCTATGTGGTTTTCAGCAAGTGGGTAGAGGAGGCAGGAAAGCACAGTAATTGGTGACCCTAGAGAAATACCCTTGCATAAGTTCCCCCCCCCCACATACATGCATGCACATTTTGAGTTGATAAGCTCTTTCATGCTGCAACTCCAGGGAGATTGCCTGATGAATGAAACAGTGCATAGTGTATCAGCCTTGGTTCATTCTTTAAAGTGATATGGGCAAGGCATTGGGGTCACTGTGGGTGGGCAGGTAGTTGTGAATTTCCTGCATTGGACTAGATGACCCGGGGTACCTTCCAGTTCTATGTTCCTATGATCCTAAGCAGTTCAAATAGAGGCTGATCACTGGCACTATGATTCCCAAGACATGTGAGAAATCACCATGATCATGCCAAACAGCAGCAACCTCTGATCTGGAGAACTGGGGTTGGTTTCCCCACTCCTTCGCAACCAGCTGGGTGACCTTGGACTAGTCATGGTTCTCTCAGAGCTCTCTCAGCCCCACCTACCTCACAGGAAGGGTAGGTGATTGTAAGTCACTTTGGGACTCCTTTGGGTAGTAAATATCTGGGCACCAAAAAACACCTTCCTTCCTTCCTTCCTTCCTTCCTTCCTTCCTTCCTTCCTTCCTTCCTTCCTTCGTTCCTTCCTTCCTTCCTTCGTTCCTTCCTTCCTTCCTTCCTTCCTTCGTTCCTTCGTTCCTTCCTTCCTTCGTTCCTTCGTTCCTTCCTTCCTTCCTTCCTTCCTTCCTTCCTTCCTTCCTTCGTTCCTTCCTTCCTTCGTTCCTTCGTTCCTTCCTTCCTTCCTTCCTTCCTTCCTTCCTTCCTTCCTTCCTTCGTTCCTTCGTTCCTTCCTTCCTTCCTTCGTTCCTTCCTTCCTTCCTTCGTTCCTTCGTTCCTTCGTTCCTTCCTTCCTTCCTTCCTTCGTTCCTTCCTTCCTTCGTTCCTTCGTTCCTTCCTTCCTTCCTTCCTTCCTTCGTTCCTTCCTTCCTTCCTTCCTTCCTTCCTTCCTTCCTTCCTTCCTTCCTTCCTTCCTTCGTTCCTTCCTTCCTTCCTTCCTTCCTTCGTTCCTTCGTTCCTTCCTTCCTTCCTTCCTTCGTTCCTTCCTTCCTTCGTTCCTTCGTTCCTTCGTTCCTTCCTTCCTTCCTTCCTTCCTTCCTTCGTTCCTTCCTTCCTTCCTTCCTTCCTTCCTTCCTTCCTTCCTTCCTTCCTTCCTTCGTTCCTTCCTTCCTTCGTTCCTTCGTTCCTTCCTTCCTTCGTTCCTTCCTTCCTTCCTTCCTTCCTTCCTTCCTTCCTTCCTTCCTTCCTTCCTTCGTTCCTTCGTTCCTTCGTTCCTTCCTTCGTTCCTTCCTTCCTTCCTTCCTTCCTTCGTTCCTTCGTTCCTTCCTTCCTTCCTTCCTTCGTTCCTTCCTTCCTTCCTTCCTTCCTTCCTTCCTTCCTTCCTTCGTTCCTTCCTTCCTTCCTTCCTTCCTTCCTTCCTTCGTTCCTTCCTTCCTTCCTTCGTTCCTTCGTTCCTTCCTTCCTTCCTTCCTTCCTTCGTTCCTTCCTTCCTTCCTTCCTTCCTTCCTTCCTTCCTTCCTTCCTTCCTTCGTTCCTTCGTTCCTTCGTTCCTTCGTTCCTTCCTTCCTTCCTTCCTTCGTTCCTTCCTTCCTTCCTTCCTTCCTTCGTTCCTTCGTTCCTTCCTTCCTTCCTTCCTTCGTTCCTTCCTTCCTTCGTTCCTTCGTTCCTTCCTTCCTTCCTTCCTTCCTTCGTTCCTTCCTTCCTTCCTTCCTTCCTTCCTTCCTTCCTTCCTTCCTTCGTTCCTTCGTTCCTTCCTTCCTTCGTTCCTTCGTTCCTTCGTTCCTTCGTTCCTTCCTTCCTTCCTTCGTTCCTTCCTTCCTTCCTTCCTTCCTTCCTTCCTTCGTTCCTTCGTTCCTTCCTTCCTTCGTTCCTTCGTTCCTTCCTTCCTTCCTTCCTTCCTTCGTTCCTTCCTTCCTTCCTTCCTTCCTTCGTTCCTTCCTTCCTTCCTTCCTTCCTTCCTTCCTTCGTTCCTTCCTTCCTTCCTTCGTTCCTTCCTTCCTTCCTTCGTTCCTTCGTTCCTTCCTTCCTTCCTTCCTTCCTTCCTTCCTTCCTTCCTTCGTTCCTTCGTTCCTTCCTTCCTTCCTTCCTTCGTTCCTTCGTTCCTTCCTTCCTTCCTTCCTTCCTTCCTTCCTTCCTTCCTTCCTTCCTTCCTTCCTTCGTTCCTTCCTTCCTTCCTTCCTTCCTTCCTTCCTTCCTTCCTTCCTTCCTTCGTTCCTTCCTTCCTTCCTTCCTTCCTTCCTTCCTTCCTTCCTTGCTTGCTTGCTTGCTTCTCCTCCTCTGACCTACAGGACTTGAGTAAAATTCTAACCTTAATAATTTCTTCCACCCATTTATTTGTGGGGAAAGTTAAGTTGAAAGATTTGGCCTGAAAGAAAGGCCAAAAGATAAACAATTTGAGTTGTTCACAAAATGCTCAGGTGAATGCCATCAGATCCCACTGGCTGGATATGTTGGCTAGTTCTCTAACATCCCTTCTATTTGACAAAGCTCATCAGATGCACTGTCCCTCCTCCCATGGCTCATGCATGGCTCATGCATTCATTCTCTCAAGTTATTGTATGCAATTCCTTCAGTGCTCTTTATAAAACAAGGCTTACTTTATCCGTTTTCTTCCCTTTCTCTTTTATTCCTTCAGACATGTAGTATATAAGAAGAAGAGTTGGTTCTTCTATGCTGCTTTTCTCTACCCAAAGGAGTCTCAAAGCGGCTTACAGTCCCCTTCCCTTTCCTCTCCCCACAACAGACACCCTGTGGGGTGGGTGAGGCTGAGAGAGCCCTGATATCACTGCCTGGTCAGAACAGCTTTATCAGTGCTGTGTTGAGCCCAAGGTCACCC
Organism: Paroedura picta; assembly: GCF_049243985.1. NCBI lineage: Eukaryota > Metazoa > Chordata > Lepidosauria > Squamata > Gekkonidae > Paroedura > Paroedura picta. Next base: position 150,888,011 of record NC_135369.1, read on the forward strand.
AGCTGGCTGCATGTGGAAGAGGAGCGGGAATCAAACTGGCTTGCCAGATTACAAGTCTGCACTCCTAAACACTACACCAAACTGGCTCTCTTGCTATGTCTCTGCCCCCCCACTCTTTCCCCATAGAACCCAAATTACCAGTTTGTGATTCCCAGTTCATTTGCCCAGCATGCTCTCAATCTTCCTAGTCCAGATTCCGATGCCTTCTCAATGTACCTCCCTATAAATCCCCCTATTGTCCCTTTCCCTGTTCTCATGGTCAGGAGAGCACCACAACAGAAAGAATGCAGTCCTTAAGCCCATTTCCTGGGAGTAAGCACTGTGGAATAATATGCTTGTTATGCTTTGTTGAGTATCCCCTGTCTTATTGAATGGGGAATGATTAGTTATTATAATTGCTTGATCTTTCTCCTTTATAGGCTGTAATACTACAGAATGCCAATAAAGGCAATGAATGAATGAGTTATTACAGTATCGATATTTATTTCTCGTGGCAAAATGTGAAATGTGTGGGAGGTAACATACATTTCCTTTCATCCTAACAACTAATTACTTCTACATATCCAGCAGGTCATGGGCCACAAGAATGAGAGTCAGAAAGCTCTCTAATCTCTTTTCTGTGGGCTGCCAACGGCTTCAGTGAGCTTCAAATGACACTTGGATAGGAGCATGTCTTGTCTATTGAAATGCAACATTTAAGCTCTGCCAATTTGGCTGGGATGATCTGAAACAATAACAGCAGCCTCATCCAGGTCTAGAAGCAGCACCAGAATTTAAAAATGTTAAGAACAGCTGCCAGCTCTGTAAGGGTAAATTGCCATTCAGAATTCTATTGATATGAATGAAAGGACAAGGATAAGGAGTTATTCACAGTTCTACATGGGTAACTGATAGAATTACAGTGACATGAATGAAGGTTGAACGTTTCAGCACCTCTCCTTTGTGGACAGGGACTCCGTAGACAATCCTAATATGTTGAAGTCTTGTGGAAAACCATAGGATTTTTCTTCATGAAACGTGTTGAGGATCAGTGTCCTTTCCTGAACTGTTACTGCTGACTTGCTGCAAGGACTCAGTCAATGAGAAGACTTTCTAACAACTTAAGGATACCCGAGCTGGATCATAGCACAGAACTGCTGCTTAAGTGAAAAATGTTTCCAATCCACGTGTTAATTTATTAGAATTCCCTAGCCATTTCAGGTCCCTGTATTGCCATATTGTGCCAGGGAACCATAAGAGCTTCAGGCGTCTAATCAGATTAAACAGAAATAAGCAAGTCCACGTCAATCATAAAATTAGGCTGCAATCCAATAATGTTTTGCATTTAGAAAAGAAGAAGAAGCCACATTGCCAACATGCCAGAACTGCATTCCTAATGCTGAAACTTCCACCAGGATTTAACAGGTGTCAGGTATAGAAAGTATACAATGGTACTCACCCAGGATGTTTCCTATGAGAGCCACAAGAAACACAATAATATATCCAGCAATGAGAACCCATTCGTATTCTTTGGGACGCAAATACTCATTCCAAAGGTACTGTAGAAATTCCTCCTCATCATACTCTGCAGAAGGGTTTCCAAAAGCTTCCTGAGTGTTATTCAGCTCTGTACTGGATGACCAGTTCCGACGCGATGGGAATCCATCCTCCTGTTGGGTTACAGACATAGTTCTGTATGCTCCGGGTGTGAATCCAAGCCTTTCAGGAGATCAAGGCTTCCTCAGTCCCATCCATACATGCTTGTATTTTGCAATGTTTGCCAACAACAGTGCCCAGAAGGGGGGTATGTTGGGGGGGAATGATGGAAGAATCAGCCAAGGTCACCAGGAACTTCTCTTAGCAGCTGTGCATCAGGGATTCCCATGGACAGGCGAGGCAGGCAGCAGCTCCCAGAGACAGAAGGAAAACTCAGAGGCTGCAGCAACCCTGAAGCGGAGACAGAGAGCAGCACATGCTTCCTGAGCTTTCATTCAGCCACAGTGAGTGCACCGCACATTCTATCAGAGACAGACAGAAAGGACATGCAGAAATCTTGCAAAGAGAGTGCTGCGGATGTCAGGAAGTGAGAGGAAAAGAAAGACTAAATGTGTATGAGAGAGAGAGAGAGAGAGAGAGACAGAGAGAGAGAGAGAGAGAGAGAGAGAGAGAGAGAGAGAGAGAGAGAGAGAGAGAGAGAGAGAGAGAGAGGCGTAGCCAGAATATTCTGCATAGAAGTCCTGCAGAGTGCATTTGTGCCTTTAATAATCCATGTGGTCACTTAGAATTGGGCTGGAATTATGTCACTTAACCCCCTAAGTCTTTCTCATCATGTGCCTTTTCCTTTCTGGAGCTCAATAGTCCCCTTAAGTTGCCGCAGAGGAAGTCCACAAGCTCCCACTCCATGAATTGCACTGTGTATTCCGGTGGGCGACTGGTCTGAGAGAAGCATCAGCTGAGAGTTGTACATGAATCAGTCCCTTTGCCTTCCCAACTAAACTTAAGGAATGTTTCCAAATGAGCAAATGCACAGAAAAGGGTTGTTTCTATCCCTTAAACTGCTTTCCCTTTAGGATTTTACACAAGGCTTGAACCCAGGATGCATGAGCCAAAACATACACAGATGTAGTACTTGTGTGAAATCATGTGCAACTCCCAAACATGAAGTTAGCCATTTGGGATGTTCTTATATTCAGGAAGCCTAGCACTGTGTTTTCTAAATAGGTTCCTGTCTACAAAAGTTCACATGACAATAAAGAATGTGTCTGTGAAAAGGTAGCCACGAGGCACTGTCCGACAACAACATTATCGTGACCCAACACTGTTTGACTTGACTTGAATTCACTTCTGATCTTTTCTGTCTGGAGAAGCAGGTTGGGTCCCCCACCACTCCACATGCCACCCACAGGGTGACTTCAGGCCACTCACAGTTCTCTCCTGTATCACAGGAGGCCTGTGGTGGACAAATGAAGGCTGTCTGTCGATTATTATTAAACTAGAGGCAAAGCCCATGGTATCCAGGAATACAAGGAGTCCTAGGAAGCACACCTGCACTGTGGCCTTCCTGGGGGCAGGCTACATGGCAGAAGCTCCTGCCCACACTTGGACTCTTAGGTCCCAACCTTCAAGCCTCAAGGAATGTTCCTGACCCAGGGATCACCAACCTCCAGCTGTGGCCTGGAAATCTCTGGGAACTGGACTATAGCAATCATTTCCCCAGAGAAAAATGGCTCTTTTGGAGTGAGGGCTCTACAACAACAACTCATCTCAAGGCTCCTGGAGAGGAAAGGGCTTGCTTGGCAGTGGAAGAGAGGTTGCAGGATGGGAGAGGTGGGGACCTGGGAATCTGCTGGAATTGCAGGTCATTTCCAGCCTACAGAGAGATCAGGCCCCCTGGAGAAAAGTCCTGCCTTTGGATCCCATGGAGTTGCAGGGATGCCAGGCTCCAGGTGGGAAACTAAGAGAAATGCTGGGTAGCAGTAATTGCTAATAACAACAAAGTTCACATAATTCATAAACTTGTCACAGTTTCTTCCTTCAATGAAAATATTTAATTGACAGCAAAATTTGCTTAAAGAACTGAATATCTTTCAATCAGAAGAAGAGTTGGTTCTTATATGCCACTTTTCTCTACCTGAAGGAGGCTCAAAGTGGCTTACAGTCGCCTTCCCATTCCTCTCCCCACAACAGACACCCTGTGGGGTGGGTGAGGCTGAGAGAGCCCTGATATCACTGCTCGGTCAGAACAGTTTTATCAGTGCTGTGGCAAGTCAAGGTCACCCAGCTGGCTGCATGTGGGGGAGTGTAGAATCAAACCTGGCATGGCAGACCTCACTCCTAACCACTACACCAAACTAGCTCTCTAGAATCAGTACATTCTTCAGTTCAGTTCACTATCAGAGTAAATCAAAAACATTCGTACACTTGATGATTGACTGTGAGGAGACATTTTGCAACACTGAATTCTTGGGAGTTATGTATACACTTTGTGATTTATGATTGATTGCGAGGGGACATTATGCAACATTGTGCTTTTGTGACTTTTACAAGATCCTTTGATTACTTATTGAGTATAGGATTTGGGAATAGTTTTGTAGGGTTTGCATATTGTCATTAAAAATGTATGTATACTCTTTCAATTTGTATAGTTTCATGTATTTGAGGTTCTTTGTGGCTTGCATATTATCCTCTCCTTATTGGTGGCATACCCCAAGGGAGGGCCAATCAGGAAGGGAGTGAGTTGGCTGCATGCAAGTTCAACTTTATAATGTTTAGTGATGAGACTGATAGTGATGTCTAGGCTGCCCCTCCTTACACAGCAGGCTCAAGGCAGCTTTCCTCATAAAATGTGTACAAAGATTAAATAATAAAACAGGACTCACCAAACTACCTACCTAGCTATCATTTGTTGATTTATTTAAAGATCATATAGCAGAGTTGCATCTAAGAAGCAAACCACCATCAAAGTGGGTCCAATTATTGTTATCCAACATGCAGCCTAGTAGGTACAAGAGTCATGCTGACAGTTCAATCAAATCCCCCCTCAATACTAATATCTGAGTTTTCAATCCACTTGATCATAGCCAGGAAGAGTACAGAGTGGTCTGTCACATCTCCCTGGAGGCAATTGGAAAGAAAAAGTGAGGCACCACAAACCAACTCTTCTTTGCATTCCACTGGTCCATCTAGAAAACAGGACTGACCCACCCTTGTCCCCGATGAGGATGAGGAGGAGAGAAAGACCGAGGAGCACAGAGCTACCTGCTGTAATCCTCTAGAGCAGTGGTTCTCAACCTTCCTAATGTTGTGACCCTTTAATACAGTTCCTCATGTTGTGGTGACCCCCAACCATAAAATTATGCAAGTGTTCTTTCACAGAAATTAAACCGAAACTGACCAATAGCGTGAAGATCCATTGTTCATGATTGTATATAAATTGGTTTATTTCTGGGGTTTCTCAATTCAGTTCTGCTTCTTGTGTCCCCCCATGCCAATCTCACTCTTTTCCGCTACTTCAGATAGACGAATGCTCTATCTCGATCTACCCTGCGAGGCTATTGTGTGGATGGCGCCCCCCTGGCCAAGCTGCTTGCCCTGTTATGACCCCTGTGAAAGTGTCGTTCGACCCCCAGGTTGAGAACCACTGCTCTAGAGGTAGATGTGTCCTCAGGAGTCTGCTTCGGGGCAGATCTGGCCTCCTGAGATGGATTCCTTCCCTTGACCACCAAGCAAGTAGACCAGATCTCCAGAGAACAGGTCTATGGACCATAGGCTTCCAGGGACAGACTTGGAAGCTGAGAGCACAGGTCTACCCACCTGGAGGCTTCAGAGAGTAGATCCAGCTGCTGATTGAATGGGTCTACCCAGCAGTAGGAAAGAAAATCTGAAATCTGGAGAGGAGGTCTACCTGGCAAAGGGCTCCAGAAAAGAAGCCAAAATGGTCTTTCTATCACCATCTTCCATGAATGTGTGTAGTTCTCCCCACCATGAACTAATAGGAGCAGATGACCTTTAAGGCCATCTGGAATCAGGCCCCCACTTTCCTAAGGGACCACTTGCCTCCTTATGCCCCACACAGGGTGCTTTACTCTGCGGGTGCTAATCTACTGGTGATCCCTGGCCTGAGGGAAGTCTGCCTGACCTTGATCCAGGCCAAGGCTTTTTTAGTCCTGGCCCCAACCTAGTGGAATGAACTCCTGGAAGAGCTGAGGGCTCTGACAGAGCTCTTGAAGTTCTGCAGGGCCTGCAATATGGGGCTATTCTGCAAGGTCTTTAATTGAGGCCAGGGCTATGAAGATCTGGGCTCCCCCAGTCTTGAGCGAATAAGATTGATACAGCTCCCTCTAACCACCCGCTGAGATGTGATCTTCTGTGTGATCTGGGGGAAGTTTAAATTGTCACTGTTTGGTTTTAGATTGGGATGGATTTGTAAGAGGATTAATATGGGGTTTTAATCGGGGTTTTATTGTGAATCTGTTAGCCACCATGAGCTGTTCCATAGGAGTGGTGGGATAGAAATTAAATTATAAATAAATAAATAATGTGATTGTCGCTAAAGCAGATTTACTTGCTGGAGAATTCCAGTCCTGTGGACGTGGCCCTTGAAGACCGGTATGCACATTAAATCTCCTGTGAGTAGCCCAGACCCCCAGGAGAGAGGAAGTCTACCCAGAAGATGCCTCTGGGCAGTTAGCCACTGTCTCTGGAGGGAAGGCCTAGTGAACAGGAGAACAGGTTTACCTGCCATTGACTGACCTGAGGTAGAATTGGTCAACATGAGAACAAGGCTTCCCATCTTAAGTTTCTAGAGGGAAGATCTGGCCTCAGGAAAAAAACTGGCCATTACAAATTTCGAATAGGTAGACCTGGGCTCTTGAGAACAAATTCCATCCTGCTGACAAATCTCCTTTGGAAGGGCAGGCCTACTGTGCCTTGGCAGCAAAAGACAATTTCAGGAGGCTGGGCCTGTATTTCTGGTGCCTAAACCAAGCTGGTACCAGAGGCTACAGCAAGTATGGCCAGGTGTGATGGTGGTGGTCCTCACCTGCTGACTGACTTCCCTCAGAAAGCCAGGTCTTCATTCTTGGGCATGGTGCCAAGTGTACTACTCTGGAGGCCAAGTCTACTGTGCCTGTCTGCAATGTCTCCCTGGGAGGCCAGGTCTACTCCTTCCACTGCCAGATCAAATTGGTTCTGGAGGCCAGGTCTGCAGTCCTCTCCAGCTCTTTCTCCAGTCCTCTTTGGGTGGAACAGCCTCTGGGGACAGCGTGGGGCATGGCATGGTATGGTATGTCCATCCTCATCCCTGCTATCTCCCTCTGAAGGGGCAGGCAATCAAAAGGGAGTTGGTTTCAGAATCCCAAATCTGGAGTGGTGGTGATAGTGGTGGGCCCTGGAACTCATTCACCCTGAGAGAGGTCCTGAGGCTTGGAAAGTGTCATGTATCTGGCAGTGTCCTATGAGCTCTAACTGGCCCTTGAAAATCATGCTGGGCTGTATCCATATCTGTAGCAGGTCTCCAAGGTGAACAGCATCTAGCATCACTAAACATAATAAACATAATAAAGCTCAAGTTGACAGCTCACTCTATACCTGATTGGCCTTCCCTGGGGGTGTGCCATCAATAAAGAAAGAGAGCATTCTGCCAATGTGGGCCAATCAGTTCAAATTGCACTCTGCCAATGAGGGTCAATAAGCCCAATTTGCATGCAAACAACTCACTCCCTACCTGATTGCTACCCCCAGAAATATTCTCCCAATAGGAGATGGCTCTCAGCCTCCAAATTCCTGCCAGTACCAGAATTTGCTGGGTGGAAGAAGAAGAGAGCATGCCCTGATGCCACCCCCCCCCCACATCCTCTGAGTTGAAAGAGGCCAGGAATCCAGGGCAACTGAGTGGGGCATGCTCTGAGGTTGGTTCCTCTTCCACCCAGCAAACTTCTGAAACCGGCAGGAAGTTGGAGAACGGACTCCTTATTAAGCCCTTCCTGGCTGAGGACTGCCTCCTAATTGGTGCTAAACTACCAGGGTGGGCCATTCCTGGCTGAGGGCCAATCAGTTAGTGGGTGAGTAGTCAGTTTGGACATTATTAAGGTTTACCGAAGATGTGAGGAAAGTCAAGACATGTCACTAAACTCCTTGTGACAAAATCTTCTGCATCACTGCCACTATAGAAGGAACCTCCAGCAGCAGCTACAGCAGTCATCAGCCTGTCAGTCAACCTGCAAAATCTCTGGGAGTCAGCTGTAATTTTTTAAAAATGTCTGGTCAGAGTGCCTTACCAAGCTCAGAAATCATGACCTTCCCAAAACCTTGACTGTAGAGAAGGCAAGCATTTTATTGCTCCCTAGATGATAAATGAAGGGCCAATGTAGGCCAACAGGAGAAAATTGTATGTGGCTCCGAAGTCACCGATTTATCTTGCACTGCTTTACCAAAGAATTTAAGTGGGAATGCGCTCCTTTAAGCTCACCAACCCCCACCCCCATTGGCTAGCACATTTGTCTGTCCCAGCTAGCAGGTGGGAACTATGGTTTGTTTTCTTCCTAAGGTTGTGGGCAGTGCCTTCCTAACTCCAGACTAAATGGGCAGGGGGAAGAGAAGCATGCAAAAGATCAATAAATATAGTAAAAGAAAGCAGTGGCATAAACAGCAATATAGATTTTGTGGTAAAATTAAGTGCCTCAGCTTATATGCAGGTCGGCTTTTATGCGAGTATATACGGTATTTTTAAAAGTTACAGTGCTATCACTGATGCCTTCAGTCATTAGTATTCTGATGTTAATTGGAAGGGAGATATCAGACTTCAAACTAACAATGTTTTGCAGAAAATAGAAGAACTGGAATTTGTGTTTATACTGCATTTTAGTCCCATGTGCTAGGTCATATTCACAAGGTTAGTAAAGACGTTCAGAAATCAGAACTGTTATTGAGTACTTGTGCAAGTTTGTACAGTTCACTTCAGGATTTTTAAAGGAAAATTAGAGACAAGTTTGATGAGCTTGAGCAACAAGCGAATGCCACCTTGCCAAATGCCACCTTGCCAGCTACAGGGCTGTCACGAGACAAACGGAATATCGGGTTCAGATCATGAGACAAGATGACCCAGGAGGTCCCTTCCAACTCTATGATTCGATGAGTAAGCAAATGGCAAGGACATTGTGGAAGTGCACCTGGTTCTGATGCTTTGGATGAACTCTCTTCAAGATCTTTTATTCTTGTACTGATACATTTCAAGCCAATTTAAGAAGAGCTACTGTGTACTCTTGCGAGTCCCTTGGACTGCAAGGCAAACAAACCGGTCAGTCCTAGAGGAGATCAGCCCTGACTGCTCCTTAGAAGTCCAGATCCTGAAGATGAAACTCAAATACTTTGGCCACCTCATGAGAAGGAAGGACTCCCTGGAGAAGAGCCTAATGCTGGGAGCAATCGAGGGCAAAAGAAGAAGGAGACGACAGAGAATGAGGTGGCTGGATGGAGTCACTGAAGCAGTCGGTGCAAACTTAAATGGATTCTGGGGAATGGTAGAGGACAGGAAGGCCTGGAGGATCATTGTCCATGGGGTCGCGATGGGCCGGACACCACTTTGCACCTAACAACAACATCAACACTGTGTACAAATGTTTTCCATAACCAGAAGATGTTGAACTAAAAATTACTGACAAACGTTTGCACTGGTATGTGAGACAGAGCCATAGGCCTATAGAAGTGCACTCTCTGCCTCATCCATGGAAGCAATCCTGTGGCTATTTCTTAGCCCAATGGTGACTAACTGTTTGGGAGAGAGGTCTTTTTCAAGATGCAAAAGAATTAAAAATTAGTTAAGGGCTACAAGGTCTCAAGGGAAGTTGTTCATGCAGAGCATTCTGTACATTGAAAGTGACAAACAAATTCTGATTAACTTTTAGATGATTTTGCTATGAGGAAGGCTAAAAAAACCTTTTTTAGTTTTAATGTATTTGATTATTGTAATATATTTCTTAATGTGAATTTTAAAATGTATTGTTTAATGACAACATGTCACACTGTCACTCTCAGGCAGTCATGGTCATCTTGCTAACACTCCTCAGGCTATGAAATTTGTAAGCTCAAGGTTTTTTAAAAAAAGAAAGAAAGAGAATAGCGGTAAACATACACATTCATTTTCCAAAAAATTCTTGCTTATTCCACAAAATGTTTACAAACATCTGTTATTTAAAAAGTTTAATTTTAACATTTATGCTTTCTTTCCAATCACTACAGTGTTTAACTATAAATTCTTATGTATTGTGAATTGCAGAATTTTACAGACCTGTCATCATCCTCATCTTTACTCAGTTTTGTTTAAAACACTCTTGACCCTTCCGTCTTCCTTTAGTTGTGAGGGTGGGCAGGGGATTGGGGGGGGGGGGCTCACAAATGGAACAGCCTAGGCCCTTTCTTCATCCAAATCCGACTCTGGGATTAACAGAGTTTCTTGGCCCCCCAATTGCCTCATTTCTCTCCCACGAGCAAACATATGCTCAAAACTATGTTCATTTTTGCTATCCAGATGGAGTACACCACAAGACCCAAATATGCCATCTATCTTCTTTGTTGTGTGCATTTTTGAATGCCTAAATCAAATCCTACCGCATATTGACCTGGGAGTGCAGAGTGAGCAGTAGGAGGGTCTTAGGGTCAATAATCCATGAAGTGCTAATTAAAGAGCAGCCAAACACAGAGGTCACAGCACAGTGGAGCAGCTAATGAAGTGATTAACTGTGCTTCTTACCCAACCAACCAGTTTGAAAAGAGGGCACACAGTTGGTGAGAGTGGAAAACATTTTTCTTACAGGGGAATTTCCCAGTGGGCCACTGCCCTAGAGAGAGCAAGTCTATCTAAGCGCTAGCAACTCTGCAGAGCCCCAGGGCCTCTTGGATGAGACCCGTACTTGATGATGGCAATTGGTGTCAGTTGACCACCTGTCTTTTCCTGCTCTTCTGCCAGTTTCCAGGTGGAAGCCCTGGCTGAACTGCTGAGCTAAGTGACCCTGGCAACGCCACCCCTAAAGCTCCACTGAAGCCACTTCGCTTGTTTCAGAGCCATTTTTACTTCCCAGTTCTCTCCTGGTGGGCAGTGAGAAGACCCTTACAACGACTATCCATTTTATAAGTTTTTATCCTGCCCTGTCATCAAGGAGTTTGGTCCTCTATTCCATCTTAGGATCACAGCAATCCAGTTAAGAAACATAGGCTGAGAGAGAATCCCTACTGATGCTCCCCCAGTGAATGGGGATTTGAACCTGGTTCTGACATCATACTATTGACACCATACCACTTGGTTCAGACTACAACACGTATGTCTGTCATCCATTTACTAAGCACTCCAACTGAATGCCATTTTCCCTCCTTACCTATGTGCCCTTGCTTCAATTCTAGTCAAACATACTCCACATGATGCCCTATACAATTCATTGTACACAAGATTTCAGCTGCTAAGTTCGATTCTATGTAATCCTGAGTCTAATGGGAGTTCCTCCCAGAACTTCAAACTGTCATTGTTTTCCCATGTTCCCCTTGCCATGCAACACAGGTTACTACATGGCCTGGAGAAAAAAGGTCCTGTCTCTTCCTCACATGCCATCAGAACTTGCTGGGTTACCTTGGGTCATTCACACACCCTACCTCACAAGGTTATTGTGTGCATCAAATGGAGAAGAGGAGAATGCTGCAAGTTCTTTTGGGACAAAAAAACAGGGTCTATATATCAGGTGCCATATTTTACCTCCATGCCATGTAAAGTTTCAGCAACCTCCCGTAGTAATTTATTAGTTATAGCCACAGGCCTTAACATCATACAACAAAGTATAACAGTAAAACGCAGGAAAATGCAAAAATAAAAATACAGTTATAAAAATACAAAGTATATTTAACCACAAAAGGAGTAAAATACAGACATATCATTAGACAAGCACAAAACATTTTTTTAGCTGAATTGATGGCAGCATGAAGAAGATAACCCTAAATGTAGAAGATGAATTTGTATCGGCCAGTAAAAAACAGATGCCATTCTGTACTGTTCCAAGGAAATGTGAGATGACCTGATGTAGCCTATAACATGTGGAATCATTAGGATCTTTTGTTTCCACCCCCAAATCTAAACCAAATATACTAGCTGAGGAACTACCATGCCTAGAGAATGCCTTAATAGCGGGGGCCACAAGTGGTCCCCCTATAAAGTGGAGTTTCAACAACCCTCTACATATTAGATCTCTATGAAAGGGGCATGACTCTTCCCCACACCACCACCCTATAAGCAATTCATGTTATTTAGAAGCTTCACAAGTAGTGATTTTCAGCTTTGGAGTCGGACATTTCTGGAGATTTGGGGCTGGAGCTGGTTTAGGGAGAGGAGGAACTTCAGCAGGACATAATGCCATAGAATTCACCCTCCAAAAGAGCCATGTTCTCCAGGGGAACAGATCTTGGTAGTCTGGAAACCAGTTGTAATTCCTGGAAACATTCCAGGCTCTGCCAGGAAATTGGCAACCCTATTGGCAATGTTGCAAGAGACTGAACTGCTTTCTCTTTTCAAGAGGCACTGGATGAATGTTTCATCCACTTTCTAGTGCCTGGAGGAAAGCCAGAGCTTCAAGAGCTGTGAACACTTCTAGGAAGCAGCTGAGTACTCATTGATTTAAACATCCTCCAGAAGAGTGTGGGGAGAGAGAGAGAAAAGGCAAGTGGCTTCATTCCAGATATAAAGGATCAGAGTCAACATACAGAAATGTGTTGGAGAAATGGTGTCGGAACAAACTGGGACCCTTCAGGGGCTGTCCCTTTCCAAAGTCTAGGCTGGTGAATAGCTAAAGGCTAAAGTAGTTGCTATTAAATGTTCAAAGGGCAGTACTCATTCCAACATCTAATTACTTATTCATCATATGATGTGTGTGTGTCATGTAGCTAGCAGAACCTAAAACTGTCTGGCTGCCAGGCAAGATATGTTCAGAGGTTGCCTGCCCCTTAGCATTCCTTGGAGGTTGTCCAGGATTGACCCCGCTTAGCTTCCAAGACTGATGGGATTGAACTTGCATGGGCTATCCAGGTCAGTATTTCAACATAGAGAAGTTAATATCAGTTGCAAAGGGCTAAATCCCTCAAAATATTACATGGACATGTGGTGGGGCCACCTGCTCAGGTTATTTTTAGGGTTGCCAACAGTTCAACTTTTCATGGCATTGAGGCAAGTGACAGACCCTGGGACATAACATCCCCTGAAGCATCCATTAAAATGATAAGACATATTTCTCCAGGTCTGTTGGCAACCTTACTTGTAGCTGAAGATATGCCATAAAGCACTTCTCTTCCTTACAGTCACTGTTGGTAAATTGTCACTTACCAAATTATTGGCTTTGGACAGTGATAAAAAACAGACTTAACCCTCGTAATTTGACAGTGGAGGAAGTCAATGATGGCTATCAAAGCTGGGTTGGATCAGACCAGGCACAGTGGGTGGTTTGGCTGATGCCAGTTAAATATTCAGCATCAGCCACAGGACTTGGACAGGCAAACAGTCATGACGCCAAGTATCTTCTGGATGAAGTGAGATGACATGAGTATTTGCTCCTAGTAAACTAGGCAGGCCTCTTGTGGCGCAGAGTGGTAAGCGGCAGAAATGCTGGCTGAAGCCGGCTGCCCATGAGGTTGGGAGTTCGATCCCAGCAGCTGGCTCAAGGTTGACTCAGCCTTCCATCTTTCTGAGGTCGGTAAAATGAGTACTCAGCTTGCTGCTGGGGGGTAAAAACGATAATGACTGGGGAAGGGAATGGCAAACCACCTTGTATTGAGTCTGCCATGAGAACGCTGGAGGGCGTCACCCCAAGGGTCAGACATGACTCGGTGCTTGCACAGGGGATACCTCTACCTTTACCTTAAGCTAGAACTCTAAGGACTGTCAAAATCTCCCAGTAAACAGCTGAACTTAAACAAAACCTTTGGGCTTGCTGATGAAACTTTGTAATCCAATGTTCTTCCAGAGTTTGCTGAGGTGGTCTTCGTATTGCTCTTTCCTCAGTTATAGGATTTTGAGGAGTTTACTATCTTCACCAAGGCAGCTTTTCCAGATAAGCTCAGAACTCCATGGCTGCTCTGACAACCATGGAATTTCCCCCAATGTGTTAATGGCTCCATTCACATAACAGGACATGCACATAACCTAATCTTTAGCTGGATAAATAAAAATCTATGAGGGAAGACCACATCGGTCATAGACAGATCATTACCAGATCAGGAGGCAGGATGATGCATTAAGTGGGTTCTTCTGACAACCTACTTAGGCTGACACATTTGCATAATTAGATAATGGAACTAAATTAATCCAGAAGTCCAGGATGTAAAATTGCACAGGAGCTAATTACAGTTCGAGTGGAAGCAAACTGCATCAATGTACCGGAGGAACATTTTAAAATAAGCCACAACCCTTCCCCTAAAGATCAATGCTTGGGATGACTCCTGGGGGTCTACTGATGTTCAATTTCCAGATGTCTTTCACCAGCTTAGAGCACCCAGCCAGCCGTGACTGTCCTCTGACAGCTTCAATAATCCCTCATACGGATTATTGCAACATTCTCTATGTGCCTTCATTTCTGAAGAGCACTCAGCTCATGCAGATTGTGGCCCAATTCTTACTCCTTTGTTTACTGGATTTTTAACTGGAGCTTTCCAAGATTCTCACTTGTGTTTGTAAAATGCAGCATCCTATTAAAATAAAAAGACACCTTTCAGTGTCAAAAATTAAAACCATAAAATAAACAAAACCCACTGGTAAAAAGAGAGGTTGGTGGGAAGAGTGGTCACCAGGTGGCTTTCTAAAACACTGATCCCAAAAACAAAACAGAAATAGGCAGAAACAAAATATAAACAACAACAACAACAATCTTTGCACAAATGGGGAATAGTAGAAGGGACAAGTCTGATTTGGACCAGGAGCAGATATGTGGTGGCATCCTCTCCTACTTCCCTCTTTCTCTTAGATTTCTGTCACACGGCAGCTGGCCTTACATGGTTGCTATGGCATTTCTTGATGAAGATTATATTGCTCCCCTTTTGGCTTCTGGCTAGCTTCTGGAGTTTGTTTAAAATGCTACTGACCTTTAAATCTTTAAATAGCGAGAAGCCTGCATGCCTTCAGAGGCCTTCCTGTCATGCATACTTCCTCCACGTAGTGCTCCATGCCCAAGCAGTAGGGCAAGTGGAGAAGCTCAGGGCCATGACTTCACTGAAGTGACTGCTTCTTCTGTGGAACGCCAACAGAAGTGTGCTTGGTGACTTCCTGCAAGCTTTCCAGCCTTTCGGGAACGTTGTTTATTTCTCTAGAAAACTTATTTGTATCTGATCTCTCCACAGCATGCTCATAAATGAAATCAAAAAGGAAGCATCACAGATTAAAACCACAATCACCAGCATCACAGTGGTCAGCCAACAGTCCCCAAGGCACATTAACATCTGAACAGAAATGGAGGCACTCAGCTGAATGCTTGTCCACACAGTTGTGTCTTTACTGCCACTGAAAAGAGGCCAAGGAGGAAGGCATGTGGACTTCAAATAGAAGGGCATTCCAGAGCCAGGCCTTCTCCCTCACATCAACTGGAGGGGGGGACATAGAAGAAACCTAATAATGATGACCTTTGGGCAGGTCAAAAAGGAGAAGATAATTCTTTGAATATGCTGTTCATAGACTGCACAGGATTTTACAGGTGGAAACTAGTGTTTTAACCTGGGCTTTAAAAAAATGTAAATCAATGCAGAACTTTTTTTTTTAATTGAAGGTAACATGTTTACAGTAACAGAGCCCAGGTCTGGCCCTATTTTGAACTGATTAATGCTTCTGAAAAGTTTCCAGTGGCAGCCCCACACAGACTGTGTTGCACTCATCAAATCTGGAGGAGATTAACATTTGGATTGCTGTACCTAGATTCCACTCCTTGTAGAATGATCAGCCAGTGAACCAGCCAAACCTA
Organism: Paroedura picta; assembly: GCF_049243985.1. Lineage (NCBI taxonomy): Eukaryota > Metazoa > Chordata > Lepidosauria > Squamata > Gekkonidae > Paroedura > Paroedura picta. Next base: position 150,903,466 of record NC_135369.1, read on the forward strand.
GAAAGTGCAGTGTACTCTGGAAATGAGATCTGCTTGATCCTTCACAGGGACAACAGCTCTATCTAGGATAGGCTTGTAGTCAAAATAGGTGGGTTCTGAAGTTTGAAATTTAAACTTAAATGCTGACTACAATCATCTCCCAACAGAAGTATGAACTAGTATATATTATCAACAATACCTTAAATATTATAATGACTAGGGTGTAAAGGAAATATTTTCTGTCTCATACATTTTTGTATTACATCATTGCCCTCTACAAATACAATTTTTCCTTCCCTGTTCTTTTCTGTTTCCCCAAAATGGGTTTTATTATCTGCATTTTTATTCATTAATGTCATAATTTATTTATTATCATACATTTTTCAGCAGCAGGGAATGGGGTGAATATGTCAAATCTATCCAACTGAAATGAACAATTTACAATGGAAAGGGTGTGGGCCGGTGAACGTCAATTTATGCCGCCCTTTTCTTTGTTCCACTTGTTCCAGATGGACTTTGTACAGTTTCCAGTTGAAAGCAGCTGTTGATTGAAGGACCGGTTTCTTCACGCTTTCAGACATTTGCAGCTGGTGAGGCTCCAGGTGGCAGTTAACCCCACCCACTTAGCCAGGGGCATCTTTTTCTTTCTCTCTAATGGGATCTGCTGCTTTAATTGGGACAATTGAGGAACATTTAAGTGAGCTGCTGAGATAAAGCCAGGGCTATTGGCAAACAATGCTGCTGCAAGTTCTTCAGAGGTAGTATTCTTATAGCGTATTGTTTCACTTTTGCATCATTTTCTCGAATTGTTTGTCCAGTAATTTGAAAGCCGTACACATAACAACCAGGACTGAATGGAATTATTTGTATATTTGGTTTTTCCGTGGGAAGTTGTGATTTCAGAGAGTGGGTGGGCTCCTCCTTAATGCTATGTTTTGTCCTGACTGTTTATTACTGTTGGTAGCCCATTTTGCATCAGGCACAGAAAACCGTCATCAGAGGCAATTGTCTCTAAATCTGAAGAAAGGTAGGCGGTTCCTTTTTGGCAAGACTGGCAGCTAACAAAACTAAGGGCATTTCTGCACGTTAGTAAAAATAGCGTCACACCCGTGGAATGGTAAAGCACAACATTATATCGCGCACGCCCCTGGCCCTCCTCACCTTTTTGCTGTCTCATCTTTGTCTGCCTTCTTTTTGTGCATCTTACCCTCCTCGCCTGCTGCTGGAAGAGGCAGAAGAGAGCAATGCATCTTATATGCGTCACGCTTCCACCTGTCAATCAATTCAGGCAACCAATCCCTTTTCTCCAACAGTTTAAAGGTCCCACGATGCCTGCTATTTATTTTTAAATTACTCTTCTCTGTTGCAATGCCCATGCATAGAATCATAGATGCATAGTGCTTTTGAAAGCCACCCTTTATGGGATCATGAGTAAGCTTGTGTAGGAAGGGCCCAATTCAGCTTCTTTGGCTTTGGTGCCCATGGAAGTCTATGGCGCCATGGACTATAATCGGAATGTTGGCGTTCCCGCCATTCCCGGGGCCTGGGGTGGGTGGGGATTTGAGGTACAGCCTCCAAACTTTCAGGGTAGCTCTGGAGGCTCTTCCCTGACTCCCCAACAAATTTCAAACTGATTGGTCCAAGGGGTCCACTTCTAGGGACTCCCGAAAAGGGTGCCCCCATCCCTCCATTATATCCAATGGAGAGTCAATTCCATAGGATATAATGGAGCAGATGGGGGCACCCTCTTTGGGACCCCCTAGATGTGGGGGGGCATCTCTGTCCTGCCAATTAGTGCTGGTTCTACAGTGGTTTACCGATTACCTCCAACCCCAAAAACTGAAGAACTGTAGTTTGATGTGGGCGCTAAGAATTCTGCAATAAAGATCTCTGCTCCTCCTCATGCACAGTCACAAGCATAGAATGATCCCTAGAACTTCCTAGCAAGAAGGAACCAGCATGCCTCCTGGGAAACAGATTCCTTGAAAATGGGGAGATCAAAGGAAACAAAAGGGATGGACAACTTCAAAAGGGATGGACAACCCAATCTAGATCCCTGAGGAAAGCTGCACAGGGAAAGCTGCACAGGGAAGTCACTGTCAGGGTTGCTGGGGAGGGAAGAGGGGAGTGCTGAGGAGGTGGGCACAGATGCTCCTAGTCAAAGAAGGAAGGTGGGTGAGCAGCATTGGGTGACATGGGGACAGGGTCCTGCGCAAGGCACCTTTGGCTGCATGCCCACTGTCAAGAGTGTCCTTGAAGGTGCAGCTGGGTATCTAATGAGCGAGCAAGCATGCAGGGTGCACAGGGCAACTGAGGACAGAACCAGCTTTGTATGCCTCCAGCTTGGGCCCCTGTGTTTCTTCTCCTGCCACGTTCAGCTCAGCCGATAGAAATCACATTGGCTTAACTGCATCCCCCATACTGGGACCCCACCATGCCCCTGGTCATCCTCGTATCACCTGCACCTGCTATCAACCAGTGCCCTGGTCCATTCCCCAGATACGCTACCAGAGATAGTTGGGACTGGAGAGTTCTGAGGGAACTGTGAATGGCCTAAGGTCATCCAGCAGGCTTCATATGGAGGGGTGGGAACACAAGTCCGGCTCTCCAAATTAGAGTCTACTGCTCTTAATCATTACTAAAGATGAGATTATGTTGTGTAGTTGAGATACCTTGTGTTTGTTTTAAATGGGCAAGGGTCTTTGACATGCCCAATTAGTTTTTAAGCACATAAGAATAGCCCTGCGGATCAGACCAGTGGTCCATCTTGTCTAGTATCCTGTCTCATGCAGTAACCAACCAGTCCCTCTGGAGGTCCAACAGAAGAGCATAGATGGCAAGGCCTTCCTCTAATGTTGTCTCCTGCCGGCCTTCCTTTGAATGTAGAAACTCCCTTCAGTAATCATGGCAAGTAGCCACTGGCAGACCTATCCTCCATGAATCTGTCTACTGCCCTTTTAAAGCTGTCTGTGCCTGTGCCTGATAGGGACATTTTCATTTGTCTTGATGTAAAGAAGTATTCCTTTTGTATGTTCCGAATCTACCGCCCATCCGCTTCCTGGGATGCCCTCAAGTTCTAGTATCTTCAGACAGGGGAAAAATGGTTTCCTTTGTCAATGCTCTCTATCATGGTGCCTTTATTTCTAAAGGTAAAGGTAAAGGTATCCCCTGTGCAAGCACCGAGTCATGTCTGACCCTTGGGGTGACGCCCTCTAGCGTTTTCATGGCAGACTCAATACGGGGTGGTTTGCCATTCCCTTCCCCAGTCATTACCGTTTACCCCCCAGCAAGCTGGGTCCTCATTTTACCGACCTCGGAAGGATGGAAAGCTGAGTCAACCTTGAGCCGGCTGCTGGGATTGAACTCCCAACCTCATGGGCAGACAGCTCCAGACAGCATATCGCTGCCTTACCCCTCTGCGCCACAAGAGGCTCATGTCTTTATTTCTAACTTGCCTAAAAAGGAAAAGTCCCAGACACGTCATCCTTTCCTCATAGCGAAGGCACTCCAGTACCCTAATCTTTTTGGTTGCCCTCTTGGTACTTCTTCCAGTTCGGTGATATTCCTTTTGAGACATGCTGACCAGAAATGCATGCAGTATTCCAAACTGAGGTTACACCATAGATCTCTACAAGGATATTATTTTATCAGCCATTTTATATTCAATCCCTTTTCTGATAATCCCTAACACAGGGATTTTAGCACAGTGGGTTGACACTTTCATTGAGACCCTTTCACTGAGACTCCAAGACCTTATCCCCTCTCTGCGTTTTTTGTTTGATTGGAAGTTCACACACACACACTCGTCCTTGCGGCATAATGCACAGATTTTGAAGCTTGCTTCTGTTGCCAACAGCAGTTTGTTATTGCTCCCGGAGGGAGTATTCTTGGAGGATATGAAGTCTGAACAAGGCTCCTGAAAAGAGTTTCAAAGTACTCTGAACTTAGCAAGAGTTGAGGTGGTGAGTAATTCCTGCTTGTGTCAGCCCAGTTCCAACTGTACCTTTGCACTGGGAACATTTTCAAGAGATACTTATCACAAATGCTACGAGGTATTGCCAGCCCACCTCTGTGCAGTTGGGTTTAAGCCACGACTTCAGAACATTGCCCGACTTGACAGTGCAAGAGAGCTGCTTCGTGTTTCTTCCTCTCGTTTTTACACTCCACTTGTATACACATTACTCACGGATCAGGAGGCATGAAAAGCGCCCTTTAAATATGGATGAGATGCATTTCAGCCGCAACCGGCACCAGTTGTTTTATAATGAATACGTCCTTTGGAGCAATCTGCAAGCTGCACTTGGCAGCCTTGTGATGCATACCTTTGGAAGTTAATTAAAATATGGAGAGAAGCCTACGAGGAAAAATTAGGTGTGCGCAGATTCTTTAGTCGCTTTGAGCGGAGATCCTTTTATCAGAGAAACTGAACTCATTCAGATCGGGAGAAATGTTTTTCCTTCTTTTCCATTAGAAACAATTACTCATGCGACGGCCTAAGCAATGAATGACTCAACAGTCATCTCCCCCCCCGCCCCCCCTCCCCATGTTGTCATAATTGTCCGGGTTAGGAGTAATATTCTGTTAGACTAAAAGCAGTAATTATTCTCAGTAAACACTCTCACCTGTGCTGAAAACATACATTTCTTTCTAGATTGATTTTTCAGCACGCCTTCCAGAACAGTTTATGTATTCATTTACGGTGCCCTCTATTGCCTTCACTTACCTTCATGAGGCCATACAGCCCTCTATAGAAAACCTCACAGGTGTTGAAATAAATGCATGCAGAGGGTGGAGGCACTGATTGTTGGCTTGTAATTATGCACATAAGATCTCCTGCATTTTGGGCATGTTTGGGGGTGGGACGCAGCTTTCACAGGGATACCGCATGTGTAGCCTGTGTGTTCACAAGCTGATGACAGTATGTAGGTGATGGCAGAGCCAGTGTATTCATAAGCATTCCTCCTTTACATGTGTTGACTTGAGAATGGTTCGAGTATCTGATTAGGATCTGGGAGACCCAGGTTCTCATTCTACCATTGGAGGCTCAGGAGAGAACTTTCGGCCAGTCTTACATGCTGAGCCTAACCTACTTTTGTTGTGAGGATAAAATGGTGGAGACAAAAGTGATGTAATCTGCTTTAGATCCCTGTTGGGGAGGAAAGGCGGGTTATGAATAAGCACACAATAAAATCATGTGGTGTCATCCGTAGAAGGACATAAGACAATCTGATTGGATAAATAGCATTTTGGCAGCATTCTATTCCCTTTGTGATCATTGATAGGGGAGACTCATCCATTCTACTAACCTAAGAAGAAGGATGAAGCAGTGGCCTTCATTACAAATTGAAAATGAGTGCCACTTAGAGTGCCTTTTTCATAATATTCCAGCATAATCATATGCAGAATCACTTTGGTCTAAACTCTGAGACTTCAGTGTGCATAGACTGGAATCAATCTGCGGAATCTATAGAAATCTGGTTGGAATCAACAGAAACTTTGCAAAGCATAGGGAGAACAAGGGCAAGGAGTAGAGTTGCCGACATGAGGATGGTAACTGGTATTGGAGTTCACAAGCAGAGTGATTACGTCACCAGCAACGCACTGACATCATTTCCAGTGCAAAAGGAAGTGACATCAGCACGTTGCTGTTCAGCATTTGGCTAAAACTATGGTCTAGCCTCTTGTGGCGCAGAGTGGTAAGGCAGCCGTCTGAAAGCTTTGCCCATTGAGGCTGGGAGTTCGATCCCAGCAGCCGGCTCAAGGTTGACTCAGCCTTCCATCCTTCCGAGGTCGGTAAAATGAGTACCCAGCTTGCTGCTGGGGGGTAAACGGTCATGACTGGGGAAGGCACTGGCAAACCACCCCGTATTGAGTCTGCCATGAAAACGCTAGAGGGCGTCACCCCAAGGGTCAGACATGACTCGGTGCTTGCACAGGGGATACCTTTACCTTTACCTTTATGGTCTAGCCACAGAGTTTTGACTGAATGCAAGATCATTGCCAGCGATGCACTAATGTTACTTTACGACATGCCAGAAGTGACATCAGCACATTGGGCCACTGGCAATGGGCCCCATTTCACTCCCATTTTTCTCCCCCCCCCCCCAGTTGAGTAGGCCTCCTGGGAAGATCCCCCACCCCAGCAGGAAAATGGCAGTACTGCTGGAATATGCAAGATCTACTGTGCATAAATACAGAAAAAATGACTAAAACATCCTGAGTGGGCACTAAAGGGGACAGCTAGCTAGCATAGCAAGGTTAGTGACCTCCCCCTATTATTCTTCCTGTCTCTTGAGTGGCTTATTAAGGTTTTCCCAGTTCTTCTGAGAACAGTTGGTTCTCTTGCTTTCTCCCAACTAGCTTACACAAACAGGCTTCTCTCTTTCTGTCTTCTCTTTCCTATAAAGTTTGTTCCTTTTTTTAATACACTGATTTATTCCAATTTAAGAAGCATGTGCTCTAATTCCACTGAATATTTAGACTCTGTCAACAAATACTAGCAAGCAGACAAAACTGTTTTAAAAGGTAGGGCGAACAAGAAATGTTTTGACATGTTGCTCAAACTCCAATAATGCAACCTCCAGGCAAGTTTCAAGGAGAAAAACATCGCACAAATTGAGCAGTACCACTGAAAAGACCTCACCTCTGGACTTTTCGCACAACATCGCACAAATAGATCAGTACCACTGAAAAGACCTCACCTCTGGTAAGGACCTGCCTTACATCTGTGATTGGGACAGAGCACCATAACTAGTGCTTGAATTGTGGACTGGAGCTGGCCAACTGGACAATAGAGGAAGAGGTGATCCTTCATCAGAATGTGCATTGAGCCACCTGTCCCCTTTGAACACTTAATGTGCTGCCCTAGCTGGGCACACGCAGGGTTAGTGCAAGGGCAAGCATGGTTACCGAGTCAGGCAAATTCAAAACACGTACCAGAGAGTAGTCAAAAGTCCAGTCCGGGTCTTATCAGGAATTGTTGGCTGACGAAATCCAAAGGAGAACCGAAAGAGTTGTCGTTTATCTTTGCCAAGGTCAAGCCGGGAATCAGTCCAACAGAGCTTCGGCGAAGCGTCAGAGAGCAGGAAACCAGTCAAGGCAACGGGTGGACATGTGCACAAGGTTGCAGCCACACTGGGAAGCATTTCTGCTGTGCTTAAGAACAACCTGAACTGTCACACCAAGTGGCTGCACCTGGCACTCAGCCTTCCTCCGATGAATGAGCCCCACCTGAGCCCAATCTAGCCTGTTGCTGTAGTCTAAGCCGAGCACTTTGCCTGCGTGTTGCCAACGTTGTCCTCCTGCATTCCCTCCTGCGCTCTGGAGATGAGTCTGGGCTGTTCAGGGGTGTTGCTGCAGGCTGAGGTAATGCTGGTGCAGAGGGCATGGTGCTTGTCTGGCTGGGACCTGGTTGTGGCTCCCTATTGGGACTTGCCTCTCTAAGCAGCACCCTGCTGCTTTGCTCCAGCTCCTCCACTTCTTCCTCCGAGGGAGCTGGCAGAATGAGCTCAGGCAGTGGTGCAGAGGCACCCTCTGGAGACGGGGCCATGACACTTATGAAACAGTCTCAGATTTGTGGCATTGTCATTACAGAGATTGCTTTGCATATGTTCTGAAACTCCTCAGTCACCTAGTTGTCTGTTAGCATTTCTACAAAATAGCCACCTTTTTCAACCCCAGAAATCAACATATGAAACAAAGAACTGTTAACAAGCAGAAGCACAAGACAGTGGACAGCTTTTCCTGCCTCTTTGTGGCAATGCAAGATGGAGAAAAATGTGCCGTTACTGGAGTCCCATGCTAAGACTTGCAACTGAACCCATCTGGCATGGGGAATGTGGGTAAGGATGGATTGGGAAGTTACAAATAGCTCGGGAACAAGTCAGGCAGACCACACTGGCCACTCAGTTCAGACCCAGCCTAGAGGTGATGTCTGCTCATCCACCATTTCTTCCTGGATGCCAGCTCACCTGTGGGTTCCTCCTGCACCACCATCAATTCATCACTGCTGCACAGGGATCTAACCAAGTACTACCCCTGCTACTGCTTTCCTGTGGTCCTAGCAGAGCTGCAGAGGCTTGCCTATGCTTGCCCTGGGCTGCCAGAGTCCTTACAGGGTGTGACCCTCCAGAAACCTTCCCTGTAAATGCAATGGCCAGTTGGCCTCTGAATAAGGGAATTGCTTTAGCTTCCCTTACTGGGGATCAGAGCTGTTGCTTCCCTTCTTTCCTTCCTTTTCTTCATTATTCTCAATTTCACATAAGTCAACAGCAGTTAAAATTATAGCTGATCTGCCCTGTAACTGAAAAGGAAAAAATGACTTTTATTACCACAGGGGTGTGGGGAATACTTTAATTACATAAAATTGTACGGTAGACATGAACATCATTCTTTCATCCATGTAGACCTGAGAAATAGACCTGGGAGTAATAAATAAAGAGGATTGACAGAAATGTCTGGCTAAATGCATCTAAGTGACCAACTGTAAAATCAAAGACACCAGTTTAATATATTAATCTATTAATATACAATCCAAGACCCTTGATATGCAATTTTTCTTTGCAGAAGCTGTGGTCAGCTGGGATCCTCACATACAGTAAGATTGTCTACTAGTGTAAAGTTTCTGTGATAAAGTTTCATAGCAATGCAAAACCAATCTTATGTTCTAGTAAATAATCATTGGATACCTAAATCGGGTGACTGGAGCTGTCAACAGGCAAGATGGATCCTTCTGTAAACCTCAAAAGGGCCCAGGGTCTGCAGAAAAATGTGAGATCTAAAAAACAACAACACTGGACAGCTTAATACACGTGAAAATGATAAAAGGAGCAGCTGTAGCTTTAAGAAACCGATTCCTTTAGTAGCTGTTGCAAGGCAACCACAGCAGTCCAAGTGTGGCTCTGTCAGTAAAAGGCAGGAGGAGGGTCCCTTTCCAATTCTGTTTTGCCCCTTGAGGGAGAACTCATTAGGACCAGGCCTGGCTAGGGTTGCCAGCTCCAGGTTGGGAAATGTCTGGAGCTTTAGTAATGAAATCTGAGGAGTGCAGGTTTTGGGGAGGTGAGAGGCCACAGCATGGTATAATGCCACAGAGTCCAATTTCCAAATCAGCCAGGTTCAAATCCCCACTCTGCTGTGGAAGGTCACTGGGTGACTTTGGGCTAAAAGGAGAATTATATAGGTTGCTTTGCTTCTCCATTGTGGAGTTAATAAATGTATCAATATAGCCAATGATTGCAAGCAGATAAAGCATAGACTGGGTGATAGATGGGAAGGAGATTAATATACTGAGAATATACTGAGAATATGGGGTTTCCAGGAAGAGGGAAAGAGGAAACAGTGTGGGAAAGGAAGGTATTCCTGCAAGCCCCCGTGGGGGGAGGGGGAGGAAAAGCTGAAGACAGGACATCAGATAAACGTGGGTTGGATGGAAAGGAGAGAAAAAGGCAGGGAAAGGGGAGAGGTTTGGGGCGCTTTCAGGGAAAGGAAATTATTATTTTAGTTTGATTTATAGACCGCCCTTTCCAGGCTGCTGCCTTGGGGGCTGCCCTGCCACTCTGCCACTGGCTCACCTTTGGTGCTCTGCAGCAGCTGCCATGCTGGGGCTCCCCCTCGGCATGGCACTGTGCAGCTGCTGCTGGCAGCACCCCCCAGCGGGCGTGGCGGGAAGTCAGGGGCGCCGGTGGGAAAGCAAGTGGAGCAGGGGCTCAGGTGGCGGCGATGTCCCTTGGCAAAAGACTACCCCCCACCCGGGCCTCAGTAAAATAGTCAAGTGTTGACTGGTCCCCGGTGATAAAATGGTTGAGGACCACTGACTTAAACCAGTCTTTCCCATTCATCCACTGAAATGTTTAAATTTTGCATCCATTTAACCATACATTTTTAAAATCCGTTCAGTTTCCATATAATATTTTAACAATAACTTGTAAATTTGGCCTTGCAGGTGTGGTTTATGTTGAAATAAAATATTTTCAAATTCTGAGAGCACAGCTGTAACTTAAGTTTGTATCGGAAATTCTGTCTTAAAACGTGATATTAATTGATTATATTCCAACCACTATATATCAACTCCTTCTGCATTCAAAACTTGTAAGTTTTTTAAGATCCTGGTGTGGGTTAAGAGGTCCTTATATTTTAAACAGCTAAGTCTTTTTTGGTATGGTTTAGTGAAGTACGCCTCAATAGGAGATTTCAACAACAATGAAATGCCGGAGTCTTGATTTATACTTGTTCCATATGTGTATCATATTGGGAGAGGCGGGAAATAATAATAATAGTAATAATAATAGTAATAATAATAGTAATAATAGTAATAGTAATAATAATAATTGTCGCTCAATAATTCATGTTTACTCTTTTCTTCGTTCTCAGCAGAGGCCAAAGGATACTATGGAAACCTACATTCCAGCCCTCTTTTTCAAGTATTAAGTATCTCGAAGAGGGATCTATAATCCATTCTGATTATGCCGTTAGTGCAGCTGCATGTAAATAAAGTTTTACATTTGGAACTCCTAGCCCTCCTCGTTTCTTTTCATCCTGTAAGATTTTGAAAGCAATCCTGGGTTGTTCTTTCTTTCTTCTATACAGCACGGTGCAAAGAACGTATCCTTTGCCTCTTGCTGTAAAAGTAAGCACAGGCCAACCACCATTTCTCTGCTGCTATTACTGCCGGCAAGCACTGGTGGCTTTTGAAGAAGATAAGCCAAGTAGAGCAGAGGCCAGGAGGCATTCAATCACGCCGATGAAATCTTAAAAGGGAAATAAAATGACTTGCAGCCTTTCCACTTATGCTTGACCACAGCACAGTGCAACATAGATAATAAAAATGACCAGATCCAGCAAGATGCTCAAAAACTCATTCTCATTTAACATAACTGAGTGAAGACAGAGAACAGGCCCTTGCCAGACTTGGAGGAGGAGGAGGAGAGAAGAGCTGGGGGTTTTGTACCCTTTTTACTACCCTAAGGAGTCTCAAAGCAGCTTACTGTATATACTTGTGAATAAACCGAGCTTTTCAGCACTCCTTTTCACATTGAAAAAGCCCTCCTTGGCTTATACGCAGGTATATACGGTTATTGAAATAACAGCCTTCTCCGGCTGTGGAATGCAGCCAGCCAATCATTGCATTGCCTTTTGCAAATGTGTTTGCAAGCTGAGCTTCTTGCTCTGGCAGCTTGTAGGACATCAATGGGTTGACTGAGGGACTCTTTTTTCCCCTTTTCTTCTTATCTTCCTAATAACTTCTTCCAAACTATTCTTTTGGTTTCTGAGGGTTGGGTGGGGTGGGTTTTGGGGGTGCTTTAGGGTTTCCTATTTCTTTCTCCTAGTGTTTCTTCTTTTATCTGAGGGGCAGCATTGTTTGCCTTTTCTTCTTGGGGTTGTGTTTCTTTTAAATGTTGATTTTTACAGTTCTTTCTTTCAGTGTTCAGTTTTACAATTTTTCAGTTTTACAGTGGTCTCTTGGCAAAGCTTTCCCATACCTGCGAGCTGAAGGCCGATGTTATATCGGTAGAGTTTATACTACAACTTTGAATTGGATGAATATTGAAATATTGGAAACTTGCTAGGTTAAGTTACACATCATAGGAGGAAACAACCACTGATGAAATTTCAACATTGAAAATGCGACTAATCTAGAGTCCATTAATTATTAAAATACACAAAATAAAATTATTAAAAGACATTTCAACACTGGATATAATATCTTATTAAGGAGTATTATATAAATATTATATTGTATACTGATTTTTATAGCGTGGGATAGGTTCTCTCTTTTTTCTGTTAGTACGTTTATTCAGAACTGCCTGTTTTTTCTTGTTGTAGTTGATTGGCACATGGAAAGAATGCTAGCACAATGGGTTGGGAGACATTGACACATCATGAATGCATGATTTGTGTTTGCATCTGTTTTGTCCTCTGCAGTTTAAATTAGGGCCTAATCTAATCCAATTGATGTGAAACAGAAGTATTTAATAATAGATGCACAAAGTTGTGTTTCTGATTGTACTGAATATTTTAGAGGTCAGGGCTGTTTTATTAGTGTTTCACATTCAGCCCAGCCTCACCAAACACCTATTCATTTGTCACATAGAAATGCAGTTTGGCTAAATCAGTTGGCTTAATGATATTAGCAAGAAAATGAACACTAGGAAATTAACAGTCTCCTTCATTCAGCCTACAATTGAACACGGGCACCCCTTGCTGCCTTTAAGTCTTAAAAGAAAGGCAGTGCTGGACCAGATAAAACAGTTTCCATGTGAAGCTTACTAAATGATGACATTTCTTGAACGAGAAAATGATCTTTCATGATCTTGAAAGAGAAAATGTCAGTGCCTGCAGGACCCAGGTATAAGCCCTGGAACACATACCTTACAGACTCAGGATAGAGCCATAGGAAATTCATTAGTTATGGCATTTTTTCATGGGGTTACAAGGACTCTGCCAGTGAGCAATAACATACACGCCTGATATATACCCAACACAGTCCAGACAACTATGCTATAGTAAGGAAGCAGGAAGAGAGCCAGTTTGGTGTAGTGGTTAGGAGTGCGGACTTCTAATCTGGCATGCCAGGTTCGATTCTGCGCTCCCCCACATGCAACCAGCTGGGTGACCTTTGGCTCGCCATGGCACTTATAAAACTGTTCTGACCGGGCAGTGATATCAGGGCTCTTTCAGCCTCACCAACCTCACAGGGTGTCTGTTGTGGGGAGAGGAATGGGAAGGTGACTGTAAGCCGCTTTGAGCCTCCTTCGGGTAGAGAAAAGCGGCATATAAGAACCAACTCTTCTTCTTCTATATATACTTATTTACCAGGTTGTTTGGGCAATCTCCTGGACCCAGCTCTCCTTGCCTCTCTGTCATCCAAAAGGAACAAAAGGGAATGGGGCAAGATGTCACTATGTAACCTGAGGTTGTATGCATGAGCAACTCTAGGAATTCCTCCAAATCTCTATGGGTATTGCATAAAGACTGAGGGATACCTAGAACATCATGACTTCACTTCTGGGTCCAAACAGAACTGCCATTGCGCCATGTCCTTCCCCCATTTTTGCTTCTAGTGGAGAAAAGAGGCCAGGTAGCAACACTAAATGACCCTAGATGACTCAAAAAAGTAAGACAAGTTGTAGACTACTAGTCAAATCAGACATCTGCGTCATCATACAGCCAAGACACTGTGTTTCCAGAATACCATTATCTTACAGACAAGGAGTATCAAAGCTAAGCCTAATCTCCTGAAGCTCCAGGAAACTGTGGCCAGTAATAATAGACTGAGCTGGATGAGACAATTGCCTAAGTCAGAACAATGGTATACAAACAAATTGTATGTGGCGTTGCTCTACTCTAAATCCATTGAGAAATTCTATAGAGGATTATGTTGAAAGGTATCCAAGTACCACCTGGCTTACAGCAGCTTTAAATAACACATGAATTGCTGCTTTCCCCAGCAAAATACATTATCTTTCCTGGGAGTTCTGGGAACTTTTGCTATAATAGCAAAAGTATCCACCATTTGCAACACATGCAGGGGACATAGTAGTTGTACCTAGTGATTTCTTTTAAATAAATGACTTTGCCTCACAAGTTGTTGCCTGTGCCAGATGTTTTCTCCAAAAGATCACATTGTTAGAAGAAATATTACTCTTAAAAAAAACAGAACAGTCTGCATATGCCTTACATTCATGTAAGAGAAGAAGTAAGTCTGACCTTGACTCCAAAAATCCACGGTTGCATTCACCTATTTTTCTCTTGCTTAACAACAGTATACTTCCGTGTGAGCATCGAGGGACAGCTGTGCTGCTGACAACTTTATCCTCTTTACTCCTAGCCTCCCTAGTAAGAGAAAAATAGCTGTGCTCTGTAATGACTCTGGTTCCTCAGAGAACTGCAGGCCGCTCTGTGAACAACTCCATAAATACGATGAGGCATATTCTATGCATTGCTGCGCCAGCACGCCCAGAGCAGTTGCCTAGAAGTTTTCTGTTGCTAAGCTTAATAATAGTTTTAAAAAACAGCTTCCCGATAGCTTTGCCAATATCAAAAAGAAATCCACATTTATGGTATAAGCAGGATGGAAAGTTGCCAGGGATTTCCAGGGGCAATTCAGAGGGTTGGTTTTGACATAGTCCTCTATGGCCTTTTCCAGGCACCGTAAGGGCTCAGTGGTCTGCTTGGTTTGCAGTAGGTCCCAGGTTGAATCCCTGTCATCTCCAGCTGAAAGAACCAGGCATTGGTGATGTGAATGACCTCATCCTGACACCTTCAGGAGCCACTGGCAGTCTGAGTAGACAATAATAGCCTTGATGGACCAAGGGCCTGATTCAGTACAAGGCAGCTTCATGTGTTCAAATCTCAGAACCATTTGGTCCCATAGAAATCAGCCCCATTCTCTCATATTGGATTTGTGAGACCCTTTCTTGCTATCATATGTATCCAGGGTTAGGGACAATGTGAATGTTGCAGTGAACAGGTAACAAAAAAAAACCCTACTCAATTCAACAGTTAAAATGAACCCAGCCTTGCCTCTTTTGACCTGTGCACCACTGGGTTCAAAGAAACTGTGGTTTGGGGCTGCAAGGTCCCGGTGATAGTTGAGGTTCATTTCCTTCTGCCTTGCATCCTCTTTTGCATCTGTGCATTAGGTAAAAATGATTCTCTTCCAAGGTCACGGACGGCAGTTAAATAACATTGGGGAGGTACCTTGATTCCCATAATGCTGTGCTAAAATTCACACCAACTTTTACAACAAAAATACTGCATTTATTTCTGATCACTGGCTGACCAGTTTTCTCCATGCTTATCTCAACAATTCACCACTGAGTGGTACACAGCAAGGGCTGGTCAGGGGGAACTAGGACTACTACAGAGCTTGGTGAGATTGTATGTGTGAAATGCTGCCAATTGCTCTGTATTGTACTAACTAGATCTATTTGGCTTTCTGCTTTGGCAAGAGATCTCCCCCCACCCTCCACTGGCTCTTCCTCCTGTCAAAGGGGGGGGGGAGGGAATGGAGGAGGTGATCAGAATAGTGCCAACAACATAACATCATTTCCAGCATGATTCAGGAGCAATAACATCGGATCAGATGACTCTATTGTATAATCACAGCATTACATGAGGCTGTTGCTTCCAGGTTGTGCCAGGAGCCCCCCCCCTCCCCGCTAAGCTTCCCCCTTTTATTGTACTGAACTGTACTATTTGAATATGCAAAAAGTAACCTAACAAACAAGCTGGGACTATTCATACAACCCATCCAAAAATTGCCTCCCAGCTTGATTGGCAAACAGATCGGATACTGAACTGCCAGTTAGGTATTTCTGTCTGAGAATAGCAGGGATATTCAACTGTTTTTAAATGGCTGTTCAGTTTAATGATTTTGATGGTCACTGCTGGCATTTAGTTGCCAAACAGCAGGCCTTTGACAAAACCTTGATGCTTTTGTCTTGTTTGACATTGCAGTATGTGTTAACTGGATACTCTGTACCACATATTTTATTGTTTATATAGTGATCGAGAGAGTTAATATATTTATTCGCATATTTTGGTGGACGTTGTTTGAAAAAAGCAAATAAAGCTTTAAGGCACTTAGGATTTCACCCTCTCTCTTCCATCTTTTTTCCCCTTTGAGAGATAATAATATTGTGGGGGCTGGTTTTGATTGGCAGGCCTTTGGAAATCGATGGACTAAGCCCTTTCTCTTCTCGCTCCATAGCTGCAATCTGAACTGGAGACATATGAAGCTTCTCTTAATTTCAAATATGTGGAGATCTGATCATTAAGCATAGTCTCATCAATACTACTAAAAGAAGGTGACCAGATGTCAACATTGGTAAAGCATAACACCATTGACCAGGGGGGCGGGGGGTGTTCTTGATTAAAAATTTGGTCTATATGGAGCAACAAAAAGTTTCATAGAACGCATAGAACGCAAAAATAGTATTGTAATATATATATATTTTAAATTTCAACATAAGTACAATTTGCCAGGTGCCCCCCGATGTCCCTCCAAAAGTGGGACAATCTGGTCACCTTATACTAAAAACAAGCCAGAGCAAAAGTTTCTTCCTTGAAGGGTGGCCTCCTCAAATACTAAGTCTGTCGTTTAATATCCTCTTTGCAAGTTCTATCTTCTGTGTATTAGTAAGGTGGCTGGCAACAGATAACAGGGTTTCCTCAGTGGTAACACCTGTTCCATAGAATGCCCTCCTTCTTGAGGTTTGCCTGGAATTTATTGTCCTTTCTTTTCGGTCCAGTTATTTTTTTTCCCCAGGCTTTTAATTAAGGGGGTAATATTTTTATTGTTTTACAATTGGCTTCTAGCCTGAGGACTGCGATGAAGATCATTTAGGCCTACCACGTACTTTATGCTCTGGGTTTTTACGTGATTTGGTGTTTCTGGGTTTTTACTTACTGGGCATGTACTTTTATTGACTGTTTCTTTAAAAGGGCTGTTCAGTTTAATGATCTTTATTTTTTGTGATTTTATCTTGTGTTATTTTGGGAACTGCCTCAAGCAGTTGGCCTGTAGAGGTGGCCCATAAATGCCTTAAATAAACAAGCATCCCAGTATCTTGAATGCTCTAAGGAAGCATTTAGTGCCAGACAATGTTTGAAGTGATTTGGAGTTTGACTAAAGTTCCTTAGGCTTGTTTCATCTGAACGTGTTGGAGTGAATGACTCAGCATGCCTGGACATGGGGGGGGGGGCGCTATATCATGCTCGCTCTGTAAGTGTTATCTCCTTGAATGGAATGCCTCTCTTTGTACTAACCTGGGAGCTGCCCTCTGACCCTTTGTCTCTCACTTGGTCCTCTCACCCTATGCACATGGCCTTCCATGGAGACACATGTCTCTGCAGGTCCTTCCTGTCCACACAATGTCCTCCTACTCCCATACACAAGCTGGCCATTTGTGATAGGGAAAGTACTCTTGAGGATAGGTGTCTTTCTCGCCTTTTGACTGCAACCTGAATGTGAACTGAATCTACCTTTTACAATATGCTTTCATGGGTGATTTATTGACTGCACTCAGCCTCATGGTTCTAAGCCTGGGCAAAACTCTGAAATATTAGCCAATCGTCCCAACCGTATGTATAACTATTTACCCCTCGTGCTGATGGATTAAACATGATGAAAGCTGTTTGCAGAAAGTGTACTGTGGCCTCTTAATGAGCAACTGCCCTATGACATCTGCATTTGCATCCACAAGGACGACTTAATTCTGTGGACCATTGGGCGAGGATACCCTTGTAGGCCTCAGGGGAAGCTGTCTGCTGGGTGTAGGACAGAAGCACTTCAGCCAAGAAAGCAAACACTTTTTGTTTATTCAAGCTACAGGGAACATGGATCTCATGACAGGCAACAGGATAATAGTCCTTTCTTCCTGGGTGGCCTGTCAAGCTGTGTTTCACAGGCACACATTCCACACTGCCTGCTCATGATGGGCCTTCAATTGGAGCAAGGCGACAATGTCAGTTCTTCCATCAGTTACCTTGGGAGCACGGCTGCCACATCAATGCCATGTGAACTAGTCCTGCTTTGAACATTTGTGGGCAGAGTTTGAATATGCAGAGAGAACTGTGCACCAGGCTGCTTAAAGAAAAAAAATGGTTTTTATTTAGAAGAGAAACGACTATGTATAAAAAGAGAAAAAGAGAAACCTACAGTCTAACTAACTCTTCTCTGCAGTCATTCTGGAGGAGATAATTTGAAAATCATCAAGAAGTTCCTATCCTATCTATGCTAAATATACATCTCCTCCAATGCCCCCTTTATATTCTGCTCAATTGTGCCCACTGCAGATCATGCCAATTTCAACAGAATATAAATGCAAAAGCTTGTTCAGGTCAGAGGCTGTTTGCCAAAATGGTAACAGACTCACTGGCACATGCTGTATTTTGAGTAAACAGAGCAGCCCTTTGCACTGACCTTTGTAAGGAAACATGAAAGTTTCTGAATGGAAGAACAACAAAGGGAACTGGCCACACTTCTGTGATTTCATAAGAGACTGCTAAGCAGCAAGTACCAGCACCAAGCATGGACCTTTGTCCCACTTGCCAATTCAGACCCCTGCAGCACTAAATGAAAACAGTATTGTCTTTACTGGTGGACCCACGGCCACCGCAGCATCCCTGATAGTGCTTATTGCGAACCCCCCTGGTGGCTGACTGTGGGTGGTAAGAGGGATTTTGCTATCTTGATGCTTTGACGGTGGTTTCTGGTTTTAGGGGTAGGGATATTAATGGGGTATGTTTTTATGAAACCCACCTTGAGCTTCAGAATAAGGAAGGCTATAAATCAAATAATAATAATGAGTTGTTATTTATATCTCCTTTTTCACCACCCAGAGTAATCTCAAAGGACTTACAATTGCCTTCACTTCCTCTCCCCACAATAGAAACCCCGTGGTAGATGGGGCCAAGAGACGTCTGAGTGAATTGTGACTGGCCCAAGGTCACCCAGGTGGCTGCCTGTGGAGGAGTGGGGAATCCAACCCCGCCCTCCAGATCAGAGACTGCTGTTAACCACAATACCAAGCAACACCTGGAGGAGGTCCTAGTCCAAACTTTATATGAAAGGTCTCCAGGTACAAGCCCGAAGAGCTGCTGTTGGTCAATGTGGACAACAATGCCCTTGACAGAACAATGGTTTAACTCAGTCTAATACAGCTTAATGTGCAAAAAAATTATTATAGAACCTGTTCAAACTCAGAAGGGTAAGTAGATCATATGAATAACTCATTATAACCACAGCAATGGCCCACTAACGCTCTCTAATGGCACAGCCTGGGGGCAAAGGGGGCAAAGGAAGGACAACTGAAAGAGTAAAGTGTACACAACCCCCAGTGCATCTGCATTAGTGGCAGCAAGGACAGGGAAAGAGAGTGCTGTGAATGCAGCTTAAGATGACATTTTCAACGTGCAGCAACAAATTACACAAATACAGTACAGAAATCTAAGACATCAAATATTAGCAACTAGGACCTTTTCACTGACATGTAGCCTTGCTCAGCCTGTTCTCGAAAACTTTCAATAGCCTTGAGCCAAGCATAAATGAAACCCTCATTACATTGCTCACTGGTTATTCTTCTCAAACACCACAGTTCTGGGAGGGGGGGGGGAGATCACCATTCCTTAGAAGTACTCCAAATCATAAAGAAGTGCTAGCCGTTTCTGAAGCTTAAAATATGAGACAATGTTATATTCACGCAGAGACACTGGGGTGACTTAGCTGGTGGAGTAAAAAAGGCACCAATGGGAAACCTTATGAGCATCCAGCTGCAGGTGGGTCGAACAACCCACTATAAAGCCAGGAAAAGGATTAAAGCAGCCCCGGCAGCTGGTAGGTAACACAGAGGAGAAACTGGCACAGGAAGACTATAAATTAGATATGACAGAGCGAGAGAAAACACGCTGTCTTGGGGGAAGAATTGATTTCTTTCCCATGTATGAATAGATAAAGCTTTGTAACTATATTAAAATTCCATCCAGAAGTAATACTGTTTCCATCTTCCTCTTCTGTCAGTGAATCTCCTGTAAGTAGCAGGAGAGAGTGATTTTACATCTTTGTCCTTTCCAATCTACACAGCTATGGCTTTATGCAGCTTGTACAACCCTGGGAATTTCTGTTACCAGGTTTGGAAGATTGCTACGGAAAGGAGAAAGTAAGGAAGACTGGCAGTCATCAACAACTTCCTCTGATGACTCATGGGATCCATCCTATGTCTTCCAAAACAGCTGCACAAGAGATACTGCTATATGATCAATCATGCTATAAAATGTAGTAGAGTGGAATTGTGGTCAGAGTGTCAGACTAGGAGGTGGAAGACTCAACTTCAGATCATCAGTCTGCCATGGAAGCTCGTGGGGTGACCTCGGACCACTCACTTCCTTTTGGCCTAACTTTCCTCACAGGGTTATTGTGAGAGTAAAATGGAGGAGAGGGGAACGATGTATGCTGCTTTGGGTTCTCACTGAGGAGGGCCAAAATGAAGTTAATAAATAAACTATACTTCCACATCAGAGAGTTAAAATGGATTCACAATCATAAATATGAAAGAAAACTCATGTACCAATAACGCCATTAAGAATTTAAATGAAACTATATTTTTTCAGTGACAAGGTCACGGAACTGTGAAAATGGCAGGGGATTACATTGAAGAAATCACTGGACAGGGGGGTCTAAAAGCAAAGGATCAGTGCTCCAGTAGGACAGCTATAAAGACATCAATCCCTTATCCAAAGCCATAAATCTTAATCTAGGGGCCTCTATGACCTAAGGCTGAAATACCATCCAAAATCGGCATCTCATCCAAAATCCAAGCCATTTCATTTTTAATTAACACTGTGGCCCATTCCGCACAAGGACCAATGTTGCCAATTGGTTCCTGAAAGCGGAAACGTTATTTTTAATAGTGCAATCTCGGCGTTACGCATACCTGCCTTTGTAGTGGAATCCAATAGCGTTTCAATCGTTTCCCACAGGTTTCCGGTCTCACAAAAATCGCTATCCAGGAATCGATTTTTTCTGTGCTTTGTCCTGCCCCTGGCCGTCAATCAAACAAACAGCCAATGGGCAGCTGTTATCATGCTCCTGAAAAGCCCCTTTTCCTTTAAGAACAGTTAAAAAAAGAAAAAGAAAAACACACGTTGCAACAAATATGCCTTGATTCCTCCTAACATAGAGACCCATCTAGCTGGCAGCTGGCGTGTGAGCTGGCGATTCATCGTTACCACGCTCCCCCGAGTGAAAAGAAAAATCCCCCCCCCCGCACAGGCGCGATTTTCGGCCGAAAATAAAGGGAACTTGCAAACGGGGCTGTGTTGTGCTTGGGGACTTAGGGGGGGTTTAAAGCACTTCTGTGGAGGGACTGTAGCCGGAGAAGCCTCGCTGGGTGAATGAAGGCTTGCTGGTTCATTGCTTTCTGCTTGCTCAGAGAAAAAAAAATGGTGATCACTTCGCCGGAAGTTCGGAGGAGGGAGCCAGGGGGAGGGACTTTGCTGGAACCGCAACAATAGGAACGCACAGGTCTTTTTTGCTAGTATTGCAGATTGTTTGCAAGAGTGTAGCGCTTTTCGGAGGGTGAATCCACTTTTCCCGATTTCCCTTTAAGCGCCACAATGAATCGCTTTTTGCGGCACTGTTTCAGGAGTGTGGCAGATTGTGTGCGACGTCATGCGGAACTGCAAATTAGTAGCGTTTACAATTTGCAAGCCTTTTGCAACATTGAAGACATGCGGAATGGACCTGTGAATACTTCCAAATAAAGTGTTGATCTTCTGCCTGTCTGGTAAACTTGTAACTAGTAGGATTTTCAGCATTGATCCAATTCTATTGACACTTAACTTGACATCCCTCCCATGGCTCAATTCTTTAATCATGTGATTAATCATGTGATTAAACAGCTGGTTGTGATGTGCTGGTATCTCTCCATAAAATTTGTGTTAGCACCATAAGAAATATGAAATCGAAATGTCACTTATTCTACCAAAACTAAGATGAAAAAGCTTTGAGTAAAATCAAAAACTGTGAGAGAGCTCAAGATACCATCCAAAAATGATTTTGTGCTTCATAGCATTTTCAGTCAGAACAGCTTTTTTCCTCCATGGCTCACCCTCAGAGGTAACGTCTTGTGTGTTGTTTGCCAAACCCTGTCATTAAGGAGCTGTGCAGCATAAGATCAAAAACTGGTTTCCATTTCATATACAATATATTTTGCAAAATATGTCTTTGGCACAATAGATCAAAGGAAGACTTCAGAAATAGTTAATTAAATTATTCCCAGTAATACTTCAAAGTACTCTGACGTTCGCTTGAGATTATTGATCTTTATTTAAAATCATATATAGAAGAGGCTTTGTGGAGCTTTTCTTTTGGTCAGAATGTTTTAATCTGGATAATTAAATAATTTGGCCTTCTCCCCAAGATATTCAATATGCAGTCAAAAGATAAGTTCAACTACCGAAACATTACACCTTACCTCATACATGCATAGCGATAGTCCCTTTTACCTACCTGTAGTAGATCATAGTCAAGTTTGTTTAATTAGTTATTTAAAACACTTCCATGCTGCCATTCCACCACAAAAAAGGTCTCCAAGGCAGTGAACATCCAAACATTTTAAACCTTAAAGCAGAGTTTTTAAAAAGGTATATATAAAACATTTAAACAAATCTTCAACAAAGTATAGACATAGAAACACAACACAATCAGGAAGGAGTTATTGGGGGTGTAAACCATTGAAGGAAGCAACTGTGACAACTTTATGAAATACTGGATGTTTATTGTTATTAGCAATTATTGCGACACATCATTTCTTTGTTTCCCACCTGGAGCCTGGCATCCCTGCACCTCCATGGGATCCAAAGCCAGAGAGTTCCCCCCTCCCAAGTAGCTCCTTTCTCCAGGGGGGGGATGGATGTCTCCCTGGCCTGCCATTTGGGAAATGGGGATGGGTAGAAACTACCCTATGGCCTGTGGCCTTCCCTGCCTGCTCTTTGGAGATGGAGGTGGGTGGGAAGAGGCAGCCCATCCCCCTGGCCTTCCCCAAACAACCTGGCCTTTGGGAGATGTTGGGGTAGGTGGGAAAAAGGCCGTCCCCTTGTGGCCTTCCCCAACCAGCTTGGCCATTTGGAGATGTGAAGGAGGGGGCAGGACGTAGGCAGCCCCCCATGCAGGTTTCCCTGCCTGGCCCAGCCTTTTGGAAATGTGGGGGTGGGTTGGAAGGAGGCAACCCCCTCACAGCTTTCCCTCCACAGCTTGCCCTTTGGGAGATGGGGTGGGTGGGAAAGAGACACCCCCCCCCCCATGGTCTTCCCCACCCAGCCTGGCCTTTGGGAGATATGGAGAATGGGGTGGGAAGGAGGCAGGTCCACCTTGGGCCTTCCCTGCCTAACTTTTAGGAAATGTGTGGGGAAAGGTGGCAGCTGCCCCCCCTGCAGCCTTCCCAGCCCAGCCTTTGGAAGTTGTGGAGCATGGGAAGGTGGCAGCCCAGCCCTCCACAGCCTGCCTGGCTTGGCCTTTGGAAAATGTGGGTTTGGATGGGAAGGTGGGGACAGTGGTGACGTGTGTCGACAGTGTTGTATGGGTTGGAGGCAGGCTTCCTTCCTTCCTTCCTTCCTTCCTTCCTTCCTTCCTTCCTTCCTTCCTTCCTTCCTTCCTTCCTTCCTCTCTGTCTTTTTTATCCTGTCCTTCTCTTTCAATCTTCCTGAAGATTTCCAGGCCACCACCTGGATGTTGGCAACCCAGCTGGCTGCATATGGAGGAGAAGTCAGGAATCAAACTCAGTTTTTGATATTAGGATCTGTTACTCTTTAACCACTTCATCACACTGCATTGCAGGCTTGAGCGGACAGTGGCAGGGGGGAAGGTCACAGTGCAGGTGTGCATCCTAGCACCCATTGTATTCCTGGGTGCAACAGGCTTTGTCTCTAGTTTTTCATATGAAGGAACATTGAGTCATATATATATGTATATGTATATGTATATGTATATGTATATGTATATGTATATGTATATGTATATGTATATGTATATGTATATGTATATGTATATGTATATGTATATGTATATGTATATGTATATGTATATGTATATGTATATGTATATGTATATATATATGTATGTGTGTGTATATATATATGTATATGTGTGTATATATATATATATGTGTGTGTGTGTGTGTATACACACATGGCTACACCTATCAGGGATTCCAAAGGTAATGCTCATCAAGTGTTTTTAAAAAGTGGGTAAGGCCTGTGGCCTTTTGCCCAACTGTTTTTTTTTCATTGGCTACTGAAGATATGATAAGCTGCGCAGATTTTTAAAATTGTTGCTTCAGCAGGATAGTCACTGAATTACTGAAGATGTGTGCATAAAACAATATATTTTAATACAATATAGAATGAACTTTGCTCGTCTATGACTGTAATAAAGATATATCTGTGTGTAATATAGAATCATACAGTTGGAAGGAACCATACAAGCCCTCTAGTTCAAAACCCTGCTAAATTCAGAATCAGCCTAAAGCATCCAGGGTAACAATCTGTCCAGCCACTGCTTGAAGACTGCCAGCGAGGGGGAGCTCACCACCTCCTTAGGCAGCCAATCCCCCCTCCCCGATATGTAGCTGGTCCTGCTCTACACATAGTTTAAAGCCATTACTATGAGTCCTATCCTCTGCTGCCAATTAGAACCTTTCCCTGCTCTCCTAAATGCCAACCTTTCACATACTTAAAGACAACAATGTGCGGCAAAGACTCACCGCAGCCGCTGGTTGATGCTGCGGAGGGCTGGCTGGAGGCAGACGCGACTGCCCCAGCAGCCCTGGCGGGCTGTGTGCTTACGTAAAAAAGGAAAGGCGGGACGGTGGCGCCTATAAAAGCGCCACGTGTGCAGGTCCCAGCCTCTTCTCCAGGACGCCGTGGAGCAGCTATATGTCAATGTTTAAGGTGGATGTTCTCTGTTAATATTTCGTCACAGTTGCGGGTTCGCATGGGATGGAGCCTGTTGGCAGGGAGTCCGGTGTGCGATCAGACTCCCTGGGGTTTGGGACCTCCATAAGAGGTGGCATGTAAACGAGTGCGGCTTACCCAGCTGGGAGGCCAGGGGCTCGTTTAGCCAGGCGGCCTGGGGACAGCCAAATGAGGTTGACGCCCATTGGCTCCCCTGCATAGGTCGCTTCCCCTAGGGCGGACTTGCTTTCCCAGCTGGGAATGGTGCGGGTCCCCAGGGCACCTCTGGACTCCGTGGATTGTGGTGCAGTCTGCTGACTGCTAGGTCAGGCTCCCTCTCCCATGCTGCGCCAACCCTCCCGTGGGGAGGTAATAAAAGCTGTGGCCTTGTTTATCCCAACACTGGTGCTTCAGGTCTTATTCCAGCCCAAAATGCCCTCCTGAGAGTCAATCATGTCCCCTCTCTTCTCCAGGCTGAATATTCTGAAACCCTTCAGCCATTCCTCATAGGGCTTGGTCATTTTATAAGGCAGCCTGGACTTCTGCCTAGAATCCTGAAAAATGACTGTTAGAGATTTTCATGAATTCACTCCCTGACATTTTGTAATTGGCTGCTTCTCTTATGGCAGCCATTTGGTGGTTAGCTTCATCTCTTATAGCAGCCATTTTGTGATGGTGCCCATCTCCCTCTATCAGAATTTCAAAGGTGCCCACAAGCTCCACATCAGGCTGTTGCTGCTGCAAGGACTCTGTGTGTCTGTGTACATGCATGCACAAGTGTTTATTCATGTGCTGAATCACTTCTTCATTTTAATCACCTCATAACTGCAGTATACAGGAATGACTTGCATATATGACTCAGTAATCATGGAACTAATTCCATAGATCATATATTCTAATAGTGAACTCTGGATCCCTCTACGGATATTTACACCTGCAGATCAGGGACATTTACACATGAAGAGGATTTTTCAACCAGTGCAGGGGACCCCCTCCCAGGCTTGCAGAAAAACTGAGGCCGAAACAGAGGGGGAACTACATCCCGCCAAACAGAGGCGGTTCTTTGCATCTCTCCTCATGTGGGAGAGAGGACAATTTGATAGAAAGAGGGAGGCAGAACAATATCAGAGGGATGAGAGACAAGAGAAGGACAATTGGGTGATGGGGTGCCAGTGCTACCACCTCAGACACCCTCCCAAAATTTCCTCTCAGCTTCTGAGGTAGAGCAGAGAGGTAGGGAAGGAGAAGATCACCCCCCCAAACATACACACCTGCCTCAGTGTTAGCTCCACTAACCTGGCTTAGCCCTTCACCTATTGTGATTCCCAACAGAAGAAGAAGAGAGCTGTTTTTTTATTACACTTTTTAATTACCCTGCTTTTTATTACACAAAGGAGTCTCAAAGTGGTTTACAATTGCCTACTCTTCCTTTCTCTATGAAATAGATGAGGCTGAGAGAGCTCTGAGAACAGTGGTTGGCCCAAAGTCTGGCTGCATGTGGAGGAATGGGAAATCAAACTGGGGGCCTTTTCGCACGGGGATCTTTGTTGCAAATTGTTTGCGGAATGAAAAATCGCCATTTAAAATAGTGGAATTCGTCGTTATGCATACCTGCCTTTGTAGTGGAATCAGTTGCGTTTTTTAGCGTTTCCCACAGGCTTCCGGTCTCGGCAGAAATCGCTAGAAAGGAAGCGCTATTGCCAAGCTCGTCCTGCCCCTGGCCGTCAAGCAGCCAATGGGCAGCCGTTAGCATGCTCCCAAACAGCCCCTTTCCCTTTAAGAAAGGTTTAAAAAAAAAAAAACAGACCCATAGCAACGAATCTAGGTAGATTCGTTGCAACGGAGAGACCCATCCAGCTGCCTAATGTGAGCCGTCGTTTGATTGTATGATCGTTGGCACGCTGCCTCGAGTGATAAAAAAAAAATCCCCCCCCTCTCACAGGCCCGATTTTCGGCTGAATTTATGTGTAAAAAATAAAGGGACTTTATTTCAGCAAACGGGCTTTTATGTGGTTTGTGCTTAGTGACTAAAGGTGAAGGACTGAAGCCAGGGAAGCCTCTAAACAGAAAGAGGCTCGCTGGTGCGTTTATCCCCGCTCGCTCGGAGAAAAAAAAATGGCGATCGCTTCGCCGGAAGTTTGGAGGACAGGCTCAGGAGGAGGGACTTCGAAGAACCAGCAACAATGGTAACGCACAGGTCTTTAGCGCTACTGTTGCAGATTGGTTGCAGGAGTGTATCGCTATCCGGAGGGTCAATCCACTTTTCTGGATTCCCCTGAAAGCGCTACAACGAAGCGCTTTTTGCGGGTCGGTTTCAGGATTGTTGCAGATTGTCTACGATGTCATGGGTTATGGCAAATTAGTAGCGTTTCCAATTAGTAACCATTGTGCTATTTTGAAGCCGTGCGAAATGGCCCTGGTTCTCCAGATTAGAGGCCGCTACACCAAACTGGTAGGTTGGAATGTGGGGGGGGGGAGAGGGAGACTCAAGCTCCCCTAGCTCCCCTGCCTCCCCCCCCCAATAAAAAAAAAACATCAGCTTGGTGTCCTCTTCCCCTTTTCTTCCTTTCTTGATGCCTCCTGGCCTTTTAAGGGCAGAAAAACAAAAGAATGAGGAGGAGCCAAAAGGGGGTGGGTAGGGAGCAGGGGACTAAAGGGAGATGAGGTGCTGGGAGGGAGGGAGCACCTTGGGGTGAGAATCAAAATGGTGGGATTTGCCCTTTCCCCTGCTCTATTCTCACGGGTTCCCTGTGCAAAGAGATGTAGAAGAATGACAGAGAAAGAAGGGGAGGGAGAAGAAGAAAAGGGGGGAATATTCTTTCTTCACAAATTCTTTGTAGGTCCCTGTTTGTCTAACTTTGATTCCAAGTTCTTTCACCTCACACACAATGCTCTTCTATGGAGAGCATTATACTTAAGTATGCTGTGATAGACCTTATGCTTTATAGGTCCTATCTTTATTACCTCCAGTTAATTTAGCCGGTGTTATTAATAATCTTTCTCTGCTTGAGGTCTCAGAGAACTACCATCACAGTAGACAATAGTAAATCTAGAGTATTCAGTGGTCAGAATTGATTTAAGGCAGCTTCATATGTCAAAGAAGCTTAAGGCTGGCATAAATGACTTTGAAGGATGTTGACATACTTGCTTCACTAAACAGCAGCTACTAGTAACTCTCTTGTTCTATTAACCAGATAAATGTCATAAAATTACCTTAATGAACTAATTTGCCAGTAAAACTCCCCATAAAAACAGATTTATTTGCTCATATACTGTAATATGAAACATCAATTTTAATTATTATGATAGAGGGATTTGTCTATCCAATTAGGAAACACAGTATGTGAAACAGGGGAACTGATGTTTTATTTCATACTACAAAGTAATTTCAGCACAAGGAAAGAGTTCTGTGTACAATTGGAAGAGTAGTTGTATAGGGTTTTGGGGGGCCCACGGGAGATGAATATAAGCATCAATAAAACCATGGCTCTCAGTTTACATGGGAAAGGCTATTAATTATATGACATTTTGGAGGTCATTAATTCATAGGGTCACCATTAGCAGGAAATGATTTAGCAACGCATAACACAAACATGTACAGTTATTCAGTTTACATGGAGCTTCATCATAGATTCGCTTCTTACTTGGTTCCTGAAGAGTTTCCTGTACAGAATGCACGTATGGGATTAATGTTAGTATTAACTAGAGGGTGAGTTTGGTTGGATGTTGAAAGAGTCATAATCTGCTTTTTTTAAAACGTAAGATCAACCCAAGGAATTGTACCTATGGCGCTACCAAGAAAGAGAGAAGTAAACTATTTTACATTTATTGTCTTCTCAGGTGTAGTCTGCACAGAGCTTTTTACCCAGTCCCAGGCTGAATCTGCACTTATTATGTTTATTCCATTGGGGATCCTGCTGAATCCAGATTGATTTGAACTCAGGTCTTCCTCTGCCCCCCCCCCAAGGGAACAAGGAAGTCTTTGAACTGAAGCCTTGGCCAATCAGGGTTTCTCTACCATGGAGGCTCAGCAGCAAGTTCAGAACAGGCAGAGCTCTGCATGCTTTCTCATGCCAATTTTTCAAATATTGAGGATTATATCCACTCTAGGATATTGCAGAGAAAAGGTAGGATCACTCTGGATCAATCATGCTTGTTGCACAGAGAAAATTTAAACTCAAAATCAAAATGGAAATCATATTATGTGGAGACGGCAGGGATTGAATCGACCTGGGATTGGAATAAAAGCTCTGTGCAGATTCAGCCCCAGTTTGAATGAATCCCTGCAGTCTACACTGAATTTTTTTTTTTTTTTTTAGAATAGATTTTTCGTTAGTTATATTTACACCTCCTCAGTTAAAAACCTTCTTTTAGTTATGCATTAAATTTAGGCTGAAAGTCACTACAGAGATATGCTAGATAATTCAAATTCAGCTATCATAGGAAATCTAAAACCCCACACTATAATATAAGCCCATTCCATTAGGTGTCTCCTTTTAGTTATGCTTTGATTTTGAGCTAGTAGGCAGTGCGAAATTAGGTTTAATAATACAGATTCAGCTTACTTAAAAGATCTTAGACCCCAGATTAACTTCTTAACTAGTTATATTGCCTATATGGCTACATACAGGAGGTAAAAGAGGAAAGGAATTTCGACCACTGTGTTGCATTTCCATTCCCCAAGCTTCTTAAGGAGGTCTCATTTCGAGGCTTATTACGTCTTGTAGCTCCCGTTGACTAATGTTCTGTCCTATTGGTCTTTGGCTGGGAAAGTACAGTTGTAGTCTTTCCCTCGAAGTATACATCGATAAATCTTGAAGCAGTTGTACCTCCTGGACTCCAATATCAGTACAGATGTTTTTCCATGAAGCTCCTTTCAATCGATTGCTTTCACCGCAGATCCATATGTCTTTCTTGTGTATTGTTGCTTTGGAGTGGCTATATATCTTCTCAGGTAGGGTGTCCTTATCTGAGCTGCAAGACTCTGACATCCCCTTTTCCATCTCCATAATTTCAGATTCCTCTTCTGCTGGTAATTTTCCATCTTGTTTAAAGCTATCATCAGCCACTACCATTGGTTCATCATTCCTGTTAGAGACTTCTTCCTTAATGCCTTTAAACTCCATGAGCATATTTTTAAGTGAACCATTTAGAGATTCTTTCAGGTCTTGTGTTTGTTTATCTAGAAGATATGCAAATTTTTTAAACGAAAACATGTTCCAGGTTTGGAATTTTGTTAATCAATTATGCATATGTTGTTTCCAAAATATATTTGCAATTTTGCAGATAGCCAGTAGAGGTCCTACAGAGTCCTAACGAAAGCAACAGTCTGTTTTGAATTAAAGGAATGTTTCTAGAGCTTAGTTCTCGCGAGATTCCACGGCTCTAATCTCTCTTATCTTCGAAGACCAAAAACAGATATAATACTTATTAGTTTGAGTTGATTTAAGTCCTTCTTCGCTTAGAAAAGAAAATTAGCCTGCCTCATGATGAGGTGGCATCAAGCAGAGCCAGAAACGGGGGGGAAAGTATAGACGGAGAAGCGGAAAAGCACTTGCATCTCTACGTTGATTAATGACTCAATATCTTGGAATTTGGCTGCTTCACCCCCTCAGTGGTAATAAATCCTGTCACTCTGGCTTGTTTGGATTAGCGAGAGCAAC
Organism: Paroedura picta; assembly: GCF_049243985.1. Lineage (NCBI taxonomy): Eukaryota > Metazoa > Chordata > Lepidosauria > Squamata > Gekkonidae > Paroedura > Paroedura picta. The sequence continues at coordinate 150,933,558 of NC_135369.1, forward strand.
TCTCCACGCCGAGAGTTCATTCCAGGGAAGAAGGTGCCGAGGGAAACCCCACTCACTGTTTGTAGGCTCGATCTGATGTCTGCCAGATGTTTTCGCTCCGGAGTTGTAGTGAGTTGAAGGTCTTGCTGGGAGGTGTCCAATTATCTTGGAAGATTAAAATAAGCTTTGTAGATTGCAGAGTTGAAAAAAGAAGAAAAGGAAAAAAGATTTTAAGATGGCGGACGGCGCTTGCTGGACCCTGTGCACACTGAGCTTACGTTCCAGTGGGAGATTAATTTCCCTGCGGAACAGAGAGGCCCCAGAGATTCACAAGGAATTCCTGAGAAGATTTATGGTTGGGTTAGCGTACCCAAAACCCGATTCTGTCAATCACAGCAGTGATTGACCCTCAGTGGAACAGGAGCTCGAAGTAATCGAGCTATCCAAGTGCCATGGCCCAGTCTACACTGAATTTGATTTGCATTTTTATTTTGGGTGCTTTAAAATTTTCCCTCTGCAACAACCATGATTGATTCATGGTGAGCCTACCTTTCCCCCGTGGTATCCTGGAGTGGATATAAGCCTCAATATTTCAAAAACTGCCATCAGAATGTGTGCAGATTTCTGGTCTTTGTGAATTAACTCTGCCTCATGCCTCCAGTCTTCCCTGATTTGCTAGGGTGTCAGTTCAAACTCTTCCTGGTTCCCAGTTGCAAGGCTTGTCTTGCAGTACACCATAGTATATCTCATTGTACTGTATGTGGTGGGAATGTAGGAGTACAAGATAGCTTAATACTTTGGGTTTAACACAAAAAAAAATTAAAAGCAAATGCATGATGTAGTGGTAATTTCTCAGACCGTTTATGCACTGGAGGTTTCATGCCAGGCTGCAGGCTGGAGTTTTAGTCATAGCAGGTGGCCCCACCTCTTCCTGCACCCACATGGGGGAGCATTTGGCCCAGTGCACCTCATCTGCCCCCAATTTGTGCTCTTGCATGAGAGCTGGGGCAGTGAAGTGCCCGGTGCATAAACGGTCTCACTCACGTCAAAGCAGCAGATCTATCCAATTTTTAATATGAAAAGTATAGTCACAGAATACTAATCTCACACAGGATAAAGTCAGCCATTTCACTTTACTGCAGAGGTGCAGCATTCTTTTGACAGTGAATGATGAAGCCTCATCAACCTGCTTCTAAGTATGCACTGGAAAGAGTCAAACTATGTTACTGTGCTATCTTCTTGGCTTTCCATCAGACCGATCCTGGGCAGGCAGGTTGTTGGACAGGCAGCATGCACATTCTCTAAATAAATGTGTGTGTCATTCCCCATGCATTTAGCTGATGGTCAGCTTGAGGGACAGCCATAGGTAATGGGGTGAACCATACTCATTTAAAGGTGAAATGTTTAGCACTCCGCTTAACCTAAAGCAAGCTTCTTGAGTGGGGAAAATGTAACAGAACATTTTTTGTCTAGACAGCTTTCATTCTTCTGAGTGGAAAGGCTGGCAAATGGTGGGTAACCAATTTGTGTCGCATTAGGACATGACTGGCAGTTAATTTTAGTGTGGTTGCCCCTGTGGTTAACTGTGGGTAACAACATCTAATGCCTTGTTCCCTTTCTCGGGCCAATACAGCACAGTGCAATGGCCTTCTTTCAGCAAGATGGATAGAGCACGGAAAACATTTAGAAGCTCACATTTCAAACTGTAGTGATTTATAACCTGTGGTGATTTATAATCCTTGATGGCCCTGGAAGGATTTCCCAAACGGGTGGGAGTTAATTCATTTTAAATATATTTTTAAAAATCTGTTAAACATTTATAGGGTGATATAACCATATATGGTCATGTTGATCTCCCCCCACAAATAGCCAATGATGGGCCTGGAGGGATTGGGAAGGGGAGGGGCCCCAGGTGGGTGTGAATACAGCTATGCTTCCCAATCATATTCTGCACAATTGTGCCACTTCTGGGGTTCCTCAAAGTCTGAAGAATGTTTTAGGGAAATCTCAACAGTAAAAAAGTTGAGAAAGACCAACCTAGAGCAACATGTTGGGCTGTGAGGACACATCTTGGCACTTAGACTGCTTTTACAGTTCCTATATGTATACACCCTGAAGGTGTCAAATTCTCCATAGGGCCTCATAGAAAAATGTAGGGAATGCACTTGGATCAGAAGTCGAACTTTCCACCAGGAAAGGACATGCAGTAATGGGTTTAAACTACAAGTACAACGATATAGGCTAGATATCAGGAAAAAAATTTCACAGTCAGAGTAGTTCAGCAGTGGAATAGGCTGCCTAAGGAGGTGGTGAGCTCCCCCTCACTGGCAGTCTTCAAGCAAAGGTTGGATACACACTTTTCTTGGATGCTTTAGGATGCTTTGGGCTGATCCTGCATTCAGCAGGGGGTTGGACTAGATGGCCTGTTTGGCCCCTTCCAACTCTATGATTCTATGATTCTATGAAGCCTTAGAACATCCACAAGTTCTGACTACTAAGTTTTATTAAGGTTTAATAGCCTGTAAGTCATACACCTATAAATAATAAAATAGAAGTTTGCTACATCAACAACACAATGTTGACATAAAGTGCTCAAAACAATCTTAGTCTTACATTATTTATTTATTCATTCATTCAATTTATTGCCCGCCGCTCCCCAAAGGCTCACAGCGGGTCACAGTCATCTGAACAAAAGCTCCAAAAAAATCCCCTTAAAACAGACATAAAAATCAGATTACATATACAAAAACCCCTAGGACACAGAGGCAAACTCGCCCCAGCTCTAACAATAGCCCCAATATCATCTAGAGGGGGAGGGAGGAAGAGGGCACAGATGGAATTCACCACCGCCGCTTCTATAGGAGGGGCCCCGATCTACCTGGCCGCCCAACCTCAACCGTAGACCTGGTGGAAGAGCTCCATTTATCAGAAGAGGAGGAATATTTCAAATTCCATTTTCTCAGAAATTTATCTCTTTCTGTTTCATATTTTGGACAGTAAAAGAAAACATGGGATAATTAATCAAATTTCACTGTTTGGCAGTCACAGTAGCATTGGTTTGAAGGTATTTGAAGAAAAACAACCCTTCATCTGAGCTGTTGGTAATGCATTACAGAGCACAATTATAAATGACCATCTGATTTCAGAAACTTTTAATATGTTAAAGTACTGAGACAGATCAAATTCAGGGGAGTATTTAATTTTGAAGTGAAGTGGAGAACATTTCTGCCTAGTGTCTCTTTGAAGGTCATTCCAATCACATTTAAACAGTTTCTGTTTAAGTAGTGAATGTTCTTTTTAAGTGAAGTTTTCTGTTTTATGTAATCCAAAATGCCTTCCTTTAGCATTCACAATGTCATACCATCTTGACCAGCTGCATTCCTTTACTGATGACACAGTAAAGACTGGGGTATTTTTAAATATTAACAAATCAACATTTATATTTTATTCTGGTCTTCCAGATCAACAGCAGAAGCAATATATAGTGGCAGAGTTAATACTTGTGAAAAAAATAGATTGATGTTTCTGTTGGACCCAGGAATCAAATCTGAGTTCCATATATAATGTGGTCTTGTAAGCTTTTAGGGTCTTGTAAGGGTCTTGTAAGAGCCTCTTGTGGCGCAGAGTGGTAAGGCAGCCGTCTGAAAGCTTTGCCCATAAGGCTGGGAGTTCAATCCCAGCAGCCGGCTCAAGGTTGACTCAGCCTTCCATCCTTCCGAGGTCGGTAAAATGAGTACCCAGCTTGCTGGGGGGTAAACGGTAATGACTGGGGAAGGCACTGGCAAACCACCCCGTATTGAGTCTGCCATGAAAACGCTAGAGGGCGTCACCCCAAGGGTCAGACATGACTCGGTGCTTGCACAGGGGATACCTTTACCTTTACCTTTTAAGGGTCTTGTAAGCTTTTATAAAGGGCCTCTTGTGATGCAGAGTGGTAAGGCAGCAGACATGGTGTCTGAAGCTCTGCCCATGAGGCTGGGAGTTCAATCCCAGCAGCCGGCTCAAGGTTGACTCAGCCTTCCATCCTTCCGAGTTCGGTAAAATGAGTACCCAGCTTGCTGGGGGGGTAAACGGTAATGACTGGGGAAGGCACTGGCAAACCACCCCATATTGAGTCTGCCATGAAAACGCTAGAGGGCATCACCCCAGGGGTCAGACATGACCCGGTGCTTGCACAGTGGATACCTTTACCTTTAAGCTTTTATAAGCAATGGGATATACTGGGCTTCTTGAACACAGAAAAACATTGCCAGTGCCTGGTGAGATAAATTGACTTTCTGCTTCAACCATAATAGGCTAGAGTGGAATACAGTTCCTATATATTGGAATTCATGGTGTAATGGTTAAGAGCAGCAACCTCTAATCCGGTGAGCTCAGTTTGATTCCCCGCTCCACATGGAGCCAGCTGGGTGACCTTGGGCTCATCACAGCCCTGATAGTGCTGTTCTGACCAAGCAGCCCTGTCAGAGCTCTCTCAGCCTCACCCACCTCACAGGGTGTCTGTTGTGGGGAGAGGAAAGGGAAGGTGATTATATACTGTTTTGAGACTCCTCCAGGGAATGAAAAGCAGGGTGTAAAAAACAGCCCTTCCTCTTCTTCTTAGAATTTGTGTATCAATTGTCCATATTTTATTTTATCTTTTTGCCAGTTTTATAAATGCCATAATTTTTACTTGTCATCACTAATTTCTACTAGATCAGTTTTACAATAGTCAATGAAGGCTCTAATAGAAATTTTAGATGGATCTTGACAACCAACAAGGGCATCAGCATATAGTAAAGGAGATATGTGTGGATATGTGTTGTAGGCCTGGAGCCAAATCATTCAGGTACAGGTTGGATAGCTGGGGCACAAGGGCACATCCTTGATAGACTCCACTCTGTATTTGTATGGAGTCTGATATTTGATGAAAGGATCAAGATGGTGACAGGCAGATAGCTCCCTTGATTGCTCTGTAATTTTATTAGTTTTTAACAGCAATTAACTAGCATTTAACCTCTTAAATTAATTCAAACAGCTCGTAAGACTTTATTTGATATATTCATCAACTTGGAATTGGATTTTGTTCCTTTTCATCTCTTGTACAGACTAATTATGGCTTTGTGTGGACTAATTACTGCCGGTTACTGGTCTTTTAATTGCTGGCTGGATAAGATCACTGTGAAATATAGCAGCTGTTTGGCAAAAAACATCTTTGAAGCTACTTGGATTTCAGCTTGAACGAAGTTGAAGGCCCTATTACTCATCTGGCAAGATAACTCAAATGGGGAAGAAGAAAAGGCACTCAGAGTACTGGTCCCCAATTAAATTGGTGAAGCAGCTTTGTTTGGACTACCTTATCTTGTGAGTGGACATAACAAATGAACCTCAGATCTTGCTTCTCCAAATAATTATATTATCATACAATCAGAACAGAAAACCCAGGCATAGCAGGAAAGATTTCCTACTCCATCTCCAGAAACTCTGTTTAAAGACACATGGGTTGCCAACATCCCCAAATAAAAAATAAATAAATTGATGTGCATAACTTTGTGCATAACTTATCTTGTGAGTGGACATAACAAATGAACCTCAGATCTTGCTTCTCCAAATAATTATATTATCATAGAATCAGAACAGAAAACCCAGGCATAGCAGGAAAGATTTCCTACTCCATCTCCAGAAACTCTGTTTAAAGACACATGGGTTGCCAACATCCCCAAATAAAAAATAAATAAATTGATGTGCATAACTTTGTGCATAACTTATCTTGTGAGTGGACATAACAAATGAACCTCAGATCTTGCTTCTCCAAATAATTATATTATCATAGAATCAGAACAGAAAACCCAGGCATAGCAGGAAAGATTTCCTACTCCATCTCCAGAAACTCTGTTTAAAGACACATGGGTTGCCAACATCCCCAAATACAAAATAAATAAATTGATGTGCATAACGTTGTGCATAACTTATCTTGTGAGTGGACATAACAAATGAACCTCAGATCTTGCTTCTCCAAATAATTATATTATCATAGAATCAGAACAGAAAACCCAGGCATAGCAGGAAAGATTTCCTACTCCATCTCCAGAAACTCTGTTTAAAGACACATGGGTTGCCAACATCCCCAAATACAAAATAAATAAATTGATGTGCATAACTTTGTGCATAACTTATCTTGTGAGTGGACATAACAAATGAACCTCAGATCTTGCTTCTCCAAATAATTATATTATCATAGAATCAGAACAGAAAACCCAGGCATAGCAGGAAAGATTTCCTACTCCATCTCCAGAAACTCTGTTTAAAGACACATGGGTTGCCAACATCCCCAAATACAAAATAAATAAATTGATGTGCATAACTTTGTGCATAACTTTGTAAATTTAGACTTAATTTGAGAGCATTGCATTCACACAGGAGAAACTATTCTAGCTCTCTTTCAAAATGGGCTTTATAGCAGATAATCAAATGCACAAAAGGTTCTGGTTCAATAAACGGAAAATGCTAGACTCCCTGAGCCAGTTACTGCAAACAGAACCTCAACCCATAGACTTCAAAGGGCTTGAAAAACTCCCTCAAATCCTCAACAACGACAGACTACGTTTGAGGTTCACTACTTCAACAATTCCAACAATGCTTTTTAAAACTGAGGAGATTTAAAAGTACATTTGAAGTCACAGCTGGCAGCGTTTTTCATTATCAAAATACAACCTCTCTTCTCAACCTTAAACTGTCGACTCATCCACCTGTAATCTCTAAAACTGCCCAATCAGACTCACAATTAACTACTAAAATTGGAGGGAGTTGAGTGATGGAGCAGCGGAGAAAAATACCCTCACAATTTCTCATGGGAAAGAATCTAAGAAATTAGAGGCTAATACATCTAACTTAAGAAATTCTGTTAATACCCTGAAACCAATAACTGCTTTCTTGGAAAATACTCAGCTAAAGATAAAGAGATATCCAAACCGAGCTAAACACAAAACTCTAAATGAAACACAAGACAAGCACTCACAAACCCTGCAAGACATCTTGCCTGCTGAAATTGTTTATGCCAATGCGGTCCCAAAATCCTAGCATGTTGTTCTGTGAAGCTTTTCATGAATTTTTGGCTTAAAAGAGGTAGAGTCAATTAGAGAGACAAAACACTTGAAATGATGCCAGAGTATGCTGTATTTTTATCCATGCTTGTTCCATAAAACCTGCTGCTTATTTTTTAATAAATGTATATTTATTAAATGCTCAGACAACTGGGAGCACGTAGAGAAAGATGCTGAGGAGTGCTGCTGCTGCTGCTGCTGACCAGGTGAGGCTATTGTGGTGCTGAGTGAGGTGATTGCTGGGAGGATTAAAAAGGGCTGCTCCTGAGACAAAGGGTGAGACACAAAGGGCTCTTAGCCTGCAGCTCTAAGCCTGGGGTGGTTGGCCTAGCAATTAGAATTAGAATCAGTAGATTATATTTCCCTAGTAGTTGCACTGCCTAGATGTTACAATGGACCTCCAGGACACTCATTCCATCATCTGCAGTGAGTGTGACATGATTGCCTTCTTCCCTGAAGCCAAGATGGACTACATCTGCCCCAAGTGAAGCTGGTAAGACTTTTGGAGGAAAAGATTAGGGGCTTGGAAGAGAGGATTATTACTCTGACCCAAATTAAGAAAGGGGAGGAGTTCATAGACCAGAGCTGTGCAACTCGGAATAAAGAGGATGCAACCAGTCCTGAAGAGGATAAGGGGATTGACCTCATTACGGAACCTCTGCAGACAGTTAGGAAAAACACTCAACGGCATAGAACGAGGTGATTCTCGGGGCCTTTCGAACTCCAGAATAGATTTCAGGCACTTGCAGGGAGGTGCAAGTGTCAACGAGGGAAGAGGTCCCAAAACAAAGTCTAAGACAAAGTGAAGAGGCCATGGGGATAGAAGGAAATGGTGTTCAGAAGAGAAAAAAAAAAGGAGAGTACTGGTAATTGGAGACTCTCTGCTAAGAGGAATAGATCATCATGTGGCTGGGCTCCACCCCCTAAACTGAGAGGTTTGTTGCTTGCCAGGGGCAAAAATTAAAGACATTTCAGAACGGCTGCCTCAAATCTATGGATCCCATTTGTGATGGTCCATGTGGGAACGAATGACATGTCCATGAATACCATCGCTACTATTAAAACAGACTATCAAGATCTAGGGAGGAAGCTCAAGCAAATGGGGGCACAAGTGGTATTCTCTTCAATCTTGCCTGTAAGGGAAGAGGAATGCGTCGGGAGAGGAAGATAATGGAGATGAATCAGTGACTGCATAGTCGGTGCCAGCAGGAGAGATTTGGTTTCTTGGACCATGGGATAGGCTTCCTTGAGGAAGGCCTACTAACACCTGATGGACTGCACTTATCAAAGTTGGGGGGAAATGTATTTGGCAGGAACCTGGGGAGATTCATCAGGAGAGCTTTAAACTGAAGCCACAAGGGGAAGGAGGCGTTCAACATAGGGAGTGTAAGGAAGGAGACCGATTGGGGGCAGCCCAACCAGGAAGGCCAGCTCATAGGGAACCAAAAGTAAAAGGATTCAGATGCCTTTATACTAACACCCAAAGCATGGGCAATAAGAAGGAAGAGCTGGAACTTCTCATGCTGATGAAAAGGTATGATTTAGTAGGCATCACAGAAACTTGGTGGAATGATTCTCATGACTGGAATGTAATGGTGGATGGATATGAACTGTTCAGAATAAAACAGAATAGATCGAAGAGGTGGAGGAGTGGCACTGTATGTGAGGAAAGGGCTTACCTGTCAGGAAATTATAGTGAAGGAGAGCATATCTACAGTGGAAAGCATCTGGGTGAAAATAAGCAAGGGGAAAACAAACAGCGTGGTGGTTGGTGTCTGCTACCGACCGCCTGACCAACAAGAGGATGTGGATGCTGCACTTTGTGACAGCTTCCTAGAACTTGGTCTGAGACTAGCCCCTCCCCCCAGACATCTGTGACAGAGAGATTATTTGTACTACAGGATCCTTTTAACTGGTGATTAACTACTGATGGGACCTTCTGTATGAAAAGCACTGGCCCGCATCGTCAACTTTCACATCATTCGCAACCTTAAGTGTCCATTTCTTTAAATGTGGGGGTTAAAGGCTATTTTCCTATGCTTATACAGGAATAGGCCTGCTTTTAATCATTCAGTTTGCTCAGTTCCTACTCCCAGATGGATATAGCAGTAGTATGTTCAATGTTCCATGAAATTACTGCTTAATTTCATATTATAAAGGATTTAATATATAGTGATCAATATTAGGAAGGTTAGATGGTTGGGTATTTCACAGAAAGGCCTTCTGAATACCAAGTTCAGCCTCCAGAGATTTCTGGATAATTAATTTATTACCTTTGCGGCATCCCATCAGACATAGCAGAGCGACTAAAGCCCTCATTTGACTGTACACATATAAATCCAAATAAAAAGAGAACAATAAATCTGAAGTCAATAAGTCTTTGATATTTTAATGACATTCTCCATTAACATCTTAGAAGTGAATAAAACCCAGCAAAATCTTAGAGAGAGCCATAAATCTGAAGTCAATAAATTCTTGATATTTCAATGACATCTTCCATTAACAACTTGGAATTGAATAAAACTCTGCAAATGTTAGACATCTAGTTCTTTTGATCATCCACAGCCTGGGCCAGGGCTATTCATGCGTGCTAAATTATTGTGATGAACTCAGTGTTAAAACAACTTTTTCTTCTGCATACTTATCATCCAGAGTCACAGTACAAACAAGTTTTTGCTGGCCTAGGTTATATCTCACCTAGCTATTGATATAGCTGATTGCTTTTCTGCCAGCAAAGATGCTGCATCCCAATACCTTTTCCCCCATTGTGAGAAAAACAATTTGTGTGATCAAATGTTATGAAGGGGAAGGACCTTCCACACACTCTCTCTGCCACATTTTGTATCCTTGAGAATGCTTTTCAGGTTTTTTTTTTAATTCTCCTTTGGAAGAACTAGTTTGGCCTCTGATAATTATTTCTCATAAGTTTTAGCAGGACAAAATGCATTTAGAATAGGAATTTGGGAAAGGGCATATTTTGGTAACATCTGGGTATGGTTCCTCCTACTTTCTCAAAAAAGATTTTGAATTTACTTTCCTGGGCCAACCTAATATGTCTCCCTTAGATGGTTAGTGTCCAACAGGGTTTTTCAAGTAGGCTTCCCTAAATCCTCACCTTCCTTTATTCTTGCTTCTTCTGGTATTCTTAACTCCCTGTCCTACTAACTCAAGTAATGCTACATGTAATTCAGTTCCAAGGAAGACTTTATCTTCAAGAATTAGACCAATACAGCAAAAAAGAAAGTTGTTCCCTGTAAGTAGAATATTGACAAGTTTGGCTGGATGGGGAAACAATGGTTCAAACAGGCTGCGATATATGACCACACATGCACATCTTGGCAAAGCTAGCGGAGCTCAGCCAAGGGATGCCAAGTTCCCCCTGACCACCGACCAGGAATGAGAGGCCAAGATAGTCAGATTCAGGCTGGGAAACTCTTAGAGATCTAGGGACAGAACCTGGGAAGGACAGGAACTTCAGAGAGATGCAATGCCACAGAGTCCACCCACCACAGCATCAATTTTCTCCTGGAGAGCAGATTTCTATAGTCTGGGGATGAGCTGTAATTCCATGAGTTCCCCAGGTCCCACTTGGAGGCTGGCAACCCTAGCATCAGCCCATTCACACAAGAGTGTCCTACATGTATATATGTGCACCTGTTGGTGGGAAAAAACCAACTTATATTCACTTATAAATCAAACAGGGATGGGATCAATTAGGTTAAAACCATGCTTTGAGCTGTACATGCATTCACTGTAATATGAGAACAACTAAATGTAAATATAAAAAAACACTCTATACCATCTGCATATGCATTTACTGTTACATGGATAGGTCTAGAGGCAGCTCCCTCAGTGTAAAAGAAGCTTCTGCATACCAGGTTGGATCCCACATAACATTTCCAGTGATGGAAGGAGGAGTAATTTTTGCCATTTCCTCCTCCCACCTCTGATTATATTGTCTCCCTGTCCATACCCCAGAACTGCATGGGGGTGCATTTGGAGTGCAGTGGGAGGGGGAAGTCAGTTGTATCAAAGCCCACTGAATAGTCCAACACTATCAACAGAGAAGACTACATTAAATGAAGATCATCCACCAGGGCAACCTAAAGCTGTCTTAGTATCAAACCCAGGCCAGAAGCCAGGTAGAAATGGGTCAAGGTAAGATATATAACTTTGGAAACCTTGGAGATGTGCTGCCACCACATACTATCAACCTTTCCTCCTCCAAAGGCCTAGGGAGAGCCGTCTCAGTCAGGGAAGAGTTACCAATTCTCACCAATGGCTCCAATACCTTTTAATGGCAAGATTTTAAAAACCATGATCTCCAAATTTCAAGTGGTGCCCCTCAAGCTTCCAGCAACCATGTCAGCAACCACAGGCAAGATCTATCTGAAACTATCCATAACAGAAGAACCATCAGGTGCTTCTAAGAACTATCTTGGGGTAATGGTTAAGAGCTGCGGCTTCTAATTTGGAGAAATGGATTTCCCCCACTCCTCCACATGCAGCCAGCTGACTGACCTTTGGCCTGTCTCAGTTGTGTCAGAACAGTCTCAGCCTTACCTCACAGAGTGTCTATTGTGGGGAGAGGAAAGGAAGATGATTGTAAGCCACTGAGATTCCTTCAGGTAGTAAGGAATGGGTTGCAAAAAGAAAAAAAAAACAGCTCTTCATTCCTTCAGTTGCTTCATGTCACTCAACTCCCTGGCAAACCAAGGAGCTGGAGGACTTCACAGGGCATGGACTAGGACACCAAGGACCAACTCAACTCAGCCCATCATTCCAGGCAACTACAAGGGCCTCCACAGAGTCACTGAAGAAACACTCAAAATCCACCAGAGCTGCTTGGAAACCAGCAGGATCCATTAAACTCTGAGGATGGACCATCTGAATTGGACCACTGTTTCAGGGCAGTGAATACTGAAAATGACCTTAGGCTGCTTTGAAATAACTACAAGCTAAGGAGGGTAATAACTCAAAGCAATAGCACTGACACGGGTCTAGGCTCACTCAGAATCAGCCGTTTTCATAATCTTTCGAAAACCAAAAGTGGCTTCTATTTAGCCTTTAAAGAGCCTCTTGTGGCACAGAGTGGTAAGGCAGCGACATGCTGTCTGAAGCTGTCTGCCCATGAGGTTGGGAGTTCGATCCCAGCAGCCGGCTCAAGGTTGACTCAGCCTTCCATCCTTCCGAGGTCAGTAAAATGAGTACCCAGCTTGCTGGGGGGTAAATGGTAATGACTGGGGAAGGGAATGGCAAACCACCCCGTATTGAGTCTGCCATGAAAACGCTGGAGTGCGTCACCCCAAGGGTCAGACATGACCTGGTGCTTGCACAGGGGATACCTTTACCTTTTACCTTTTTTATTTAGCCTTTAAACAATGACCTTAATTGTAAAGGAATGGCAATCTCAAGCTAAGGAGTATCAAGGGCACAGGGACAACCATCAATCAAACAGGGCAATCAGAAGGCTCATTGTAGCTCATAGTTTATTTCCAAATCTTTACATCTTGGTGTTTAAGAGTGGTCAATGAGGTTCTTCATTAGTGACCTCTGTTGCAAGAAATCTTAGAGCTTTGGCCATTTTCAAGCTGAATGATAGACTAGAGAACATTATCTATACAATTTTTGTTGTGTTTCCCCCAGCAGGGAATATAGGCACAGTTCTATTATATTAATCAAGCCAAAAAACCATCTCTGAAGTGGCTAACCTGAATGGGAGAAAATATGTTTCATTGACCATTTTTTCTGACAAATGTCCAGACCCTGGCCACAGGATGATCAGGTGGGATGTAAGAATCGAACTGTTTTACTTATTTTTCAAAGCAAGGTAACAATGTTAGTGATTTTGTTTGGATCTCTCTAGTGCTACTTGGTGTAGTGGTTAGGAGTGCAGGCTTCTAATCTGGTGATCCAGATTTGATTCCCCATTTGCAGCCAGCTGGGTGACCTTGAGCTCACCAAAGCACTGATAAAGCTGTTCTGACTGAGCCGTAATATCAGGGCGCTCTCAGCCTCACCCACCTCACAGAGATGGTTTACACACTGGAGGATTCATGCAGGGCTGCAGGCTGGAGTTTTAGTCGTGGCAGGTTGCCCCACCTCTTCCTGCACCCACACGGGGGAGCATTTGGCCTGGTGTGCCTCATCCGCCCCCAATTTGTGCTCCTGCATGGGAGTTGGGGCAGTGAAGTTCCCAGTGCGTAAACGGTCAAAGTGTCTGTTGTGGGAAGAGGAAAGGGAAGGTGAATGTAAGCCTTTGAGACTCCTTCTGGTAGAGAAAAGCGGCATATAAGAACCAACTCTTCTTCTGCTGCTGTTTCTTCTTCTAGTTTTAAAATATGTTCCCATGTAGAAAGTGACCACATATGTAAGCTTTATAGCTTCATTATCTCCTCAAGACTCTTTACTGTCCACCACACTGCTCCTAAGTGTCCTAATAAGATAGTTTGGTATGTTACAGTTGCAGAAAAGATTAATAAGTTTTTAAAATTCTCCTACAGCTCTAAAATGAAAGGATCTATCTGTGGCCCTCTTCCAAACTCCTCTGCTATTAATAGTTTTGAGTTATTCATTGATTTCTTGTCCCAGTTTGGAAAGCAAAGTGTGGGACATTTTAAACCATTTCCTTCTTGGTTTGATAGTGAATGCCTTCAGATGAAAAGATCCCTGAGGGAAGCTTTCAGTTTAACTCAACAAATAAATTCTTATTCTGTTAGAGAAGTTACTATACCCTAAGGAAAGAGTATTAATTAAGTCAGAGGTTTACCACCTTTGAGCCTAGAAGTTCCTTTCAGTCACTGTGGCTTGCAGCCATTGATGGACCTCCGTAAATGTATCTAATTTCCCTTTCAACCATCATTGCTTCTGGCCTTCACTTCATCTTCTGGCAAAGAATTTCCCATTTTAATCACTTTTTGAGTAAGGAAGGACTTCCTTCTGTCCAGTAACTTGATTCGATCCACCTGCGTTCTAGTCCTAGAAGAGGGAGACGTTTTTCTCTTTTCTCTCTATCTCTGCCTCATGCATAATTTCATAAACCTCTATCACATTCTCCTTCAGTTCTCCCCTCCTCAAAGGAAACAAAGGAACTACTTGCAAGGATAATTACCCTAGATTACCCTAGAACCAATGCACTGTGTCCTACATTTCTGAATTGTGTAGGACTTAGTGTTAGGGTTTCCCCTATGTATATTTCTCCTTTTAATTGTGTTAATTTCTGGGCTCCTAGCAACTGACATCTGAAAATGAAAACAGGATGTCACAGATACAATGTGCACGTATAATTTGTTTCTTGGTATAAGGACAAAGCATATGACATGAGTATTATTGACAAGGGAACAAACTAGAACAGAAGATTTTTAAGAATGGATTTTTCTTAGAAATTCAGAGCCTTCTGCACTTACTGGTACTTTGTCATTATAAAGTGGAGCTAAACAATTCCACTAAATGGTTGGATGGTAACACTTATACAGTTTCTACCACGTACTAGATTCCTGCCTAGTCTTCATAAACATACATACAAAAGCTCAAGCCTTGAATGAATCTTTGTCGGTCTTAAGGGTGCTGTTGGACTCAAAATTTGTTGTATTACTTCAGATCAACACAGCTATCCAATTGAATCAAAACTTTTATTAATTCAGAAAATATTGGCTCACTTTTTGATCAAAACAAATAATTCCCAGGCTCATTTTAAAGCTTGAGACATACATTTGTGAGGGGGGACCTCTACTGAACTGGTAGCCAAGTTGTTATTTATAGTTATGGCCCACAGGCTAAAGTGATAAAGGGTACTGGTTCTGAGACTTTTGTAACTACTGTTCCCTGGTTAGCTGCAATTTTTATTGTTTTATAGATTGGTGTCATTGAATTAACTTTGTATGTTGTTTTATATCTTGGGTGCCATTAAAGGTCTTTGTATTGTATTGTTTTTTATGAGGATATCAACTAAGTGAAGAACATTTGTTAATTTATGATTTTGTCTTTGAAGGGATTACAAATCTATTTATTAAAGAAATTTGCATATCATCAAATTATATGTGCCTTGCCAATGCTTCATTTTAATAGCCAAAGGTTACTACTGCAACAGCAACCAAAATAGGATGCAAGAGATATCTCTTTAATTCCCTGCCTCACTGTGTAAAATTTGCCCTTATGATATATGAATGTATTAAGCTCCCTTAGGGCTGCCAAGCACCCAGTGGAGGCAGTTGTTTTCCTGCCTCCAGCAGGCCTTGCCCATTGGCAAACAATGGCTGGCAGGAGAAAGAAAAATGCAATTACTGGGATCAGAGACAGCATGACCTCATATGCAGAAGTGATATCATGCCGGAAGTGATGTGCCTCTCTAGGAACTGCTAGGAAGTCTACGGTAACCCCAAAGAGTTTTTGATGATTCCCAAAAAGGACTGCTGCTGTCACTGATGGTCACCCCCATGTCCCCGCCCTAGCTGTTTTCTCTCTACTTCATCAGGCCACTAGTTCATCTTGCTCTAATAAAGTGAAGGAGAAGAGGCTTGTAAGACTGATGACTGAGGTGGCTTTACTTTTACCTCAGGGTAATCTTCCGTAGACTTTAATAACTTAACCTTTAGCTTAGCAGGGGGCTTAGTATTCGGCATACATTTTACATTTGTTTGCAATATCATTGGCACTGGCTGTCCAGGACTGCTCATTTTCATTAGTACAGTTCTAGGTAGACAAGGGTCTTTCCCTACAACTGATGCCTGATATCATTTGAACTAGATTTGTTGAAGGTAGCACCTGGGGCCTTCTACAAGCCTAGCAGGAAATATCCTGCTGAAACACAGCCTCTCCCAAACACTAATATTTGATTAATATTAACCCACAGTGATTTAGCCACAAGCTTAATCAACTAGTGAAGGGCAATTAAAATTGCAACCTTATCTTTGTCTTAGAGTCTCCAAAACCAATACAGGAGAAGAAGAGTTGGTTCTTATATGCCACTTTTCTCTACCAGAAGGAGTCTCAAAGTGGCTTATAGTCCCCTTCTCTTTCCTCTCCCCACAACAGACACCCTGTGAGGTGCGTGAGGCTGAGAGAGCCCTGATATTACTGCTCGGTCAGAACAGTTTTATCAGTGCTGTGATGAGCCCAAGGTCACCCAGCTGGCAGCATGTGGAGGAGGAGCGGGGAATCAAACCTGGCTCACCAGGTTAGAAATCTGCACTCCTAACCACTACACCAAGGTGGCTCTGTATACAGAATAGTTTTTTGAATGAGTCATAAAATAAATCCCTTCCAGTCCACTACGCTGAAGCACATTTGAACACATTTTTATCCCCATTTGTAACCTGTGGCATAGCTCTAAACATCCCCCCCCCACACACACACACCTCCTTATAAATACATTTAGGTGCTGAAGCAATGTAATAAAATATTTTAGCATTTGAACTGAGGCCTCTATAGAAAGATAATTGAAGCGCAATTACTGTGACCTCCTGATTGCAACCCTTTTGATACCTGCTAGAGACAAATGCACAGCAGATGCTCTGCTTGTTTGTGGCCACCCAGCCATAAAACAAACCCATGCAATTTGCAATCATATTGCATAGCTGTTGTCTGGCATCATGCTATCTAGACTGGAGGGAACAGCCAGACAGCACACAGAAATCACATAGCATATCTATGCCCTGTTTCCAGAGATGAAGAAATGAGCAAATGATTTATATAGCCATTCACTGCTTCTGGAAGCTATATGAACTGTAGACTCCCAGACCTGCGATATTTGCAGGAGGATCCCTTCTCTCTCTTAACTTTATTTCCCGGACACACTAAGAGAGAAAACAGAAGGAAGGAGTCCCTCTGTGAATATCATTGCTCCCCTTTACTGTTGTAGACAGTTTCCAGAGGGCTGCCAAACCCCCCCTCCCATCAGCATCAATGTTGGAGACCTTAGTGTGATTCCATGACACTGTGAGCTGGGCTCACAGTGGCTCCCTCCACCCTCAAGGCTTCTGCTGCTGGGCCACCATGCCCCCACCACCCCACCACCATTGATCCTGGGGAGCCTCTGCTGCCAGGCCTGTAGGACTCATGGAGGGGGGGGGCGTTTCCAATCCCCTCCTATATCTTGCCAACATGGATTGTGGGCTCTCCTGCAGCTGCAGTGAAAACTGGCATGGTTCCCAGCCTCTTTGGCAGCTGCCTTCAACCCCACAGCTGCCCTGGGGCTGTTTCATTGCTCCCTCTGGGCTCAGAGGAGTCCCCGGCCTCTCCTGCAGGGGCCTCCACTGGGTTTCATGCCCCCTAGAATGTTTTGCTACCACCAGATAAGGTGAGTAGTAAAGAACTATTTTATGTTTGTGAGGATTTAAAGTTCTCCATTTTCATTTTTTAACTTTTTAGATTTTTCTGCAAACCTAGGTAGTCATCCAAATTGGTAGAAAAATCACTTTAATGTCAGTGTGGCCCTGAGCTTCAGATTTAACTGTCTGCATATAGGGGGACACATGCCTAATAGTTTATAGAATACTGTAATTAGTGTTACCAACTTCCAGGGGGGCTCTGGGAATTTCCCAGAATTCCAACTAATCTCCAAATTACAGAGATCTTTTCCTGGAGAAGAATGGATGCTTTGTAGGGTGGACTCTCATATTCCATCATCATGTTCCACTGAGCCCTCTCTCCAAACTCTGCCCCCCCTAGACACTCCAGGAATCTTTCAAGTTGGAAACTTTGATACACTACCTTTATATAGTAGTAAAAAAGTGCACAAATATTGAACTAAGTCAAGTCAGCTTTCTCAATCAACCTCACTCACCTTCTAGTCCTGCAGGTCCCATGATATTCAGGATAGCCTCTTTGGTGGTTAAAAGGAACCTTTCCCCCTTTTCCATCAGCCAAAATGCTGATTGAAACCAACCATTTTCTCAAGCAAGCCTTACATATGCATCTAGCCTACAAAGCAGGTCACTGTGATTATTCTTCTATGCAAATTTCAATTGATTTTGGAGTTACCTATTAATGTTCTTCCAAAATGACATTGAGATATTAGGAATCTTGTTAGGGTTGCCAGGCCCTTCCATTCTTCCAGCTTGGGATGGGGGGGGGGGAGGAAGGGTTGCCAGCTCCAGGTTGGGAAATTCCTAGGGATTTGAGGTTGGAGCCTGGGGAGGACAGGGACCTCAGTGGGGTCCAATGCCACAGTGTCCACCCTCCAAAGCAGCCCTTTTCTCCAGGGGAACTGTTCTCTGTAGTCTGGAGATGAGCTGTAATTCCAGGGGATCCCCAGGTCCCACCTGGAGGCTGGCATCTCCAAACCTTGTACGATTTCATTTGGTACTTTTAATGTTTTTACAAAGCTACTTTGTGCATGCAGTTTTCCAAAGTGCTGAGATCTTTTACTCTACCTCTTTCCCCCCTCCAACAACAATAATAAATCCCGTCTCAATGCAGTCATATAAATGTTGACAGTCGTTGCCCCCAGTGGCCTGAAACCAAACAAAACAGTTCAGTGGCATCTTAAAAACCAACATTTATTCCAGCATGAGCTTTCATGAGTCAGAGCTCAGTTCTTCAGATGCAATGGAAAGAAAAGGGGGAAATAGCATTTGAAGTCACTTCAAATGTTTCTTGCCAGGCTTTTAAGAGAGGGTTCACTCACCTTTGCACTAGGATGTTAAGAAATAGTGCTGGGAGTCTACAGTTCATCCTAGCTTTCCTCCACCCCACCCCACCCCACCCCCTGCCAAATCCCTGGTGGTCCATAACTCCTTGGTCCCTTTGAAAGGGTAGATTCAAGTAAATAGCTGTGTTGGTCTGAAGTATCCCAACAAAATCTGGATTCAATAGCACCTTTAATAGCACTCGAAAGCTCATGCTTTGAATAAATCTTTGCTGGTCTTAAAGGGGCTACTGGGCTCAAATTTGTTGTGAACCTTTGAAAGGGGACTTTCTCCTTGCTGCCTGTTAGCTTTCCAGCGTGCCAGTTACATCCTGCTCTCCTACCAGCTTCCAATCTTTTTGTGAAGTTTATCTGCTATTCCATGTCATGCACAATACCTCCTCTGCATTGCTTTGCAACGTACATTGTCACCATAAAGCAACACAAAATGAATGGGGGGAAATATGTGGTTTCATTAACTTACTAGTAAAAAAGCCCATTGCCCTTTGAAATGCAATGGGCGCTAGCAGTGAGAGTGGGTATGGGGGGTGGGGGACTACCTGGAGCGGCTTGCGAGCCGCTGGCGAGTGGCAGGAGTCCTGGAGCTTCGGCGGCCTGAGGTGGAGCGGCGAGCGGCGGCGGGCAGCGGCGGCGGGGACTCCTTGGCCGCGGCTCTCCGAAGGGTCTGCGAAGTCTTCTCCCGGCTGGCGGAGCGGCCGAGAGAAGGCGGCCAGGCTCACCCCCGCCCCGAGGCTCTTCCAAGCCTTCTCTCAGCCAGCGGAGCAGCCTCGCGGCGTCGTAGACACCGCGAAGCCGCTCCGCCGGCCGAGAGAAGGCGGCCAGGCCCACCCACGCCACGAGGCTCTTCCAAGCCTTCTCCCGGCTGCCGGGAGAAGGCGGTGCGGCCGACCGCTCACCTGTGGCTGTGCGGGTGAAGCAGGCAATGGGGAGCTGCGCTTCGCGCGGCTCCCCATTGCCTGCTTCGGGCGGGATGGACACTTGGAGGGGCCAATCAGGAGCCCATTCGCGGCTCCTGATTGGCCCCTCCGAGTTTTTATACTGGACAGGGCCCGCCCTAACTCCTGCCACAGTGCCCTTACTGCTTTATTCAGTCCATGGCGCTCCGCGCCACGGGGCTGTTTAAAGATAGTTCATTGCAGTTATCCCAGTTTCTGGGAGGGGGAAATCAAATGAGGCTTATATGCTGTCATTCTCGTTGTTTTTAAAACAAATACATTTCATTATCAGCCACTAGTACATCATGCCAATTCTGATGTGAACATTTCTTTCCACCATAGAAGCAGAGAGAAGCTTATAGCGGGGTAGCCATTGAGTGGCGAAACCTTCCCCTCTTCAAACACCTTTCTTTCATGCACTGTAGTTAATGAGGTTCATGCTGAACAGTCCATTTTAGTAATATAGGAGAGCTGCGTTTTTCTAGTACATTTTAACGAGAAGAAATATCCCGTTTGCTTACAGATCACTGCATGACAGAGGAGCACAAAGGAAGTAATTGCACTGCAGATTAGTCAGCAAATCTGTTTTTTTTTTGGGGGGGGAGCACTTTTACAGGAAAGCTTGAACTGTGAATATAAGTATTATGTCTGCGGGTTCAGTGATCACAGACTCCAATTCTTCAGAACAGCTCTTTTTATTTAGCAACTCCAACAAAAGACTACAACAACTGAACAGGGAAAAACAGGCAAACTCATGCACTTTTATACTTTTCAGGCAGCCAGCTGCTGCCTCTGGTTGGCTCTAAGCAGAGCAGTCTGATTGGCCCTGGTGGAGCAATCTGAGCAATCTGATTGGCCCTAAGCAGAGCAATCCGATTGGCCCTAAGCATAGCAATCGGATTGGCTCTGGCAGAGTGATCAGGTTCCTTGATTGGTTAGTTCCTTGGCTAGCAGATAACCCTCATTTACATCTGTGTCCAAATGCCCACAGACATAACAACAAGTATAAACCAATGTGTCTATTTTTATTTGTGAAATGAGGTAAGATACCTGCAATAGACAGCAACAACTGCAAGTTCACTTGTACTTCATAAACTACTTCATAGAAATCATCACTAGGCAAATGATTCTTTGGGCTGTTTAGGGAATTTCCCATGGCTGCAAGGTCTTCTATCCACTTCCATCAAAATGATATCCTGTTCCTGTTGATGGACACTGATGGCAACAGAGAGGGGACTAGGGCTGCCAAATTCCTCCACCAGCTCTGGGTTGAGACCCCTGGATATTTGGGAGCGGAGCCTGGGGAGGATAGGGACTGCACTGGGGTGCAACGGCATACATCCCACACTCCAAACATCAGTTTTCTCCAGTGAAACTGATGTCTGTAGGCAGGAAATTAGCAGTAATTTGGGGGATTGCAGGTGCCATCTGGAGGCTGGTATCCCTAAGGATATATAGGGGCAGGATTTCAGGGGGCATTTCAAGCTCCTGGAAGTGGAGGGGATTGCATTCCTCAGGCAGAAGTTTTGCATCCCTAGAAACATTAATCTGTATCCCAGCCCTTATCTACATGGCAGCTGCCACTCATGGCCAAAAGTTTGCATTCTGGGAAAGATCAGCTACTTCCATGTGGCTTTTTCCCTGCTTCTGCAACTTGTCCCTGGAATATTTTGACCAAAAATGGAGAAAAAGCATGAAGTAGCAGTCAATATGCACACAGGCTACCGCATATGCACACAGCCTACCTCAATATGCACTGGCTACCTCATGTGTCATAGTTTTTTCTAAATGTGAACAGAAGGAGGTTGCAGGGAAATGTTGTGGTGAGCAGTTAAGAAATAATCTCTCTATGGAGGATGTTTTTCCCCTGTGATCTAGTTCAGAGGATGTATATAATGTGATTACCTAGTGGCCCATTTAGTTTTTGTGAGGGTTTAAATTAAGCTTCCATTGTAAATGAGCTCTTTATACAAAGAATCAAAGGAAGTCATAACAAAACAATACCTGTATGTTAACAGGTCATTTTGTATAATGCTCACCTACCAATACGATTAATGCAAAGCAAAGAAGCTTAGTGTTTAAAAAAAAAATCCAACAGAATTTGCAGTACAAGATGCTGAAATCAGCAGTGATCGTAGACTGAAATTAACTTTTTGGAAGAAACACCTGGTGAGAAGTTATTGTGTTGGCTGGGGGGATGCAGCTCTCTTCCCTTTTCCTGCTTCCTCCTCTCCCTCCCATTCACCAACCAACCTTTCTTTTACCCCCGTCCCCAGGCTTCAGCTTCATGTATCCATGGAAGCCCAGGTTACAAAGGTAGCACAGCTGGCATTTTACCATCTCCGCCAAGCCAAACTACTAGCACCGTACCTGGAACCAGAGCACCTAGCCGCAATGATCCATGCGATGGTCACCTCTAGACTGGACTTCTACAATTCACTGTACGCAGGCCTACCCTTATCCTTGATCCGGAAACTACAACTGGTGCAGAATGCCACAGCCAAGATTCTCATTAATACATCATGGAGATCTCACATCCGGCCTGTACTCCCAGTTGAATTCCAGATTAAGTTTAAGGTTTTGGTAATCACCTTTAAGGCCATACGTGGTCTGGGCCTAGTGTATCTGAGAGACCGCCTCCCTGTCTATACCCCCAGAAGAACTCTATCCTCCGCCACTTCCAACTGGCTGCGGATCCCTGGCCCTAGAGAGGCAGGGCCAGGGCCATTTTAATCCTGGCCCCCACCTGGTGGAATGAGCTCCCCGAAGATATCAGGGCCCTGCAGAACTTCCACAGTTCCACGGGGCCTGCAAAAAGGAACTCTTCCACCAGGCATTTGCTTGAGCCGACTAACCCATAACATCTACAGCCCCCCCCCCCCAGACTTGGAGGTCAAACCTACCAAGGAGTGTCAAAGTTATTATTGTCAAAATACTGTTCAGGTTCTAATTGGTATATTATTGTTATATTGTTATATTGATACTAATACTGTTCCATGTAAATAATGGATATAAAAGTAGCAAAGTTTTTGCTGGCAATTTTAAATGAAAATCTTTTTTACGATGGATTTTACATCTGGAACTCTTTGAAATTTTCATTTTATGCTTTGCAATTTTATGCCAGTTAAGGTACTCTGAATCTGAATCCATGTAAATGTTCCGAAATGTTTTCTTTAAATCGCCCAGAGCCGTAGGAAAGGGCGGTATAAAAATCTAAATAAATAAATATTTAATTTTTATATCCCACATAGGAATATTATTTATACCTCACCAATGAGGACCCAGCATAGTTGATATCCTTCTCATTTCCTTCACTCCATCCTCATAACTGGCTGTGAGGTGGATGGAGTTGAGGCAGAGCAATTGATCCAAGGTCACTCAGCAGAAGGGTTGCCAGCTCTGGGTTGGGTAATACCTGGAGACTTTGGAGATGGATCCAGGAGCAGGTAGGTTTTAGAGCAGGATGGGACCTCAGAAGAGTATAATGCTATGGAGTACAAAGCAACAATGTTCTCCAGCTTTATTTCCAGGGAATCCCTGGGTCCCACCTAGGGACTGGCATCCCTAGCTAGCAAGCTTCCATGACTGCATGGAGATTTGAACCTGTGTGTCCTAGGTCCTAGTCAGTCACTTTCAACACCACACCAAACTGGCTGTCACCTTTTCCTCACTTTCTCCTCTTTTTATCTCAACCTCTCCCTGGGAGAAGTTTGGCTCATTTGCAGAAAGCACACGGTGACCTGTATAGTAGCAACTGTTGGGCCTGGCAAAATTGTGTAAGTTGTGTTGAGGCTGCCACTAGGCCTAGGAAAACTGTGCTGCATCTGGGCATCCAGTAGCCACTGCTCCACCTGGATGAGCTGTGCAAATTGCATAGTGGGAAGTTGCCTAGCAATAGCTCTTGGGCCTGGTCCCAATGAGTCTTCCCTCCCAGACAGGAGGGAGAAGAGCAGGGGGGACTGGAAAACCCAAAGCTCCCCACCCTCTCTCTACAGACTCAGGAAAGCCCTGGAAAGTCCCCTCCCCCTACTTTTTACTGTCAGAAGCCAAACCTTGAAGGCTGGCAACATTGTTTTGGTAATTTAACAATCCCTGCAATGGCCAATGAAATCTCAGAGGGCATTCCTTTCTGAAAGGCACAGGCAGAACATCTCCTTTTTGGGGAAAGATTTTAACCCCCCATGTTTATTTGTTTGTTAATTTCACATTTTCCTGCAAATCTGGCAGAGTGCTGTTTCTCTTTGACCATTCTAACAGGAACTCACCATTTTGAAGAAGAATACAAGAACCTAAACTGTGAATGCATCATCATCTAATTCCCCAGACCTCACTGGTTTCTAACCTTTAGGAGAAACTGCCAATAAAGGCAAAGGCTGAAGCTTCCTCTGT
Organism: Paroedura picta; assembly: GCF_049243985.1. Taxonomy (NCBI): domain Eukaryota; kingdom Metazoa; phylum Chordata; class Lepidosauria; order Squamata; family Gekkonidae; genus Paroedura; species Paroedura picta. The sequence goes on from NC_135369.1 coordinate 150,957,590, forward strand.
GATCAAGTGAACAATGCTACGGGGCTGCAGACGTATAGCATACTAGAGTGATTAGAATGTTGCACTAGAGCAGGGGTAGTCAAACTGCGGCCCTCCAGCTGTCCATGGACTACAATTCCCAGGAGCCCCTACCAGCAAACGCTGGCAGGGGCTCATGGGAATTGTAGTCCATGGACATCTGGAGGGCTGCAGTTTGACTACCCCTGCACTAGGACCTTACAATGTGTGCTTGATTTTGGACTTCCTGGGGTGAAAACTCTAACTGGCAGGTGAGGGTAGATTCAGGTGGTTAACTGTACTGGTCTGAAGCCTCAGAACAAAGTTTGTCTGAAGCCTCAGAACAAAGGTTCAGGTGCATTCACACTTCTTCAGATAGTGAACTGAAACTTCCTCAATCATTACATATAGCTCTCTACCTATATGTAATGGTTGAAGAAAAATGGCTTTACTGTGTCCGAAGAGGTGTGAATGCACCTGAAAGCTTATACCATGAACGAATTGCCTACTTCCTTAGATTCAAGTGAGTAGCCGTGCATGCACTCAAAAGCTCACACCTTGAATAAATCTATGTTGGTCTTAAAAGTACTACTGGACTTAAAAGTACTACTGGAAGTGCAATAATGGATTTAAACTACAAGTGCAATGATATAGGCTAAAGGTAAAGGTAAAGGTATCCCCTGTGCAAGCACCGAGTCATGTCTGACCCTTGGGGTGACGCCCTCTAGCGTTTTCATGGCAAACTCAATATGGGGTGGTTTGCCAGTGCCTTCCCCAGTCATTACCGTTTACCCCCCAGCAAGCTGGGTACTCATTTTACCGACCTCGGAAGGATGGAAGGCTGAGTCAACCTTGAGCCGGCTGCTGGGATCGAACTCCCAACCTCATGGGCAAAGCTTTCAGGCGGCTGCCTTACCACTCTGTGCCACAAGAGGCTCTTAGCGCCACAAGAGGCTCTTGATATACGCTAGATATCAGGAAAAGAATTTTCACAGTCAGAGTAGTTCAGCAGTGGAATAGGCTGCCTAAGGAGGTGGTGAGCTCCCCCTCACTGGCAGTCTTCAAGCAAAGGTTGGATACACACTTTTCTTGGATGCTTTAGGATAGCGATTCCCAACCTGTGGGCCGCGGACCACATGTGGTGCGTTGACTAATTGGATGTGGGCTGCGAAGGACGCCTTCTCTCCCCCCTGGCCCTTTACTTCATCCCCCCCCGGCCCTTTACAACACACTTTGGGTGTCATTTGGGTGTCTCCCATCATTCCCAGATGGGACTATCTTGTTGCAGAGAAACAAGCTCAGGGTTCCCATTGATTTGTCATTGTCATGAGTTAAAATTTCCATGAAAATAAAATGTTCCTTATGTTCATTGTTGTGGTGTGTCTGTATCTTATTTTGAAGGGATGTTTAAACATTACCATAGTCATCAGAGAGCGTTAGGGCAGTGGTTGAGAGTAGAGGAGTAAACTACCCCCCCCCCCCAGCCTCAGTAAAATTGTCAAGCGTTGAGTGGTCCCCGGTAATAAAAAGGTTGGGGACCACTGCTTTAGGATGCTTAGGGCTGATCCTGCATAGAGCAGGGGGTTGGACTACATGTCCTGTATGGCCCCTTCCAACTCTATGATTCTATGATTCATTTTTTGTTGTGCCGCTTCCTTTTAATTATTCCTTGCAAATTCCTCCTAGCCATCCCTGCATTACAGGTCTGAAGCAAACTTGGCCTGCATTTACCTTGTAGTATATGATTCCATCACAAACAGATGTCACCTCTCTGTAGGGGGAGGAGTCATGCACGAAATTGCTGACATCTTGTATGGCAGTCCTGCACAAAGACTAAATGAGAAGTATTGTTTCCTGGGGAATTGTAATCTATACCTGCCATCACCCTATGTGGAATTGTTCTTCTGCATGACTTCCCTACAGCATTTATGAGCTGGATAAGATTCTGGCAGCGCCCGTGTGCTGCCTTTTCAGATGAGTCAGCAGGGAGTTTCCTCAGATTTATGCTGTCATGCCTATAAACCAGAAGGCTTGGCCAGAATGGGTGCGGTATTACAAGTGTGTTCCTGATTCGAAACAGGGTGGGGATAATATGATCATTGTGACAGCAATGTTACATTTCTCCTGTCTGGGGTGAAGGAAGCTAGCTTGGATGTCTAGCGATACTTTGTTTACTGCTTTGGTACAATCTCCACATTAGATCTTCAGCCTTTGCACAGTCCCTCAGCATCTAACATATAACCCAAGTCAGAGCTTCTCTGGGTTAGCACTAGAAAGGCAGACCAGGGACCTGAAATGACTCCTTTTGGGGCCGTCTCCCATTTTCCTCAAAAAGCCAGGTTTGCAGGTTAGGAGTGCAGCTTGACACAGCACAGGTAGCTTGGAATGCTTTTGCCCCGCTTCAACTGGTGCATCAGCTGCCTGTTCCTGGTTCAATCAGATCCAGCCACAATTATCCATGTCTTATTTATATCTAGACCACATAATTACAACACACTCTAAGTGGGGCTACCCTTGAAGAGTGTTTAGAGGCTGCAGTTAGTGCAGTAACCAGGAGCCCATGACCTCAATACAACAGCAATTATATTGGCCACACATCTGCTCCTGAGCACAATTCAAGGTGTTTTTGTGTTTTAAAAATCAACATGGCTTGGGACTGAGGTATCTGGATACTTGAGTCCTGCAATGTTTGAAATAAATAAAACAGTCATTTAAATAAAGAGATACTCTGTGTTTATATTACGGCTGGTTGTAAATTCCAGCATAACACGTAAGGACTGGGCAGCCTATGATTTTCAGATTTCAACATCAGCAACAGTTTCAAATACAAATTTACAGGGTATAAGCTTCCATGAGTCAAAGCTCCCTTTCTCCGATGTCACCAACCAATGTATGGGAAGGCACCATAGCTTGGCAGTAGAGCATCTGCTTTCCATGTGGAAGGTCCTTGTTTTGTTCCCTAGGCTGGCCACTGGACAGACAGTTGGGGGAGGAGGCACTCAGGGGCAGGACAGCTGCCCTGAGTGTGTGTTAAGCACTGAGTGGTACTTAAGACATGAGACATGCTCCTCCTCCAAGGCCTTACAAGAAATATATAGTGGAACAGATAACCTTCCTGAGAATTACATTCACATGAAAAACTATCATATGTGAATTGAACCATCCATAGATACGTCAACAGTATCCTGGAAGTCATCTTAGTCACCACCAAATATGAAAACTACTAGTGAAAACTATTATTGCTGAAGCCTTGGTTAGTACTGGTGCAAAGTTGTGTCGTTATCCACAGCAGGCTTGTTTCAAATACGGTCTACCATATAAATGTTCCTTCTGAACGTCAGCACAGATTACATGGAATCTGCTTCTAATATGTGAACTGGCCCTAGGGAAGGAAACAAATATACCTGTGAAAACTCCCAAAGACTTCCTCAACTCATCCTTGAATAAATACTATCTTCCTTGCTAGGCTTTCCAGTCTGATAAAACATTGCAAATGATGGTATCGGGCAACATTGTCATCTACACGAACAGCCCTGAGAATGAATTTGGATCTCTGTCATAGCAACAACATAGGAACAGAAGTTTATACTTATGACCATTTAAATGCCTGGATGTAGGTGGAGGTTGGCCCTTGTTAGTATATGAATGGGAGACCACCAGGGAATACCAGGGTTGCTATGCCGAGGCAGGCAATGGCAAAACATCATTGAAAACCCCTTGGGATCATCATAAATTGGCCACAACTTGATGGCCAGAAGAAGAAGAAGACTTGAATGTTGAGCCTCTGAGTGGGAAGAAGGCGTGCTGCAGTGCCTGGTCACCAAATAAAAATTGTGACTCCCTGCAGGATGTCTGTCAATAATGCTAAACCACTTAGTGACAACCATAGGAGGCTAGTTTTACCTCCACTATCCTCATGGCTCCCCCATGTCCTCGGAACAGGAAACAGACTCAGAAAAGCACCCTAACCGAAGCTGTTAGCTAAGCAGCACAGAGAAAAATCCTGAAATAAACTTTAAAAAAAAGGCTAGAGCAGCAATTTGTTGTGGTCTTTCAGGGGGTTCATGAGCTAATCTAAAACCACCAGCAAGCTAATAGAAGCTCTCCTACTACTAACAGAGTGATAAATGCTCGGTTCAGATATCCTATGAAAGCATAGCTTAATTACACTGCAGGCCTGCAAAAGGGAGCTGAAGTTAGTTTACTGTGATATGCAAACATGTACCCCTAGCTTCTTGTCCAGTGCTGTGTCTGTTGCAGTACAGGATGGGATACCACCCAGGCCCCTCGACAAAATAAAGGTGTTTAAACTAGAAACTGGCAGTCCCATCTGGCAGACCCGTCTGACAGCCGCTATAGATGAGATCGCCCCTAAGCGTCCTCTTTGCCCTCGACTCAAATGGGTCCCCTGGTACACGGGGGAGCTCGGGGAGAAGAAGTGGGAGGTGAAATGACTAGAGTGAGTGTGGCAGAAAACTCATGACAAAGCCGCAAGAACATCTTATTACACGCTTATGAGGGCGTATGAGATGGCGGTGAAAGTGGCAAAACGAGAGACCTGTTGGCCACCTTTGGTAGCGAGGTTTGACGGCTTCAGACGGCTCTCTTCTTCCGAAGTGGACAAGTTGCTGGGGTCGGTCAGGGTGACCACCTGCCCCCTTGATCCCTGTTCCTCTTGGCTTCTCAAGGGGAGCGGAGAGGGGATAGGAGGCCAACTCAGGGATATCATCAACCTTTCCCTGAGTTCCGGGGAATTCCCTGAGCAGCTGAAGGAGGCGGTGGTTCGCCTTCTCCTGAAAAAAACAATGCTGGACCCACGAGACCCTGCCAACTACCGCCCGGTGTCGCACCTAGCGTTCCTGGATAAGGTGGTGGAAAGGGCCGCGGCGGACCAGCTCCTAGCCTTCTTGGATTAAACTTTGGCACTCGATCCATATCAGTCTGGCTTCTGCCCTGGAGACGGGGTTTAAGACATTGTAACCCGCCACGAGCCATTTGGGAGTGGCGGGAAATAAATTGAAATGATGATGATGATGATAGTGATAGTGATAGTGATAGTGATAGTGATAGTGATAGTGATAGTGATAGTGATAGTGATAGTAATAATAATAGAAACTGTCAAGGCAAACCTGGGTGTGGATGATTTTTTTGCAATGCTGAATCCTGATTTTACAAAAGCCATGGTTTCGTGTTATATATAAACTAAGTCAGAATTTAAGATACCTTGCTGGAGAACCAGCTTTTGCATGGGAAATTTACCATTTCCAGAACAACTATAGAATAATACAAATGCACTGGGAAACCAGTATGGCAATAAAAAATATCCAAATAGAGTTGTGTCTCTTCAGTTTCAGTTATTCTTTCTTACTTCATACAAGTCCCAACACATTTCGCCCACTGGCTTTGTCAAGGGACAAATATAAAAATATTAAATTAGTAGTTGTACAACGATAATTATTAGTAATTATTTCCATACTGGCTTCCTAGTGCATTTGTATTATTCTATATTTGTTTCTTCACTGGAACCTACCCCTCCCAGTTCATTCATTTCCAGAACAACAGCAATAATCAACCGATGCTATTGCCAATACAATAGTAGGCAAGTTTTGCAGATTCCACCTTGTAATTGATATTTTTCATGTTACAAGCCTTATGACTTGTATGAAAGAGTAAACGTTTTTCGGTATTTCAGAAAACTACAAATATGTACCATATACATTACAATCCCAGTAAAACCACATTATGGATTCATCTGTTTAATTGTGCAGGTCAGATAAGAACCAAAACCAAGGCTAAACTTCTAGATATGTCTTTTCTCATATGGTGGAAGGAATATTGTAATCTGATTCCAATCTGATATGGAACTAACAAATAATGCAAGCATTCCCACAGAAAGCATGAAAATTTCAGGGGGTTCCGTACCGACAATGGACTTCAACAGAAAAGAATTGATTAAGTAATTCAAACTACAGAGTGAGATTCTATCCAGACACTGAATATAAGTCTCCAGGTTCTAACAGACATACCACACATTGTATAGTATCGTCTCCCATCCCCAGTTACCCCATGACCGATTCACAATGTATTCACTACCTTTTCATTAACATTAACTATGTTTACCAATTACATTTCCTTAAGGCATCTTTCAGCACTTGATCACAAAAACACCCTAACCCTAAAGATAACAGGCATTGACTCAATGGCAGGCACTAGGCAACTGTTTGTGGTTTATGTGTTCATGTTCTAACTTCCTATCTTATCTCTGAGGCTAGGCGCAGAAGAGACGTCACCAGGCACTTGTTTATCTTATTGTGTACAGTACTAAATCCTCTTGAAGTAGGTGCACACATTCTTAACGTGACATCTTCTAATGTTACTAGCAGCAATTATGATATTAGCAGACAAAGTTCAGGAATTTAGGACATCCAAAGATTTTACATTGTAAGGCACACTGGATGGAGTTGCTTTGGGTTAATTTCTCTGAGGTGCCCCAGAGACTTCCATGGAAGAGAATTCATTTTGTTGATATAGTTGAGTGTACATTCACATTCACATCATGTCATGCACATTTCCTTGGGAGGTGGTCAGTCAGGCCTTGAGAATGGGACCCCAGAATCACTTTGGGGGGTTGTGACCCACTCCCCAAGGAAGGCAGAAAGAGTCAGCTGGTTGGGTTCCTCCTCACCAAACCACACAGGTCACTGAGGAATATGATCAGGTGTTCAGCAATGAAAACAGAGAGATGGGACTATCATTTGAGTGGACAAGGGATTAGAACTCTGGACTTGTCTACACTCCATGATCAGCCAGACCCACTTGGTTGTGGGAATGGGCAAGGCGTGGGGAGGGCTTCCTCGTACTTGTTGCCTGGGTTGGATCTGCTCTCTTGTTGCCTGGGTTGGATCTGTCTCTTGACTTTTGTGTGAGCCATTATACTGGGGACATGATCCATCCCCCCACCTCTGGCTCAGGGTATGATGTCTGAAGGCACTGCTGAGTGCTTGCAGGGACCATCTGAGCCCAGCTTCATCTATTCTCTGCAAGCTCTGGGGGAAATGAATGGCAAGAACTAAGCAGCTGGACCCAGAGGAGGGAGAGCAGGAGCAAAGGAGTGTGAGTCTGGCAGGCCAGTGCTCTCCAGAGTGGCAATAAAGTAGCTGCCACTTGGGGGTACACACTTGGGGTGGGTGAGCTGAAAGAGGCTAGCTGCAGAGTATAGAAGACCTGTTGGGTCAGATGGAGCTGGCTGGCACCTGGCAGGGGCCTTTGTAGTGAGGCTGTCCTTGCCAACTGGGACCTAAGCCTGGAAGTTGGTGGGCCCAGGCCAAACACTGGCCATGGGGAAATACAGACACTGGTGCCTGGGGATGTGCCATGCTTCCCCTCACTTTCACTGTGCAAGCTGAATGGGGCCAGGCAGTTGTGGGGAGGGGGTTATCTGACCTTGGGGCAGAGCCTTATCCCTCTTTCCCTGCTTGGATATAACAGTCATTTGGGGATTAGCATGGCTGGGCCACGGAGGATTACTGAAGCAGAGATGATCTGGTAACGATGGCACTAGATTCATCATTTGTCCACTGCACAGGCAGCTTCAGGGCAGCTGCTGCAAGGATGGTGAGTGCCCCCACTCCAAAAATTGTGTTGGGCCAGGGCACCTCCCCCAGGTTCCACATGCCTAAGACCTCCCTTGTTTGGGTGCACTACAAATACTGCTGTGAACAATGTACACTGTGCACAGGTTTTCCCTCTGCAAGTTGACCCTGCTGGTCCCAATTCTGTGATTCGATAATTCCTCTTTGATCTTGCAATACCTTCTGGTTCTTGGAAAAGATATTCCCCTGAACAGGCAACCCAAGTGGAGTAAAAGCCACATGTGTTGAGCAGCTGGAATCCGGAAGGACAATGGGGTGAAGTAGTTCTTCCTTCCTTTTCTGGGCGTGTTGCTTCCCTGAGGAAACAGGTCAGTTTCACCCTTATTTCTACTCACTCCAGCTCATGACTTTTCTTCTGTGCAATTCTGAAGGAATTAGATGGGACTGCAGAAATGGAGAGAGACATGGGGGAAACTCATGAGCCTTCTGTGAACGGGTGGTGTGTCAACACTCTTATTGTTTTCTTTATGGAAACAACGTAAGGGGAAAACATGCTATATAGCCTTTAATATTAGCAAATATTACTCCAACAAAAGTAACTGCCACATAAGGCTTTGTAGTGCTTGTTGTAGTGGTTAGGAGTGTGGACTTCTAATCTGGCGAGCCGGATTTGATTCCCCAGCTTAGGTGACCTTGGGCTTGCCACAGCACTGATAAAGCTGTTCGAGCAGTGATATCAGGGCTCTCTCAGCCTCACCCACCTCACAGGGTGTCTGTTGTGGGGAGAGGAAAAGGAAGGTGATTGTAAGCCGCTTTGAGACTCCTTTGGGTAGAGCAAAGTGGCATATAAGAACCAACTCTTCTTCTTTATAGCATACTAGCTTCAAAGCCCGTTCCTAAGAACGGGCCTTGAAAGGGTCCCCTCCCCTGGCCAGGCAGCTTAAGGTGGCCTTGGGCAGCAGCTTGCAGCCAGATCAAGTGGGGTGGGTGGAGGCTGGGCAGCTCATTAGAAGGGCTGGGACAGAGCTCCTTAGCAGTCAGCTAGTCAGCTCCTTGGCAGTCCTTAATGAGCAGTCACATGCTGGGAGGCCCTCGTCAGCAGGCCTAGCCTAGCAGGCCAAGAAGCCCTCGTCAACAGGCCCAGCCTAGCAGGCCAAGAGGCCCTTGTTAGCAAGCCCTCCAGCATGACCCTTTGCCCAGGGCCATCTCCCTTTATCTGCTGCTGGCTCCAGGCACTGAGGCATCTGAGGGAGTCCAGGGATGGAGGGTGGGAGCTGCAGGGGCAGGGCCAATCAGGGCAAAGCTGGCTGCACCCTGATTGGCCCTATTCCAACTTGGACAGCCAGACACGTCCCACCCCCTAGGCTGTTTCATAAATATATATAGGAACAACAATGGATAAGGATAAACTATCTTTCTCCTTATCAAATATGTCTGTTTGAGAGTTTTTGCTGTTGGGATATAAAACTAACAAGGGGTACTGTAAAAAAATTTCTATTAAGCAGAAGTCAAAATGAATATACAAAATCTGATCATGCTCTGTTTAGGGCATTGGAAAATTGTCCAGAACATTTCTAATCCAAATGTTCTAGAAATGTTCCAAAAAGCGTTCATCTCCGTCTAGATATACAATAGCTGAATATGCTAATAATTGCTACATTCCTTTTCTGTTATCAGCAAGAATACAAAGGTAATTGCTGTACTTAACTTCATGCAGAACTGGAATTCAAACAATGTGAGATGTCAGAATGACTTAAACTCACTACAAGATTCTCTCATTTGGTAGACATTAATTCTGCTGCTATTTCTTTAACAAATAGCTTGCTTATTCAGCCTATGTGGATTTATTATATAGAAAAAGGGTGGTAGCACCTAAGTAAAGACTAAAACTGTAGACTTTTGTTATCTATTCCAGGAATAGTTATCAGACAAATTCAGTAGAATAGCAAAGTTAATGGAAGAAGGTTTATCCTTTCGAAGCAATTCTGGCTTTTAAAATTTAATCCAAGATACACTGAAAAGATCCTTATGAATAAGTAATATGGACTTATGTGACTTGTGACCCACCAAAGGGGGGGGGGGAGCTCACTAGACCATTAAAGACAAAATAATTCATGACAATCCCACTAGTTGGGACATTAGGCTGTTTATAGATCAACACCAAAATAATAGAATAATCAAAATAATCAGTCCGATTGTTCATCTTGATTGCAGTAGATAATTAAATATTATATGGTAACTCATAATGAATATAAACGAGAAATAATATCAGGCAATGGTATTTTCTTTTCCAGGTCAATAAGTAGTGCAGCATAAACACACATCTTTTACCAAGCTTAATATAATTGCTTGGACCCAGGAGACCAAATTATTTTAAGTTGTAGCAAGTGAAAAAAAATTAATGTCTTCTCTGTTTTTCCTCCAGGAAAATAGGGATGGGAATGAACTGGGAAAATATGGTTTGGTTCATGGCATGTCCAGTTCACGAACTACAGACCATCACAGGCTAAATGTTTTGTTTAGGTTTGGTTTGTGATGACGTAGAATGGCTCCTTGACATGCTATAGAACCAAAGATGCAGGGGATCACTGGCTGACTTCAGGAAGGAGGACAGAAGTGATTCAGAGGGTGGGAGGAAGCCCAGTTTGGAAATATTTCTGTACCTTCCCCAGTGATCCCTGTGTGGCCAAGGGCCAGATGTGCCACATCCATGTTGGGGCACAAAATCCCAACATATCCTCCTCAGACACCAACAAAGGGTGAACCTACCTCTATTGCTCCTGGACGAAAAAAGCAGCAGCCATCAGGAGGATGAACAGGCCCACTCCCTCTCAGCAGAGAGAATGGAGGGGGAGCAGGACGTTCCTCCAAGAAAGGTTCCCTGTATTGAGGCTGCCATGGGTGGGATATCAAGGCAGGGCACCCTCCAAGCACTCCAAAGGGCTATGTGGAGAGCCCAGGAAGCAGTTACTCATCTCATCAACAAGATGACTGCTGTGGATAATCAACACTTCTCCCTTATGGAGGACATAGCCTTTTGCTATGATTAAGTTCAAGGGTCAGGTCTTCAGAGCACAAGGAAAACCATGCACTTAATGACAGGCCTCTGGAGCAGCTAGCAGGACTATCAGGTCCTGGCCCAGGTCCCAGAAGGGGACAATCCTGCCACAAAGTGCTTCTACGCCATGTGCTCCTTCATGGCTACAGACCACAAGATCAAAACATTGCCACTGTGTAATACAGAGTATGGTGAGGGACTGGGTGGGTGGTGGAAACACTGGTGCCAACATGCTGGCAGAGGTGAAGCATGTGCTCCTCAATGGCATAATCTGCCTGGCACAAATATACCATCTGATGGTGAAGGATGCTCTGGGACTATGGAGCACCGTCAAGACCACCTGGAACACTGTCCTCTCTCAAAATACTAGCCTTGCTGGAGACCTGAGCCTGGCTGCTCACTTCCTGTGCGGCATCAAGTCTGCTGTCTGAGAGGCAGGGGGAGGGGGATGAGCCTGAACACCAGCTTACCCTGGGTTTATCCCACTGCTGGAACTTCACCGATATAATGATCGTGCACTTGGTGGAATGGAAGAAGATAGTGCAGGATATTATTTTCTCCATGATCATCCTGCATAGGGAAGAGGAGCTCAGCATCAGCACCAGTGACTGGCTGACCTTCTCCCAAATCATGTGTGTCCTCAAGTCTTTCCAGGACACGCTGTGCACATATCTGGCCAGCCGGGGGCATCTCCCAGATTTGAGGGTTGAACCAGGTGCTAGCCTCCACACTAAAGCCAAGTGTTCTCCCATGTGTCAGGGCCCTGGCAGGGAAATTGCAGGTGTGCATCCCCACCAAGTTGCGTCCTCACTGCAACAAAGAGGAATACAAGCTGGACTGAACATGTGACCCCTGGATAAAAGGCTGCATTACTTTTCTGAATGCAGAGCTCTTGTCATGGAAGCATGAGCTCTGCAAAGTACCCTATATACTCCCGTATAAGCCTAGTTTTTCAGCACCGTTTTCACACTGAAAACCCCCTCCTCGGCTTATACGGGGGTATATACGGTAATTGAAACAAAAGCCTCCTCCATCCAGCCAGTTGTTGTTCTGGCAGCTTGTAGGACATCAACGGTTTGACTGAGGGACTCTGATCTTTTTTTTTTCCTTTTGCCTTCACTTCTTCCTGTTCTTAATCACTTCTTCCAAACTATTCTTTTGGTTTCTATGGGTAAAAAGCGGGGTACAAAAACCAGCAGCTATTCATCCTCTTGGCTTTTCTGTATTTGTTGGGGGGGGGGAGGGAGGCTGGATGGGGGAGCCCGTGATGATGGAGCATTTCCCACCCTCGGCTTAGTCAGTAAGTTTGCCCAGATTTTGTGGTAAAATAAGGTATGTCGGCTTAAATGCGGGTTGGCTTCTAGGCGAGTACATAGGGTAGTATGGAAGCTACAAGCCAACAGATGTGGCCAGAGGAAACAATACATATAAGAAGCTGGCTCAGCCTCTCCTGCATGGCCATGAGCCCTGAGTCCACCTAACACCCAAACCCCAGCAAGGGAGAGGTATTCACAATCACAAGCAGGAATAAACGAATGTGCTCTGCTTGTAACAAGTTCCCTGATTCTGTCTAGCTGTCGACAACCAGCAGAAGAGAGGCTGTGGGTCTCAGCTGAGAGTATATATAGCATTCTGATTCCACACAGCAAAATGGGAACTCTGTTATTGGCAGCAGCAGTGCTTGTTAAAATTAGAGGGCTCCTATTGGCTAGAGGAGTCTCCCCCCAATTGCTTTTATAAATAGTTTAATTCAGAGGAGGCAGCCTGTCTGCTAGTGCACCTATTGACCCACTGCCTGCCGTGAACAATCTCAAACAGCACCAATGTTTGTGGAATGTTCATGCTGGTTGCCCTTCCACATAAACTGTAACTTGGCCAAAATGTTTGACAAACTTTAGATCATAGGCTGGTTTGTGCCCATCTGAAAACACAAAACAGATGTCCATTACCAACACAACAGTTTGCAAAGTGCCACTCGTCTGTTTGACAGCATGAACGTACGAGGTATACCATGTAATGTGGCCTTTAGATGCTGGACTCAATACTAAAAGGACAGCATCTACATATAAATGACACAAGGGATAGACCATGCTGGCGTTTTTTCTAGCCTCATTCTTTGATAATGGGCCCTTTGAAAAATTAAGCGATGACTAATGTATAGAGAATCTCTTTCAACATAGCTTTCTTTTATTTTCCGCAGGAAAAAGTATATATATAAACCTCTTCCAAAGCACAACAATCAAGACAGGTTTCTAAATAGGGACACGGGTTTTTTTTCTTGCTTAATGCATACTCCTAAAAGACAGATAACATCTCTTCAAAAACTGTATGAAAAACGTATTTAATAGAATTTATTTACATTCAACACAAGATATTGCTCTGTAACCAAATTTTACAAATCAAAACCAGAAACATTGTGTGGGAATGTGTGCGATCACAGTAACTGATCCCTCTCTACACAGTGGACACCACCTTTTCTTGGTGCAGCCTACACTGGCATTAATATTGAAGGACGGGTACAAATATTATTTGGGGGGGAATCGGAGTGTTTTTGTTTCTTGTGAATCAGTTGTTAATTTTCTTTTTTTAAACTAACGAAACTCACAAAGAGTCTTTATATTTATGGTATTATTTTTCTAAGCTTTTCATTCCCATGTCCCTCATGATTGGATTTCCAAGGGAGAGCATTTAGCATTGTTTGCTTCTTAATTTTCTAGGTTTTCTAGCATCTGTCATACTTCACAAACTGTGTGTCATGTCCTACTTACAGGATGATTAGGAGGACCTGAGGTCAAATACCATTGTGCTGTATAGCTCATGGAGTAATCTTAATCTTTCACCCTTAGCCTTACCTGTTTCACTGGTTGTTGAAAGAAAATGGGAAAACATCATGCACATTGACCTGAGCTACTAGATAGGGCTCCCTCCCCAGTAATTTTAACTAGCAGGAAGCAGCTTTTTCAGAAGGTGATTTTTGCGATCAGTACTGAGAGAAATCCAGCAAGGGAGAATGTGGGAATGGGTTCTGTCAGACATGCATTGATAAAAATGGTGCAATCCTATTTATACTACCCTAAATTCCTGAGACTGATGAGATACAGTTTGGCTAAATTAATTCATTTCATCCTTAACAATAGCAGAGATATTTTGTTTATGACAATGTAGACAGTGTTAAAATAGTTAGACCTTAGTCTGATCCAGCAAAGGCAGTTCTTATTTTTAAAGGAATGTAAATAATAAGTATGGCACTAACATTTCAGAAGACAACTTTGAGGTATCAGAGAAATGCAAAACCACCCAAAACATCACAGCCTCACACTATTGTTTTTAATAAGACAGGTTTCCCGTTTATTATTTTGATGACTGATCAATGGCTCCCTTGAACAAAATCAAATGCACAGGCAACAGGCATTCAAAATTAGTTTTAAAAAATTTAAGGACAGGATTGAGCCAAAGGCCACTTTTTCCGTTACTTGAATGGCTATTCATACAGTCCTATGCATAATGCAAATATTCCAATATGTGCTTAACTCTCTTTTGACTGTATCCAAAAGTGCTTAGCTTTGGATGAATATCATCCCCACTTACATATGCTATAACAAAATTACTTTTTATTTTTTTCAGCACCTAAGTGTTGAAAAGGCAACAGGGTATAATTCAGTGCACAGCAGCCAAGTTCAAACATCACAAACTCAGCCTTGTGAAGTGTCAATCATGTCTCAGAATCTCAGGAACATGCTAAAGATTTGTGCATGAAGGATTTTCTGTTTTCCTTTTGGGTTTTTTTCTACAGCTGCAGTGTGTGCATGATGTGTCAACCAAGATGCTACGGTTTGTTCCTTGTTTCAGACCATTACTTGAACCATGATTTGAAGCAAGTTTGCAGGTTAATCTACCCATAATTTACCGATGATTACCCAATCAGTACACTATTATTAATGAAAGTCAAGAAATGAAAGGGAGATCATATAGGAGAAAGAGGCTGAAGGGTGAACAGAAGGAAAATGGGAGCTTATAGTATACTAGCGGTCAAGCCCGTTGCATTCAGGAATACAGCAGGTGCTAAATTGGGTGTATGTGGAGTGGAAGAATGCTGCAGTGGAGTGGAAGAACGCTTGGTCTCCCCCTCCCCCCAGGCTGCAGCAAGCTGTTATGGAACTCACCGGCAGGGGCAGCTCTCACACGGCAGGGATCTGCAGCCTCCAGGCCTCAGAGGGCAGTGGAAGAAGGAGGGGGTGGTTAGAGGTGGGGGACAGACCTACTTAAGTTGGTTTCTTTCATGTATTTATCCACAGGATTGTACCTACAAGCATCTCAGTACTTTATAGGTTTTATTGGGCAGATTTTGAGTCTATTGGAACATATTCAAACACAGTACATGATCGGCAGTCACAACTACAGCTTCCTTTATATGACTGTGTATATGCAGTACATTGCTGCTGGAATTAGACCTTACACATGGCGTCCACTGAAATGGCAGCAGCTTCTCCATGTTCTGTCATCCTCGTGTTGTAAATGTTCCCCTCCTGCTGCACATTATTTGCTATGCTGGCAAAGGGTGAAGAAACCTACTAGGTTACGATATCAGAATTTCGTAAAGCCACCATACGTAATTACAGAAAGAGGAAAAACCTATATAAACGGTAGTTGTTTGGGGCAGCAGTTTCATACGTATTATAATATCCAATTCCAAATGAAGAACTTACTTTGGCATGGAAAATAATTGATCAGTTATCTTATTAGCCATGACATGTTTGCCCCAATTCATCTATTGTAAGAGGAATGCACTGCATCTCCAGCAAAAGCTGGTTTCTCAACACAGTTTTTATGCTTCCCAATTCACTGTTAGAGGGTGGCTCTTTATCGCAATTGGCTCTGAAATCTATGAAATGAGTCAATGCAGTGGGTTAGTGACAGAGCTACCCACAGTCCTGGAGAAAAATGTCCTATCCCTTAACATATGGAAATGGACAGCTGAATTTTTCAGGGAGGTATATAACATCCTATTAAACCTTTATTAATGAGCCATGTTTTTTCTCCAGGCCTGCTGGCAACCCTAGTTAATGAACACGGGCTGAAAACCTTCCTACACAGATGTCCACCTCTGTAAGTGTTATCTTTGTGCATTATTCTCACAAGCCACTATCTGGTAGACTATAATTTATTGCCCCGATAGCACATAATCAGTGCATGATGGAAGCAGAGAGCAATTTTGCTATGATTAATTTTTGCTGGTTTCTATTCCCCTGCCCCCAATCAAGCTGCAAGTGTACTTCAGTACAGGAAAGGGAGAGCACAGCACCTTAAAACTATTAGGTATAATGATTTGAAAATGTTCAAAAAATAACAGGAAAGTACTCATATTGCCAGGGGGGGGAGAGAGGGGGGACACAGACAGGCAAGATGTTCTTTCCTACATCTTGGAAAGGCACTTTAAGGGATCACATAAGTGCTTACATACACACAACACTTCCCTGTTATGCTATCCCAAATGGATGTGAAATGGTCGCACAAGCTGTTTGAAAGGGGCTGATTTGGGGGACTTCTGTACTCTGTTGGGAAGGGGGATGCCAACTGGTTGCAAAACTTTCTTTTCATAAGAGTTTCAAACTATTTAAAAACAAAATAGAAAAAACACAGAAAGGTTATGGGGACCGCTGTATTGTCCAGTATCAATAATGTTCTGGGTTCAATAATCTCCCAGGAAGCCTCCCTTAAGTTGGAGAAAGTCTCCTCTGGGTGAATGAAGGCTTCCAACTTTGCTCAGTGGTGTGGTAGGATACCCCTTTCCACAATAAGTATCCAGTGATACTGACACAATCACATTTTACACACTATTGGAGCAAAGAATGGATGCACTTGGCAGGGTTGGGAACATATAATGTGTGATCTTCATACAATTGTGGTACAAAGACAAAGTATAGCCAGTGTTCAGAAGCACACCCTTGAGAACAGACAGGAGGCCTGCGTAAAAAAAATGAGCATGAAAATGACTGAGTACAAAGGCTGTGAGGTATTACAAGTGGCTTTACCCTTGGCTACAGTCTGCAACATTTCAAAAATGCATCTCGAATTCCATTAAAAAAAAAAATTCAAGCTCATAAAAACATCTTCCAATTTAAAAACGTATCCTGAGATGAAGAACAAAAGTTCGGGATGTCACAAAGTTATCCACACAGGCAGCAGTTTTCGGCACCCTGCGGTAACTGGAGTGAAGCTTTACAAAAGCTGCCAAACAGTCTAAAGCGTTGCCAGTAGTTTGTGTGTGTTTTTTTTTAAGTTCCAGCTCTACGTTTTATTTGTTTTTGTATATGAAGTTTCCAAACTTTTGCATAAACCCTCGAAATTTGTTTTCATTTGGGTGTAGCGGATGGTACAGACCAGGATTGTATGTAGCCACCTGATTACTCCTTGAATAGTTATTTCTGGAGGCCTTGCTGCTGGTCTCGGAGACCCGAGTGCTGCTTTTCGGCGTGCTGCCTCCTGTCTGAACTCCTCCTAGCTGCTGAGCAGAACTTTCCATGTTACAGAATGGCTCAAAGCGACTGTAAACACGCCTTTCACTCAAGCGAGATCTTAGCAGCTCCTCTTTAGGCTTTGTGCTTGAGGAGTGAGCCATCACTGGGTTGGCCCTTTGCGTATTGGCTCGTTGAGAAAGACCACCAGGAGGAGCATGGACAGGTGACCGGGCTTTGTTTGAAGAGGTTTCCCTGGCATCTTGGTACTGAATCTGTTCGGTGTTAAACCTGGGAGCCGAAACATCACCAGCAGGCTCTAGCAACATACTTTCCAAGGGCTTGACAGCAGGACATTTTTTAAGGTTTTCTTCTGATGGAGGTTTTAAAGATTTTGGAGACTTGGGTGACTTTGGTGGCTTGGGAGATTTGGGGAGCTTGGGGGATTTGGGTGACTTTGTTGGGCTCAAAGTAACATCCTCTTTACTCCTGTGTAAGCTCCCTTGTGAATTAGAGGACGACATTCTCTTCTTTCTTGGAGAGCTATCAGCTTTCAGCTCAGACGCCTTGGGCTTTTGATTCCCTCCTTCTTCTGATGCCAAAGTGTCAGAACTGCTACACATCCTGTAAAAAGCAGGAGCTTTGCTTTTTGACAAGTTTTCTTTCTTGTCTGGTGTAAGATTCAACAATGATCTCAGCTTCTGTGATCCCTTTTTTAGGAAATTTGGAGAATTCTTGCTCTCTTTCTTTGGCAAGGCATCTTTACTCGATTCTTCTTTACTCGCTTCAACTAATGCAGCCACAGAGATAGACTTGGCAGTGGAAGAGCCTTTTGAGTCAGTCCTGAGGTTTTTAGCATCATTTGCTACATGACCGGGTACACTGTGCAAGCTTTTAGAGATTTTTAATGCATCCTCTGGTAGCGGTGTTATAACCAGCGGTTGCTTAATTCTATTCTTATTTAGAGTGCTGTAGATATAGGTACTTTCCTCTTTGTTATGCACATTATCCAAAGCTGATTTTGACTGGTTAAATATTGGGAAACTTCGTCTTTTCAATATATATTCATTTCTATGGTTTTTCAGAAATTCTACGGGTCTGTTTGTACTTACAGCTGTATTGACGTAGGCAGGCTGCTCTCTGATAACAGGCGGATTAAAACTAGGTTTTTTATCTTCTGAGACTTGTGGGCTCTGTTTTTTGACTATGTCAACTTCCAGGGGGACATTAGGGCTTGGTTCCGTTTCTGTGTCATCAGTCGCATCTTGTAGATTTGGAAGATGATTGGGAGTTCCTTTAGGCGTTTCACTATGCTGTGAACCAATGATAGTTGAATTTGAAGAACTTGCACAACTATTTACTTCTTTCTGTTCTGGCAATGTAGGCTTAAACACAAATGAAGAACGCAGGCGAGAATGGGTATAAAGGGCATGAGCTTTGACATTTTCAGCTGAATCATGGCCCTCACATCTGTCACCTACCCCTGAACCATTAGAATCTGCTGGGAAATCTGACTGATCATTTAAGTATGATTCAATTCGCCAATTACGCAGAAATGATTTCGTAGTACGTTCAAGTGTTGGCATTTTCTGTTGTAGATGGCGCATGTGGCTGTCGGTTCCATTGAATGACCTCCGAACAATTGAGTTCCTTCCGACCATATTGAGTTTGGGCTGTGGAAATCGATCGGCTAAGCTTTGCTGAGGTACATTGTGGTTTGTTTGACTTCCGTGCAACGAGGATACAATACTGAGACTATCGGAAGGTACTTTCCAAGCATTGGATGAATTATTAGTCCTGTTCATTGCTCTGTTGAGCATCATATATGGAGTCCTCTCTGGTTTCTCCCCAGCATAACTATGTCTTTTCCAGTGCTCTTCATTGGACTGAAGTTGTTGAATCCTATTGTGCATATGAAAACCTGGAAGAAATGGTGTTTTATTAAAGAGTTGATTTCTGTTTCCAAATTTGTCATTGTCATTTATTCCATATCTCCCTCGGGTTTTCAGAAAATTGGGATCAAAGCTGTGAATCTTGTCTTGCCTCCCCAAAAGATTACGCTGACTAGAAACTGAAGCTAAGGATGACTGTGAATGCTGGTATGCATCGTTGTCCCAGAGAGCTCGCCGGCTATTAACCCTAACTAATTCTGGATCAAATGAGCTGGGAACTGAAGAACGGGCATAGAGTGTCCTAAACTCCTCATCAAAAGAGTCAACAAGTTGTCCTGTGATAATCTGGACCATGCTGAGGTTGGCTTTTTCAAAGGACCACATAAAGCTGAAATAGAAAGATATGAATTAACAATCAGATAAGAAATAGGCAGGTGCTTCATTTGCAATGCAATCTTAGAGTTACATACCATTTTGGATCACCCCTGAGAACCTTTATATTAAGCATGTTGCTGAGAAATAGTAGTATAGTGGTAAAAATACTGAGCATTTTGCTGAGATAAATCTAATAATTTAACATTCTTATACACTATACTAGGAAATACTATATAACAGCTAATTTGGAGATACACAATCCTAAACATGATTAGATTGGCCAGGCATTTCAACATCCATCCATCCATCCATCCATCCATCCATCCATCCATCCATCCATCATATGGCAGGTGTGTAACATAGCCAGGAGATCCTAAGATTATCTGGCAGCCAGGAAAGACACCTTTGGAGGTGGTTTGCCACTGTCTGCTCCACATTACAGTCCTGATATTCCTTGGAGGTTGCCCTTCCAAGTGCTAGACAGGGCTGACCCTGCTCAGCTTCCGAGCTCTGATGGGATCGGGCTTGGCTGGCCTATCCAGGTTGAGATAATCTTTTCCATTCATTTTTGATATCATTTGTATTGGAGCCCCAAACTGTTATATTTTTATGATCTGACTTTGTTGTGTTAGTTAAGACATACTTTGTGCATGAATCTGAAGGTAGGAGAACATGATTTACCTTACCTCCTGTGTCTCCTGAATGTAACAAAAAAGAAGCAAATTAAGAATGATGGATTCATAATATTATTGCAAATGTAAATTATACAATGCACTTTTCCTTTCTCAGCTTTTGTCTCAAATAATCATAGTTACAAGGGTAACTGAATACAGGAATTTAAAATATGAATATTATAAATATGTTTATTCCCTCCAAATAATTAAGGATGTCCGTGAATGATTCCATATGGTGAGTGAATGAGCTGAGAAAACTCAGTACTGCTGCTGAACTGATGCTAGATATGTGGACCATATCAGTTCTTTCATGGCAAGTACCACGTTAACCATTGTTAGAGCCAGTTCGGTGTAGCGGTTAGGAGTGCGGACTTCTAATCTGGCATTCCAGGTTTGATTCTACGCTCCCCCACATGCATCCAGCTGGGCGACCTTGGGCTCGTTACAGCACTGATAAAACTGTTCTAACCAAGCAGTGATATCAGGGCTCTCTCAGCCTCATCCACCCCACAGGGTGTCTGTTGTGGGGAGAGGAATGGGAAGGCGACTGTAAGCCGCTTTGAGCCTCCTTCAGATAGGGAAAAGCGGCATATAAGAACCAACTCTTCTCCTTCTTAGTTTCCTAAGGTAGCAGTGCATGGTCTTATTTTATGCTATTTTATTGTTAACCACCTTGGGTATTATTTTATAATACGAAGGCTGTATATATGGGCATATTGTAACGAAATAGGGAAATACATACATGGACATAGTGAACTTTAGTAACAATTTACTTTAAGCATGCATAATTATTTACTGGATTCTGTTGTTTAACAGAGACTGGCCACATATTTTGGTTTAAAATGCAGTTTTAGATTCCAGGCTATTAACTATTCTCTACTCTTTGTGCTGGTACCTAAAGAATTATCTTACTCAAAAATAGAAACAAAGGTTTATATAAGTAGCTCAAACAGTAAGCAGTGAGTTTCAGTATTTTAAATTATATCAAAGAAAACATAAATGGTAATATATAAATTTGGCTATACATTTGAACTTTTAACAAATTAATTGTAAGGGTAACACATATTCTCACCTGTAAGTACCATACATTACTTTCTTACAGTCAACAAGAAGAAATTTTTGCTCCATTTTTCCATAAAATTTTGCCCCTGACTTGGTGAAATAATCTTGTCCTTTTACTGTACGCACTCTCATGTTCTGAAAAAGGTAACACATAATATGAAAAGGGTTTAAAATGACCAATATAACCAATTCTAAACAACTTTCTTCTCAGTCCTATGTTTGCTTACTAACTCTTAGACTTAATGAGAGCACTGGACTGAAGCTTTGGAGGAAGGTATTAATACATGTTGCAATTCTTATGACATGCACCAAGAAATCTAATTGTTCCGGTTCAGTCAACATTATCTGCATATACAAAAGGATTAGGCTGCAGTAGCCTGTCAGAGGAGGGATGTATCCAATGTCTAGATGGGCACAATGACAACACTTAACAATCTCTGACTTAATAACAGCTCCACCTGTCCAAAGGTAGCATCTAGATGGGTGATTCTCAACCAGGCTACTTCCATTGACCTGGGAGTAGCATTCTGGAAAAGGTGGCATAGCCTGAATGCCTACTCCTGCCTCAAACCACCTCCTTTCTCCCCCTTCAGTCCTCCTCAGGTGTGGCAGGGAGGCGTGGCCTCCTCAGGTGTGGCAGGGAGGCGTGGCCAGCTGACATTACTTTCAGATTGGTTCTGGGGCTCCTCAAATCCTGAAAAAGCCTAATATAGACAAACTGGGCACAACCTGTTTCTCTTTCCCACAACACTAAAAAGTGATCGGCCAGTTTGATACTGCTGACTACAATTTGGTTTCTGTGAATGCATTAGTAGAGCATTAGATTAAAACCAATGAATTACAAACATAATTAATTTAAATTTCTGTGTGTAGAATAGAAGGTTACTACACGTACATGAAACCTGCAGAGTAGAGGAGAACCATACCATCCAGCCCGGGTTTCCAGTCTCCGTACATTCAGTAAAAGATCTGAACATAGCCCTTCATGTGTACAAGTCTGATTGATGCCATTGACCATGGTAACATTCTGGAACTGGCTCTTTCTGGCATAAGATGTGGCAATGGGGCAACATGCTCCCGTAGCTTTATGCCTACATGGCTGACCAATTCTAAAATATGGTGTTAAGGGAACAACTCGGCTCCTCGGCATTTATAAAATTATATATAACATCTACATGCAACTGCTAAAACAAATCATCGAGAAATGTGGAGAAGGATTAGTCATCAGTATGCAACAATACCCAACAGGGTGCCCAATCAGGGAGCTAGTGGAGGTCCTCAGTCATTGTCTGACAACAGCAGTAAACTTATTGAAACGTTTATCTATTGTCCACTGGATTGTTTTATAGCTGCTATTTTATAGTCTGTAATTCCTTCTGATGGGTTTAGATTGTTGGTTTCTTATTTTTATTGCATTTTAATTTTATTATTCTAATGAAATTGCTGTAAAGTGTGGAAGAGATTTATTGAAGCAAATGCCTTCCTGGGCTAGAGTCCACTTTATGTTCCCAGCGGGCACTGAGTGCCCAGAGGCAACAGCACTGTGTGCTTTCAACCTGCTCACTCCATGGAAATGGCAGGCAGAATTACCTCGAGGATTCTGCTGTAGCTGCCATGGATCTCCTCCCCAAATCCTGGAGCGATTTCCAAGGCCATCCCTCCATAGATCCTTCCAAGTGTGGTACAGTGGTCAGACTATCAAACCAGAACACAGTGACCAAATTCAAATTCTGACTCTGCCATAAAAGCTCATTGGGTGACCTTGAGCTATTTATTTATCATTGGATTTCTAGCTCGGCACATAACAAACATTGTGCCCCCCCAAAAACCCTATTATAACTGAACACATAAAATTTAATCCAGCATGGCCAGGTGGCGATACCCCCCCCCCGTCTGATTCCCCCCCCCCTCTGATCCAAGCTTAGCTTGGGGAGGACTCATGATCTTACCTGTCCTGGCCTCAACCAAAGACCTGGCAGAAGAGCTCCATTTTGCAGGCCCTGCAGAACTGTGACAACACTGTCAGGGCCCTTAGGTCTCCACCAGGTCAGGGCCAGGACCAAAAAGGCTCTGGCCCTGGTTGTGGCCAGATGAACTTCCCATGGGCCAGGGATCTCCAGCCGATCAGCATCGACAGAGTGAAAAGCCTTGTGGGCGGCATAAGACGGCAAGTGGTCCCACAGATAAGTGGGGCCCAGACCACAAGTGGCCTTAAAGGTTAATACCAAAACCCTGAAATGGATTCAGGTCGCAACTAGCAACCAATGCCACTGCCTCAGCACTGGCTGGATATGGGCACTTCAAGATGCTGCACTCTGTACCAGCTGCTATTTCCAGGTCAAGGACAAGGGGAGGCCCACATGCAGTGAGTTACAGAAATCCAATCTAGACGTGACCATTGCATGAATCACTGTGGCCAAGCAGTCCGAGGGCAGGCAGGGCACTAGTAGCCTCACCTGGCATTGATGGAAAAACACTATGCGAGCTACTCCCATGACCTGGGCCTCTATCGACAGGGAGGCATCCAAGATCACTCCCAAATTTCTGGCTGAGGGTGAGATGTTAAGCTGCACCGCAGCCAAAGTGGGTAGGTGCACTTCCTGATTTGCTGCCTTCCTGCCCAGCCACATGGCCTCTCTCTTTGAAGGGTTGAGTTTCAGTTGACTCTGCTCCAACCGTCCAGTCATGGCTTCCAGACATCTGGCAAATGTATCGGGGGGTAGAGTCCAAGTGGCCGTTCATTAGGGGATAGAGCTGGGTGTATTCCACATATTGGTGACAATCCAGCCCACAACTCTGGACCAGCTGGGCTACAGAACATATAAAGATGTTAAACAATGTAGGGGAGAGTATTGCTCCCTGTAGAACTCCACAAGGGATTTCATAGGGGTGCAACAACTCCTCCCCCACTGCCATCCTCTGTGTCCGGTTCTGGAGATAGGATCACAACCACGGAAGGGCTGACCCCCAAATCCCATCCCCGGGATAATGCGTGGTCAGTCACATCAAACATGGCAAACAGATCGAGCATCACAAGTACTGCTGAACCACTCCAGTCCAACTGGCACCAGAGGTCATGCATCAAGGTGACCAGCATTGTCTCCACCCTGTCGCCCGGACAGAAGCCTGACTGGTATGGATTGAGCACCAAAGTGTCTTCCAAGTGCGCCAGGAGTTGGTCTATAGCAGCCCTTTCAACTACCTTATCCAGATACTCAAGATGCAAGCCTGGGCAGTAGATGACTGGGACCCGCTGGTCCAGCAATGTTTTTTTCAGTAAGGAATGAACCACTGTCCCTCTTCAGCACCTCTGGGAACTCCCCGGTAGACAGGGAGAGGTTGATAATATCTCTCAGAGGGCTTTCTATCTGCTAGTCCCTCAATTTGAGCAATCAAAACAGACAGGGGACAAGTGGTCGATCTCACCGACCCCAGCAACTTGCCCACTTTGATTTCCAAGAGCTGCCTGAAGCCATCAAATGTATCCCCCTGAGACAGCCCAGGGGCCTCCAGTTCCCTTTCTGTATTAAGCGTGGCAGGATGGTCCCGGTGAAGCAAAAGAATTTTATCTGCAAAAAAGCTTGCTAATGCCTCACAGCCTAATTCCAATTTGGTAGTATTTTGGCGCCCTTCCTTGAGGGCGTTAAGTGATCAAACTACACCAAATAATTGGGCCGGGTGAGAGCTTGCGGAGCAATAGATGTACCAGAAAACTCTCATTTAGCCACTTTCACCACCATTTCATATAGCTTCATATGCGTGTGATAGTGGGCTAGTGACTAAAATGTTGCTACCTAGAACAAATGGGACCAGTACAAGAATCAGTACAGGTATTTTGAACAGGAGAATAGTAGCACTTTCAATTCCAGCATATGCTTTTGTGAATCAGAGCTCATTTTATCACATGCATCTTTGCCAGAGAGCTTTGACTCACAAAAGTTTATGCTGAAATAAATTGTGTCAATCTTTTAAATAATACTGGACTCATGTTTTAGTGTTGCTATAACAAACTAACACTGTGACCAGTCTGGAATTATACCTGTTTTGCTTTTTTGAAAAAATATAACACAAGTTCCACGCTTCCACTTACACATCCTCAGGATGGGGTTTCAAGGTAAGGAGTGAGTGTATATGGGACCATTTAAAAAACCAAAGTTCTGGTCTTATGCACCCTTAACTGGGCACAATGACATTCCTGAGTAAACATACAGAGAGTAATTATTAATTGGGAGAAAACGCTGGAAACTAACTGCATCGATGATTGCTCAGAAAACATGATTCTCGTGGGCAATCTGTCCATCATAGCTATACACATATTGAAAGCTCCTTATTAGCTCTGTGGGCAGCAGCCACCAGAAGGAAGCAATGTACATATATGAAGCCAATACTCCACTACCCATCAATTATGTTTGGACCACTATTCTGAGGCCAGCAGCTTAAAAAACCTCCAGAAAAGACACAAGTGTTACCACATACCTATGCACACCATTCGTCTGTATCGAAGACTCATCTGAGCAAAGCTGTAAGCTTATGCATAAATACATCTCTTTGGGAATAAGCTCTAATGGTTTCAGTAGAATTAACTTCTGCAAGCCATGGAAAGGTTGGATAAGAAGTGAAATAAAGCAGAATGCAATCCTCCTCCTACTGAGCACTAGCCAGAGAGTTTAATGGAGCAAGATTTCAATGGTTGCCCTCCTTCATTACAAATCCAAAGAAGAATCAATCCGTTACTAACCTCAAACTAGAAGTAACAGCCCTTGAATGTTGTGTAAAGTATCACTGGTACAGCATGAGATGTGCTAAATTGGACTAACAGCCATAAAAATAAGTTTCTGAATTGTGACGGATCAGGCCATGCTTTCACTAAAGTATTAATAAGATCTATTATGATTTCTGGAAAATGCAAATTCTTCAGATGATTACAAGGAAATTATATGATGGATCTTGCTTTAATGTTCTACGAGTGTTAGAACGGGGGGGGGGGGCAGTCTTGCTGTTTTGTGACAGCCCTTCAACTCTCCCCTGTCTTCCAGGAGCATTATTTCGGAGAGGAGCTTTGCCAGAGGGGAAGTAGGAAAGTTGTACTTCTGGGCACAGGATTTAGACATGATAAAATTCTATGTCTCTTTCATATAACCATTTTTAATTCACAGTGGCATATACCACACAGAATAAAATTCAGGGGAAAAATTAAAGATGAAATATTATGCTATCAAAATCTGCCTCCACTGAATATCTTTTCTGAAATGACAGCCTCAATGATATACAGAAAAGCAGATTTCATAGCGTTAACATGTTGCATGGAGTGATATTCTGGAGAAAAAGAGACTTGGCAAATAATTCCATAAAAGGTTCTAGCCGTCAGACATTTTTACTAATTTACTAGTCCACACCAAACTGAATATTTTGAGAAGTCTCCCCCATATCAATGGGCCAAGAGAAGTAATTATAATTTTAAAACTGACAGAATGTTAGACTCCCAATTCCTATAAATGTCCCCATTCCTTCACCTTAGCTTTAAAAAAGTGCCAGCTTTATTCGCGTTTGCTAAGGCACCCTAGAAGCAAATGTTCTTTTCCAGAGTTAACAGCCAGTGGCTATGCAGGAAACTCTTCCTTGCTTCCACTGCTAGATATTCATTCTGCCCTGTTGTTCTACAATTAAAATTTCCATGAATTATTTGGGAACATATGAATAATAAAATTATACTGGTCCTGCGGACTAAATTACTTACCCTGAGCCTTTGTACTTGACAGCCCTGTTTCTCTGCCATCTTGAAAAAGTGGCTGAAGTTTGATTCATCTAGCAGAAGATATACGGAAATTCCTCTAGTAGAAGCATCTACAATTTCTTTGAAAATATCCACATCGGTAAATATATCCATAACTATGGCGATCACCTGTAAAAAGAAAGGATAGAAAAGAATGATGGGGGTGGCTGTTATAAGATGATAATATAGAATCTGAAACATAAACATTGTGTAATGTTGATCAATAATTTCTCCAACAAACCATGCTGGATTTCTCCATGTATTGAGCGTTTCATATATGTGTTCTCAGTCTTTAATTGGCTACCAACGTTTTCTTTAATGAGATCTACTTCTAAGTAATGAAAACTATCCCAACCTACCCAGCACCAACCCATGACCCCATAACCAAGTATTGTTCTGCCCCAGAAACAGTAAGAAGGAGACAAAAATAAAGCTAAGCTGCACAGAGAAGGCTCAAATGGAATGTGGGGGGGGGGGAGGGTTGTTTTACAAAAGCCTAGAGCAGATCTTTTTGAAACTACTAGGGGATGCGTGGACCACCTTTCTTCAGCCAGCAAGCTCCTGATAGCCTTTGAATTGTTTGTTAGAGGTCCCTGATTTATGCCATGATGATGTCATAAGAATCTTCAGTTTCCTGTAGCATAGACAGCATACTGAGGGATCACTAACACAATAAAGAAACTATAAGGTCCAAATGGAGGACCTTTGGGAAAGATACCTTTGTCAATCTGAAATCCTCATAATAATGCAACACAAGGTAAAATATATCTTTAAGGATGCTTTCTGAAAGATATAAATTGACACAGCAAGTTCTAGTGCTTCAGTATTTTTAATGTCTCTTTTCTTCCTTGAGTGAGATTTAAAGTTTCTCTCGTTTATTTTTAAGCCTACAGATCAGACTTATTTTTTTCAAATAGGAGACGATTGACCACAGTTCAGTCTCCAGTGTACTGGGCTACTAATATTTCTGGTGAGATTGATACAGTGTACCACTCTAGATTAATTTGAGAACTACCACCAGATAGCACGTTGTTGCATTTTTTATCTTGACTGAGCTACTGTTTGTGTATACCATTAGGGCACTGCAGGAGGGACGTTTGTGAATGGCTCTACCCACATGAGACCACAGTGTGAGTGAAGCAGAACCATATTGTCAAAGTTCAACAAAAAGTTGCAAAATACAGTCAAGCTTCTCCTTATTTGTCTGCATAATGGATGATCTCCTAAGGAATTTAGAGAAAGATCACAGCTTCACAACAATGAAGGGGGGATTTTCGCTGGCAATTCCCCATTTAAGGGGTCAAATGAGGACTCTCAGGTTTGGGAGGACATAGTACCAGCACATCTAAATAACAGTAATAACAATGTCTTTAAAAATTTAGAAAATTGTATTAGAAGGATGATAGTGATATCATAGGCTGCTTCTGCAGTGGGGCAGGAAATGGCACCCCTTTAGTAGAAGCAGCAGGCTGCAGAGTGGAGGGGTTCCTGAGCCCATGTCACATGACTGCTCTCCCTGCCTCTCCCGTTCTTTCCTTTTACAGACTATTGTGTATGTGCAGGGGTGCTAAGATGATCATCAGAATTATATGTTCCTTGACAGGCAACCTTTCTTTCCCCTTTCATAGTTAATTGGTGGCATTGCCTCACAGTTGGGGGGGGGGGGAGAAAGTGAAAGGGCTTAAAGCAGGGGTAGTCAAACTGCGGCCCTCCAGATGTCCATGGACTACAATTCCCAGGAGCCCCCTGCCAGCGAATGCTGGCAGGGGGCTCCTGGGAATTGTAGTCCATGGACATCTGGAGGGCCGCAGTTTGACTACCCCTGGCTTAAAGGATCATCTGCCCTTATCCCCCTATACAGCTGAGACAGCAGGATCCCTCCACTGGATGAATAAAAGGCTTTAAAGCATGGAAAGGTGGGAATGTGGAGTAATGGGGGCATTTGTTTCCTGTTGCTCTGGTTCAAAAGGAAAGGCCTCAGAAGCCAAACAAATCATTCCTGGAAACAGGACGATAGCATTGGGGGGGGGGGGGGGGAATCCACTGCACTTGTGAAGGTGGAGCCAAAGGACTGTGAGGAAGACACCACAGATACTATCTAATATGTGCTCATCATAATTTGGCAGCAGCATATAATTCAATAAAGAAATTCCACTTTTAGATAGCCCTCTTTAAGTATTTGAAAGGTTGTCATTTGGAGGAGGGTAGGATGCTATTCCCATTGGCTGCAGAGGAGAGGACACGCAGTAATGGGTTTAAACTAGAAGTACAATGATATAGGCTAGATAGCAGGAAAAAGTTTTTCACAGTCAGAGTAGTTCAGCAGTGGAATAGGCTGCCTAAGGAGGTGGTGAGCTCCCCCTCACTGGCAGTCTTCAAGCAAAGGTTGGAGACACACTTTTCTTGGATGCTTTAGGATGCTTAGGGCTGATCCTGCGTTGAGCAGGGGGTTGGACTAGATGGCCTGTATGGCCCCTTCCAACTCTATGATTCTGTGATTCTGTGATTCTCCCATTCCCTTCTTCTTAGCTGGGTGTTCTGTTCCTTCCACTTTCCATTCCTTCCTCTAGAGGCGTTTCCTCCTTCTGCTCTGTGCTCGTCTGAGACAGAGGTTTCAGAGCTTCCTGAAGCAGCAGCACGTACTAGCCTTGAGCTAGTCTTGTGCTAGCCTAGTTAAGGCAGTGAAGGGGGGAGGTGGAGACTGCTCTTCCCTCCCCTCCCACTGTCCCTCCCGGGCTTGCTGCGTCTCTTCCTGCCTCTACTTCTTCAGTTAAGTATTCTTGTCTCCCACCCCCACCCTCATGTCTAGTCTGGCAGGTTTTTTTTAAACCTGCATATAAGCCGAGGGAGACTTTTTCAGCTTTAAAAAAGGGCTGAAAAACTTGGCTTATATGTGAGTATATACGGTGAATCAAAGGGTCAAAGACATTGAGTGACAAGAAGACCTTTCAGTGTCACCTTTCAAGGTCAATTCATGTGCCCTTCCCTAGCAGACATAAACTAGTACCTGTTCCCTGTCTTTATCTGTTGGCAAAAAATAGTCACAGGAAGGCATAAACACTTACCCTACCGTCTGCTATTTTGTAAGGGAAATTTAATAACATCCCAGGGAGAAGAGATTTCGTCCCTGCAAGACTAAGTATTGGGAAATTATTAATCATATTTTTATAGACCCTTTGTGCTAAGATTATTGAACCTCTGATCAGAGGAATTAATGTTGAGGGCAGTGGACTAAACAGCGCTTTATGGAAGATAACACCCCCCATCATGATCCAAGTTGCAAAATATTGTGCAATTTTAATTAAGGTTAGACAACTTAGTATAAATTCTACCCTATAGTTTTTACCTTTCAGTTGATCTGTTTTATTCACTACTTATTTTTACTTCAAGTGTACTGGTTAGAGTTTCTTGTTATGGCTGGCAAATCCTTATCCATGGTTCCTCTATATATTTGTGAAACGGGGGTGGGGGTGGGGGTGGAATGTGTCCAGCTGTCCAACTTGGAATAGGGCCTGGCCCTGCAGCTCCCGCCCTCCGTCCCTGGACTCTAGCCTCTTTGCTCTCAGATGCACCTCAGTGCCGGGAGCCAGCAGCAGGTAAAAGGAGAGGGCCCTGGGCAAAGGGTCATAGTGAAGGGCCTGCTAATGAGGGCCTCCCACCCTACTAGGTTGGGCCTGCTAACGAGCTCTTTCCCAGGCCTGCTAACTAGCTGGCCAGCCTCCACCTGCCCCACTTGATCTGGCTGTGAGGTGCAGCCCTAAGCCACCTTAAGATACCTGACCGGGGGCCAGGGGAGGGGACCCTTTCAAGGCCTGTTCTTAGGAATGGGCTTTGAAGCTAGTGCTGTAATAAATATGAATTATGTAGCTACAAGATCAGTGCAATTATCACATGATAGGCTTATCAACTGGCATTTTCTTTAAGGTAGTGCTGACCTTTTTATTAATTTTGCACTGTCAGGTTATACTGTCAGGTATTCAAACCTCTACTTTGCCATGGAAGTATAATGGGTGACCTTGGGCCAATCACTGACACTGTATAACTCAGTGGTTCCCTTTTCAGGCTGCCACCCTCTTCCTGGAGTTAGGTGTACTGCATTTTTAAAACACACTATATTGCCTACATTTCTTTTTTGGTTGTTGTGCAGTGGCTATATTTTAGATTGAGAGAGAGGGGGCAATGGGAAATCCCATGGCCAGGAGCAAGCAGGAGAAGGCTTTTCCAGCCTCCCAAAGATGAAGACTTTTTGGGAAGGACTGCCAACCCTGGGTGAAGAAATTCCTGGACACCTGGGGTGGAATCTGAGTAGAACAGAGTCTGAGGAGAAGGAGCTCAGAGAAAATATGATCCCATCCAGCTCACATTCTGAAGCTGTTATTTTCTTCAGCTAGCTAAGAAGGCTTAGCCCTGGTTTGTACTAGGATGGGAGACCAACAAGGAAGTCTAGGGGTCACTACCACCCAGAGGCAGGCAATGCCAGGCCACCTTGGCACCTCTCACTAGGAAAACTCAGCCGCAGCAGGAAGAGTGAGACTGCTGTCCCTCTGCTCTATGTGACAGCCCTTCGAGTCCTTGAAGACGGCTATCATATCACTTCGTCATCTCCAGGCTAAGCAGACTGATTTCTCTCAGCCTTTCCTCATACGTCTTGGTCTCCAAACCCCTCACCATTTTTGTTGCCCTTTTCTGGCAAACTCGTTTACATCCTTCTTCAATTGTGGTGCCCAAAACTGAATGCAGTATTCTAAGTGAGGTCTAACCAGAGCAGAGGAAAGCGGTACCATCACCTCGTGTAATCTGCCCACTATTCTTCTTTTGATACAGCCCAAAATCCCATTTGCCTTTTTAGCCACCAAGTCAAAATACTGACTCATGTTTAGTGCATAGTCTACTAAAACCCCTATATCCTTTTCACACATACTACTGCCAAGACAGGTCTCCCCTGTCCTATAATGATGCATTTCATTTTTCCTGCCTAAATGCAGAACTTTAAATTTTTCACGATTGAAATTCATTTTAGCCCAGTTTTCCAGTCTGTCAGAATCATTCTGCATACTGATTCTGTCTTCTGCTGTGTGTGCTACTCCTCCCAGTTTAGTGTCATCTGCAAATTTAATAGGCAACCCCTCTAGTCCTTCATCCAAATCATTTATGAATATGTTGAACAACACAGGGACCAGGACTGATCCCTGGGGCACTCTACTTGTCACTCCTCTCCAAGAGGGTGACGAACCATTAACAGGCACCTTTTGGGTGCAATCTGTCAACCAGTTATCGATCCACCTGACTGTAATAGGATCCATACTGGGTTTTTCCAACTTGTATGTAGATGGGCGTAAATTGCTACACAGAAGCACATAACGGCATCTCCCATTGCTGTTCTTCACAATGTATTTGCTGTACTTTTCACTGACCTCGGGGAATGTGCTATGTACTTAGTGGTCTGCAATAAATAATTGCTATTTAGATTGCTGTTTCCCTCCCCCACAATTTAAACACTTAAAAATAGGATAATTACCAACAACAACAAAATACAGGGTTGAAAGTTTTTACTTGTTGACTGTGTATCAATCATGAGTCACAATTACCAGGTAACAAATGAACTCTAAAACCTTGCAACAGTACATGAGTAATGGTCAAATACTGCATGCTCACTCATGCACATCACCAACGCAAAGCTGCTGACTTCATAATCTTACCGTCAAAAGGGTATGAAAGTTTCAGTTAAACAATGCATAGAATAACTCCCTGTGAATGTCTATCAATAACAAAATAAACTGCTTAGAAGTGGGGTGGAATCCAAAGCCTTGTTTTTGTATTTGCAGCTTTCCAGACAAGTCTCTCACTGTACATCCCTAAGTATATTTTCCTGGGAGTAAATCTCATTATAGAATTTTGTGTTGTGGGTTGCTTTAGGATGCTCTGGGCTGATCCTGCGTTGAGCAGGGGGCCGGACTAGATGGCCTTTGTAGCCCCTTCCAACTCTATGATTCTATGATTCTATATATTAAAGTACTAGAAAGGGCGGGGGAATATTCTTGACAAATAAGATTGCCCTAAGGAAATATTCTGTTGTTATTATTATTATTTATTACATTTGTTACCCATCCTTTCTCTTTGGGCTCAGGGAAGGGTACATTATAATAAAATGCACAGAAGAATAAAATATAAGTAAATACAGTATATAATCAATAATAAAAATATCAAACATCTAAACATTATTAATTATTTATTTTGAAATCACAATGGCAAGGAAGGACAGGGGGTAGAGAAGAGTTACCAGTTCCAGTTGGTATATAATTGGGGTTTTGCTAGGGAGGCCAGTTAAATTCAGTGGGTTTTTTTTTAGACTGACCACAGACCTGGAACCATTCTTGTGGAACCATTCAAGGTCCTGCCAGGCTCCCATCTCATTTGGAAGAGTGTTCCACCTGGTCAGTCTGATCTCCTTGGGATCAAGAACCCTAATCAAACTCTATCCCTATCATTTGCATAACAGGGAAGTAAGAGTAGGATGGGTATGTTCAGTTTTTATTGCTGTTGTTCTTATTATCATTATTGTTATTATCAATAACAACTCATTTATTACTTGCCCTCTCACTGACAGCTCATCAGCAACTAGTTTTATGGCATGCCCAATATGAGTAGCTATCAGAAGACTGAATTTAGTCCAGCAATGGATCCCTCACTGATACTGACAGTTTGTCATAACTTCTGTTTGGGTGCATAAGCATATTACTACAGATGTGTGGAGGTCTATGTACGCTGAGAGGGAAAATGCTCAGTTTCAGTGTGAACGATATACATGGATGTCCAACACCAGTAAAATCAAGAATACCTGCAATATTACCATCCGGTAGGGCATATTGGACTTCATTGCATTTATGGTGGTGGGAATTTAATTGTTACAAGATATTTGTTGTTGGATCTTCAGCCCACAATTGTGACTTCTCTTAACTACACTTTACCAAGCTCATGAGCTACTACTGACCTATTGTGTTGTATGACAGCCTGGATTTTACCCCTTTGTTACCTGAGCTTCTAGTCACTTTACCTTTGAAAGCCACCCTTTTCACCAAAGGTATGGATGGATATCAATCGTGATTCCCACCTTGTCCTTTGCTGGGAAAGTTTCCCTGTAGTGCATTTCTACATGGGGCCTCAGCCATGTTTTGTGCTATAGACTACCAAGGAAACGGCAACTTGCCTCCTTTACAAGAACATTCAGGCTACCAGGTCTCTCTCTCCACCATCCCAACTCTGCACAGGATTGCACTGTAAATCTCATGCATACAATGACTGCTGTCGTAAATGTTACAGAACTGCATAAAGCTCTTAATATCATTAGGCAGTTACTGTCCACATAGAGAAAAGAACAGAAGGAATGGATAAACCAAAGGGCATTATGGAAAGGGCACAATGCTTATAAAAAGTCCCTAAAGAGAAATTCAAATACAGCTGCAGAGTATCATTAAGTCCTGAAGAAATAATTCAGCTTTAGCAAGTGAACCTGTCAAGAAGAAACTCAGTCAGATTCTTTTCAAGCAGTTTAATTGCTCACTTGTCAGATGACACAAGTAACCAGCTTATGTAAAAATACTGAGACATTTCTAGTCTAGTTTTTTTTTTTTTGTGAACAAGAGAGCCAAGTCTTCCAGACAGGAATTTAAAAATCCAATATGAAGAGATATTTCAAAAGGCATTAAAAGAGGTATTGACTTGCGCATTCCAAAAACTGCTACTATCTAGGCCAGGCATCTTGATGGCCCTGGAAGGGTTTCCTGAATGGGTGGGAGTTAATTAATTTCTTATATATCTTAAAAAATTATAAAACATGTATTGGGTCAACCTACCTATTCGTCCAAGATCACCAATGATGGGTCTGAACACGGTGGGAAGTGGAGGGGCCCTTGGTGGCTGTGTACATAGCTATGTTTCCCAACCATATTCTGCCCAACTGTGCCACTTCTGAGGTTTCTCGAAGCCTGAAGAATGTTTCAAGGGTCTCAATGGTAAAAAGGTGAAAAGGCTGATCTACATTTTATAAATAGAACTAGATATTAAGGCTGCTATACCCAAAATACAGCGGCCGCTAGCGGGGTGGGTAGATGGATGGGCAGAAGGGAGGGAGGGAGGGAGGGAGGGAGGAAGGAAGGAAGGAAGGACGAAGTGAATGCTGGGTGGAACGAATGTAGGAAGGCAGGTAGGTAGGTGCCATTAAAGGGGAGGGTGCAGGGGTGAGAGGAAGGGGGGAAGGTAATATTTGGGGAGGCCCAGGTAGCGATGGGTGGATAAGAGTGGGGGTTTGGAAAGGGTGGGTGGCTGGGTTGGGTGGGGGCAGGAAAGTGGTGGCAGAGGAGAACAGTGAGGTGGGGGGCGGCCTGGGAAGCTCGCGCTGGGGAGAAGGGTGGCTGGGAATGCCGCAGCAGAGGAGAGCGGCAAGGGGGGGTGGGCTGGGAAGCTTGCGCTGGCAAGAAGGGTGGGTGGAAATGCAGCGGCGGAGGAGAGCGGCGAGGGGGGTTGTGCTGGGAAGCTCGCAGTGGGGAGAAGGGTGGGCGGGAACGCGGTGGAGGAGGTGAGCGGCGATGGGGGGTGGCCTGGGAAGCTTGCACTGGGGAGAAGGGTGGGCGGGAAAGTGGCGCCGGAGGAGAGCAGCAATGGGGGGGCGGCCTGGGAAGAGCATGCACGGGAGAAGGTAGGGCGGGCGGCTGCCTACCTGCCTTGTCGGCGCCAGCCGATTGGGCCCTCCGTTTGTCAGTCGGGGGGGCAAGGGGCCAATCATTGCCCCCCCATCCTGGACCGAGACCTCCCCCACAGCCCTTAGTTTAGTGTAAAGATGTTCCTTAAAAGATTAATTAAACTACTTATTGCTCATCTTCCAATTCAAGCTTTAAAAAAAAAAATCCAAACATACCAATCCCCTACCCAGGGCTGGCCAACTCGGGCTTCAGTGAATGCCGAGGTGGCCGAACTGCTCACCCCTAGGGGGAGGGGAAGCAGCAGCCTCACAGAAAATGAGGAGAGGAAAGTAAATCCAAGAGACAAATCTCTGCTCATAGAAATGTGGGCTTTTGGAGCGCATTCACTTTAAAACAGATCCCAAAATGTATAGCACTAAATATCAAAATGGAAATCAAAATAACATGTAGATTACTTTCTTTAATTCAGGGTCACTGGGGATAAAAAGCCCAGTGCAGATTCACCCCTGGTCTCTGCAATGTTGCATGCACACATCATTTCTTTTAAGTTGGGCAACCATCTCAATGCATTCAAGAAAAGCAAATGAGCAAATCAGGCACCAAGGATTT
This sequence comes from Paroedura picta, assembly GCF_049243985.1. Classification (NCBI taxonomy): domain Eukaryota; kingdom Metazoa; phylum Chordata; class Lepidosauria; order Squamata; family Gekkonidae; genus Paroedura; species Paroedura picta. Next base: position 150,993,776 of record NC_135369.1, read on the forward strand.
GGGTGAATTCTCTGCGTCCCTTACTGTATATTAGCCGAGCATGAAAGCCTCTTCTCATGTTCCATCTGTGGTGATGGAGCTGATGGTCCAAACTCTTGTTCCCCACCATGGGGTTTATGTCTGAGGAGCTCATAGAATCATAGAGTTGGAAGGGGCCATACAGGCCATCTAGTCCAACCCCCTGCTCAACGCAGGATCAGCCCTAACCATCCTGAAGCATCCAAGAAAAGTGTGTATCCAGCCTTTGCTTGAAGACTGCCAGTGAGGGGGAGCTCACCACCTCCTTAGGCAGCTTATTCCACTGCTGAACTACTCTGACTGTGAAATTTTTTTCCTGATATCTAGCCTATATCGTTGTACTTGTAGTTTAAACCCATTACTGAGTGTCCTTTCCTCTGCAGCCAATGGGAACAGTATCCTTCCCTCCTCCAAATGAAAACCTTTCAAATACTTAAAGACTTCAAATACATAGCTCATGCTATGGTTCCTCCCTGCATCAGTACTGCATCATCTTGTGGGAAGGTCATTTCTCCCTTCTAGTTTGTGTCTAGTACAGAAACATGAGATATTGCATTGCAAACATCAATCAGCACTGCCTGAAATATTTCCCAGTTAAAAAAAAGAAAAAAAAAAGTTTATTGTCAGCTGCTCCATAAGGAAGAAAGGTGGCTAATGTGGGTTTTAAATGAATAAAAAGAAAATCTATAGACTCCATAGAGCAAGATTACTCAACCAGGATTTCATGAGACACCAGGTTTTGCAATAGATCTGAAAAAGTTTCATTGATTAGGTGGGAGTTAAAAAAAGTTTTTAAAAAATCAAACATTTATCATAATATGACCATATACGGTTATGTTGACCTCCGTTTTCCCAAAAAAATGGCCAATTATGTGCTTGGAGGGGATGGGAAAGAGGGGCCCTGGCCATACAAAACCTTGTTAGCCAAGGCCCATCAATTGTAGTAGCAACTAGAGCCCAGAGAGGTAAGTACTTCCATTTTAACTTAACTGATAAAATTACCAATTTTCTGAAATGGGAACCAAGAGTGCAGAATTTCTGAGGTCTACCCTAAATATAGATTGAGAGATATTCAGCATCTTTCCCCCATACCTCCAACTAGCTTTAAAAGAATAAAAATAAAACAAAAAAAAATAAAACATTTCTCAAACACCTTTTAGCAAGTAGCTACTCATCAAGAAGCCAAAACAAACCATTTCTCACATTGGTGGCAGCAGGAGGAGACTGAATTAACATTTGTGCCTTTTTAAAAAGCAAACCACACCTTGGAAAAGTGAAAGCAGCTGGGTTAGGAAAAGACACACACATAAAATTGTATCTGTTGAAGGGCAGCATGCAATTTAGAAGAAGAAGAAGAAGAGTTGGTTCTTATATGCTGCTTTTCCCTACCCGAAGGAGGCTCAAAGCGGCTTACAGTCGCCTTCCCATTCCTCTCCCCACAACAGACACCCTGTGGGATGGGTGAGACTGAGAGAGCGCTGATATCACTGCCCGGTCAGAACAGTTTTTATCAGTGCCGTGACGAGCCCAAGGTCACCCAGCTGGTTGCATGTGGGGGAGCGCAGAATCGAACCCGGCATGCCAGATTAGAAGTCCGCACTCCTAACCACTACACCAAACTGGCTCTTTAAAAAACCTCCAGGTGGTTTTGCTTGTAACAATGACTTGTGAATCTACTGTCCTGGACTTAATTTTTGACACTAACTGATGATGATGTTAGCCTAACTCACTATAGCCTCTGAGCATGCAAATGGTCTTTACGTGCCACATGGAATAACTGTGGGGTAGCAATTAATATTTGACACCATGAAGTTGAATGATATCTCTCATACTTTTCTCACCTGGAAGAACCTTCATTTGTTTAGGAAAACAGATTACAGTGGTTAATACAAACTTGGATTAGGGCCATGGAACTAGGAGAGGAGTTAATCCTTCCCTTTCAGCACCCTTTTTGTACCTTTTTTCTGGGCCAAACTGTTTCCTGAAAGCTGTAAGTCACTGAAAAAAAAATTCAGGGGGCACACAGGTACCGCCCTATGCTTTCCCTTGTATGTCTAAAATCAGCTTCAAATGGATTACTTTGATCAGGACAACACTGTTTGTGCAAAGGGTGATTCCCCCATGCTTCTTCCTCTACTGGTATCACAGCCAATTTGGGGTGGATGCTGTGAGTGCTCTTAAATGAAAATCAAAATCCTATGTGTATAGAACTGTTGGCAACACTAGACAACCTAAACACTTCCTTATGGGTCCCTGAGCCATTCTTCGAGTAATAAATTCTGTCACTCAGTACTCCAGGTACAATTAACCTTAGTCATCAGTTCTGCCAAGACCAAAGAAAGGAAAAGACCTCATAAGTTTAAGTGGACCATAGAAAGAATCCCTGGATATCAATGCAGCACCTTCAGATATCCAGCGGTAACCTTCAGCAAAACCTGGAGAGCCCACTTGGGTGCCATTCTAAAAATTTATTACTCAAAAGGAGGTTTTCTTTAAAGAACAGCTTTAAAACTTTCTCAAAGATGCGCCAGCTGCATGTAGCAATAAAGAAAAAGAGAGAGAGAGCTCTTGACAGTGCAAAGATAAAGAAGATTTTCTGAGTTGAAGTAGCCTTACACATCAGCTTACTTTCTTTATGAAAACTTTATCAAAGTAAAGTTGTCCCTCTACTCCTATACAGTGTGGAAGTCCGTAGTTGGAAAGGTTGCCTGATCTTAAAATTGGAGTCTATCCAAAACTTTTTAAAAGGAGAATTCTAGCTCTAACTAGAGGTACCTCTGCGGCACTGGTGCAAGTAGAACTTGGATTGCCCTCAGTTAGGGCCTGTGTACATGTAGCCTTGGTAAAATTTTGGAGTAAGCAAAGCAATGACACCACTAATTTACTTTGCGGGCAACAATATGAGATGATGTTGCAAAACGATGCTGCCTGGATAGCCTCCTATAATAACATCCTCCATTGCTACTACATACCCGATGACACCTGGGGTGTCCCCATAGCTGGTTTTAATATTTGTGACTAGATGTTTAAATATGACGCTGCACCAGTTAGGCAGTCAATTTCCCAGTCTAATTCTCCCCCCTGGTACAAACTGATTAGAAAGGACTCTGTTTCAGTTTCCTACTACCTGGTTACTATCGCTCCCTCTCCCACGCCCTCAGAATAGCCTGTACTTCAATTTCCAACCATGCCTACAGCTTTGCTAGCTGGACATTCCTCCCAAATCCTGCTGACTTCATGCCTTTGCATCTGCAGAGCTTCCGTTCCAGAGGACCTATCACACTGTGTTTTATCCTGTCCTCTCTCTAGAGAGAGCCCAGAACCCAATACCTCACAGTGTTTTCAATAAGCCCAAATTCTTTGTCAGATTCTGAGAAGCTGCTTAGTCTTCTCTCGGGTGGTGATCTATAGAGTCTTATTCTCTGCTTAAGCAGCCAAGAAAATATGGGCTAGAGCTGCATTTAAAGAAGGCAGTTGCTTTTATTTGATCAATTCTTTCTGGTTAGGTTGTTTTATTGCCGATGTTTGTAATTATGTTATTGTGCTTGTGTCAGATTGTAATGGCCTTTGGCCACAGACAATCAACTTTATTGTACTATATATAACACAGTGCTAAAGACACCTACAGCCAGGAGACGTATTCATTCTCACTTTATAAGTGCATAAACGATAGGGAGGTTCAATCAGCTAATGAGAGACACAAATAAATTTGTGCATACATGAATCTTAAAGAGTTATACAGAGTGTTCATATAATTTCATATATAACAGCCATTCTAATGGAGTTATTGCCATATGCCACATTGATAAGAGTTCGACATCCCTGAATGTGTTAGTAACAGGTTAGAACAGCAGATGTGTAGATTCTTTTAATTAAATGCCAGAGATCACCTGTGCGTGATTTTCATACAGCTTGTTTATGTTGCATTCTTTTAATTCAAAAATGTAATGTTATCTTCTAGAAAACAGATGTCTTCTCTTTGTAAATCTGAAAATAATTGAATAACTGAAGCCTAGCAATATAGGCCTGAGCCTGAAGAACATACTAAACAGCTACCTCTTAAAGAAACAAGCTTGGGTAATTAGCCATTCTGCCTATAACAATGGTTAGGTAGGTATGCACACATGGGGAAAGGTCCCCACAAAAGGAGGAGAGGTGGGAGGGAATTCTGTGTGCACAGCAGCACGACACAAAATGAGGCAGCAAAGGAAAAAGTTATTCTACTGGCTTGGCCCAAGTATAATTCTTCTGGGCCCAGTACAAACTTTGAACATATGCTCCTTTCACAATCCTATACCTCACTGCCTCATGAATTGCAAAAGAAATTGAGGTGTTTTTTTTTTTTAATTCCTGAAATGACATAAAGGAAGCCAGTGTAGTACAATGACTGAAGTGCTGGAGTAGAACTGGGGAGACCAGGGCCTAGTCTGCACACAATAGATAATGCACTTTCAATGCACTTTAGAAGTAGATTTTCCTGTTCTGCACTGTAAAATCCAGCTGCCAAAGCACATTGAAAGTGCATTATCCTATGTGTTCAGACTAGGCCCAGGTTCAAATTCTTACTGTACCATGAAGCTTGCTGGGTGACCTTGGGTTAGTCATCATTCATAAACCTAACCTGCTTTGAGGCACTGTTGTAGGAATAAAGCGGAGGGGGGGGGAAATGCTGAGCTTCTCGGAGGAAAGATGGGATAAAAATATATACAATTGATAAACAGACCATATCACAACAGGATTGTAACCTGGGTCCATTAAGTACAGCCAGTTACCCCATGTTTATATTCTTCATATTTAAATGGACAATTTGTATCGCTGCCCACGTCGTTTATTCACATTCCCCTATACGTTTTTATGCTAGAGCAAGTTATCACTTTGATAACTCTTCAGCTTTTCAATTAATTTCCAGTTTAGAAATACAGTTAAATGTCATGTTGATATGCATTTTGAGTTTGATAAATAACTGACCTTTTCAGGAGGAGAAGAATAGTAGGCCTGGATCATTTAATCTGCAATACTTTGTGACACTGAACTAATTTATATTGGGAGCAAATAACAAGTGAAGTGCCATAACTGGAACTCTAGATTCATTTGGGGGGGAGGGGGGGATATAGATTGGGAAAGGAAGATTTCATTTCTCCTTCCATTTCAATTGCCAGGAATCCTGCCCCAGCTGATTTAGGCACTAGAATGTGTGTGTGTGTATGGGGGGGGGGAACACAGGCACATTTTCCCCCAGTTTGGGGCTTCCATGTAAATGATACAGGGGGGGGGGATAAGGAAAAGCATTCCACAGTGCTGTGGTGTCATATCACCTGGGTTTTCCTACAGCTGTTTTTTTAAATGAAAATTCCATATCTAGAACTATCATTATGTTACTCTGGCATCAAGCAAAATGTCACCTTAAATTGTATATTATCCTTGTGCTTGAAAATACTCATTTAGAATATTCATTTTTGCTTACTGTCATCTATTTTTGAAATAATTTGACAATTTTGTAGCACCGTATATCCAGCAGTAAATACTGAGACAAGTGACAAGGTAGGTATAGAAGAAGAAGAAGAAGAGTTGGTTCTTATATGCCACTTTTCTCTAGGAGGAGTCTCAAAGTGGCTTATAGTCACCTTCCCTTCCCTCTCCCCACAACCCTGTGAGGTGGGTGAGGCTGAGAGAGCCCTGGTATTACTGCTCAGTCAGAACAGTTTTATCAGCTCTGTGGTCACCCAGCTGGCAGCATATGGGAGAGTGCAGAATCGAACCCGGCTCGCCAGATTAGAAGTCCGCACTCCTAACCGCTACACCAAACTGGCTCTCTATACAGAGGACTAATTATATTACAACACCGTTAACTGTTTTGTTTGCAATGTGATTCGATTACAAACAGCTTTGAGCAAAGACCTGTCTAGCTGCTTGTTCTGCTCTGAAAACTGTCATGTTCACACCATTAATTATCATCGACATCATAAACCATCATGGGACAAGTATACACAGAATCATAGAATTAGTGAGTCAGAATGTAGAACAGAGAATGGACAGAAGCAAGAATTGCATGCCCTGATCCATCTAGGTCAACTGTGACACTTGCTGGAGAGAATTATGTTAGGTAGTGTAATCCTATGCGACCTCAGTAAAGTAATTAACTTGTGGAACTTACTTCCACAGGATGTAACAGTGGCCACCAATTTACTTGGCTTTAAAAGAGGATTAAACAAATTCATGGTGGATAGGCTCATCAATGATTATTATTTACAATCATGACACAGAAACTCCATGTTTAGGGGCAACAGCACTTGGATCAACAACAGAGGGAGGTATTGGCCTCCGTGCCAGTTTTGAAGGCCTCTCAAGGACATTGGCCTGTCACTGCATGAAACAGGATGCTGGGCTAGATAAATAATCCCGTCTATCTAGCAGGGCTGTTCCTATACCCCTAGATAAAATGACGCAAAATAGAGGCATCCTTAGGCAACTGGGTCAGAGCCCTACAATTCTGATCTACTTGTCTTGCAGCCCTAGAAAATCCACTTTATTACTATTTTGCTTTTTACCAATCTAAAATATAATAAATATATGAAACCAATAAACAATTTGCAATAGAACACAATAGAAATTATATTACACCACGAAAATGTGGTATCGCACTTGACAATGGTGGACACAGAAGCTCTGAATTATTGCTTCCAAGAAGAATGTAGCAACAAGGCCATCTGCCAGCACACAAAGTTGGGCCAATCTGATGGGCTTTAGAATGTGACCAGAGGAGGGTCTGCAAGACTGTTTTTGGAGGGGGGAGAGTAGGATCCCAACCCTCTCTTCCTTGCCAGCCCCCTCACCTTCAGCACTCCTACCTCCCACTTTCCTTCCTCTCCATCGCTTGCCTCCAGTGCTGTTTGCCTGGATGGCAAACATGGCAGGACGTGGAGGAAGGGGCTCGCACTGTTCATGCCCTCCCACCTGTAGCAGTACCCCCCCTCTCCACCTGCCTAGTTCACATGGCAGAGATGGGCAGATAGAACTCCCATTCTTCCCTTGACAGAGCCACTGACATCTCTGCCATACAGCTGGCTCACCTTGCAGTGGGTAGCCAGCCACCCCCTCCTGCTCCCTGAAAATGATGGTTGAGGTCACATGGGTTGCCATTTTCCATCTGTATTTATTTTTTTAAACTGATTTCTGTGCAAACCTTGGGGCTGACCTAAGTTTATACAAACATCCCCCCACCCCATTCCTGACCCCAAGTGAATTGCCAGAGTACTGGTTCAGAATTAGATATATGATGTACTGGTGGGCTAGCTTTCTTCTTAATAATCTAAAATCCATTTGTGCCAGCAGATCCTGCAGCTGTATCTAAAAAAGCCAAGTTACAGTGCCCGAAGAAGAAACTTTATTTTAGCAGCAAAGCGCAACGTTAACAGGTCAGCCCGTTCAATCTCTGATTCAGACCAGTCTGAGCACATGAACTACTTTTATGTTGAAGTGGAACTGAGAAATAAAGGAGTAAAATAATTAATCACAGGGGAAGACAACAGCAACTCAAGCAAAGGAGGAGCAGGGCCTACACCGGAAGGTTGTTGCGTGATAAACATATGCCAAAAAAAAAAAATCTCTTACTATCATTAAGCATTAGGGATATATCCGTATTTATTTCAGCTTAATTAAATAAGACAATCCACATTACTTTAATGACAATAGACTTTGCCAATTGCTTTGCCCACTTGCCAGCTGCTAAACAGATGCATGGCTGCATTCTTAATTATTAATAAGCAAGCCATCCTGTATTACAACTCTGCTTTTCAAGCCATCCGAGGACACTGTCATGCATAATTTCCCTGCTGAATTTGATAATATGGTTTACTCGTTACACAAATCACTGCAGGAGGAAAATTCAGAGCTGAAGCCTGGGAAAAGCCAAGGCTTAAGACACGTTGCCAGATTCTTTCTGAATTGCATCAGGCTGGGCCTGAAATGCTCTTCTGATAAGAGCAGGAGGTCAGTGTTTATGAGCTTTCTGTTGAGTCTCTTCATCTTCAAACATTCAAAATGAACATTCCAGACAAAGCAACTAGTGAATCATTCCTGCTTAAAGGATCTGAACATTTCAGCTGCACACTGATAAGCACTAACTACCCATATCTGTTGCCTAATTTTACCAACATGTGCAACAGAAACCAAAGGATGTATTTCTGGCAGTAAGTAAAACAATTAGCTACCAGATGAAAGGGAAGTTTTGAGTAGGTCATGACAAAGGATTATTTGCCAAGTGTCTAGATGCCGCATTAGATTTATAGTGCAATCCTAGGTAGACTTACTCAAGCATAAACTCATTTATTTCAATTATTTAGCCTGGAGTAGCTCTACACAGGATCTGTACAACAGACTAACAGTGCCATCTTAACCAAAGATGAGCCCTTTTAAGCTCACTGACTTCAATGTTTTTAAAATAATGTAACTTTGATTTGTATTTCATTATAATATACTGTGTATGCTGAAAGAAGGTGTGACTGTTGACAAACACCAGTGAATTATCTGTATCAGAAAGATATCAAAATCCAGAGCATGAGGAAATACCTGACTGTTCTTTATACCCCTCAACATGTCAGATAAACCTAAGGATGGGTTTGTATTGCTCTTATTCTTACACCAGTGATTATTTATTTATTACATTTATATACCTTCCTTCCCTGCAGTTCAGGGCAGTTTACAGTGAAATTCATGATATAATACAAATAATGTCATCATTAGAAGATATTGAGAATGTGTAATATTTCTAACAGTGAAGCTCATAACAATAGAATGTTTAATGTTTAATTATAACTTTCTGATTTTGCAGCTTGCTATTTTGTATTTTTCAGCGTTGTGGTTTGACACCCTGTCCACAAGATGTAGCTGGTGCTGGATGGGGTCTCTGGACTCTGATTGGTGGTATTGCTTCATTGGCCCTGACCGAAAGCCTGGTGGAAGAACTGTTTTAGTTCTAGCAGGGCCCAGATCTCCTCTGGGAGCTCATTCCACCAGGTGGGGGCCAGGATGGAGAAAACTCTGGCCCTGGTCAAGGCCAGATGAGCCTCCCTGGGGCCAGGGATCACCTGCTTGTTTGTAACTGTAGAGCGTAGTGCTCTTTGGGAGGCATAGGTAGAGAGGCAGCCCCTCATGGACTCAGGGCCCAGACTGCGTATGGCCTTGAGGATGCTTTCCAGAACCTTAAGCCTGATCTGGTATTCAACTGGTAACCAGTGCAGCTGTTGGAGGGTGGGCTGGATATGGGTTCTCTAAGGTGTCCTTGTAAGAACCCTGGCTGCCACATTCTGGAACAGTTGTAGTTTAGGGTCAGGGGTAAGGGTAGGCCTGCATAGAGCATGTTGTAGAAATCCAGCCTAGAGATGACTGTTGCTTGGATCGCTGTGGCTAGGAGTTCTGGGTCCAGATAGGGTGCCAGTAGCTTAGCTTGGTGCAGGTGGAAGAATGCCACCCTTGCTACTCTTGTGACCTGCTCCTCCACAGAGATGTTGAGGATCACACCCAGGTTTCCCCATCCATTACACCCCTGCCATATTATTGAAAGCTGTATTCAAACACATTTCAAATCCATTCCTTCAGCAATAGACTGCCCTGCTGTACTATAAGTAAAAAAAGGTTTATAGTTAAAAATGAATTATCCTACACAATCTATAATCAACAATGATCCATGTGTCAAACGGCAGGATGGGGGAATGCTGAAAGCACAGGTATAGGATGTACCTTGGGAGCAAGAGGAATCCTGTTCCAAGAAGAAAACCCAGAGATCCAGGGAAAGAGGCTGCAACTTAAAGAAAGATCTCTAGCAGTTCACATCAACAAAATCTTCACTGACACCTTTTCTGCACCAGCAGTGCTGTGCAGCTGCTGGTTGTTTGCAATGGGGCAGTTTGCCCTGCTGCTTTCTACATCCCCATGGTGGACTGTTTTCGCACCCCGTCTGCCCTGGATTTCTGCCTCTGGATGAGGCAGCTGGGGCGGAAAGGTTCCACCACGTGGAAGGGGGGGGGGCAGTGGGAGCTGGTTTTTTTCCCTGTTTAGGAATGTGGTAACAATATCATGCTCCTAAACAAAAAAATGCCCCAGGTGGCATGGTGGTACTGCACAGAGCTGCAGAGCTATTTAGTGTCCTGGTATACCATATTTGGTCCACGGCGGGGGGAGGAGCTGGGCCTGGACAGCCTGACTCTTCCCTGCCTGACAGACCTGGCCTGACATAGCTCCCAATGGTGCCTGCAGCACTGAAGAGAACGCAGGAAGAGTCCATGTTCCCTTGCTACAGGGCAACCAAGGGCATGAGTTGGGCCAGCCCTGGACCGGTGCCAATGTCATGTGAATGTGAGGATTAGCCCTACAACCAGATGAGTGCCAGCCCGGGCCTAATCCCCTGTGCAGAAAAAGTACCAGTATTTCCAGAGGGCAAAGTTATTAGCAAAATAGGAACATTGATGATTTGCCTTGGTCAGGTAACAGAAAATAGAGAATGTTGAGGTGAAATTCTTTGTCATTTCAGTAAAGTCTTGTAGGTATATATGTAAGGATCTCAAGCAATATTTTCTCTAACATTATGATAAAGATGAAAATTTGAACCTTGTAGCTATATTACCAAACTGCAAGTATTTTCTGAAGGTGGGAATAACTGAAGGATAGGGGTGGATAGCATATTTTCTTGCTGACTTGGTCTCCCACCCAAATACCACCCAGGGTCTTGCTTCCTGTTCCCTGAAACTATCTTCCCAGAAAAATTAATTCTAAATACAAACTAGCTTCTAGCTAGTTTTCTTTACTTCTCCACACCTCCCTTTATTTGCAAAGTGATGGAGGCTACTGAGAAACCAGATGTGCCTCTGTGTAATCTTTTGTTTTGAGTTGCAGAAGAAATGAGTAAATTAAACTGTGGATTATAAGAGATAAAGGTTAACCCTGCAAATCCTTGGCAGAAAGTTCTGCAAAGTTTGGAATGTGAAGTGAATGGGACATGTTTAGGCAAAGAAATATCTGAGAATCATCTCACAGCTTGGGAGAAAGTGAAAGGCTATGGGTCGAGGGATAATGTAGAGAAACATGGTAGTAACCCACTCACAGCAAAAACACTTTCAAAATAACTACAACGTAAGGCAGCAGGCATGGCTAGGATTTAACCAGGAATCTTGGGAGTCAAGGAGGAGTGCCTTAATCATTAGGAGAGGCAGAAGCAATAAAAGCCAGATTGTGTTTCCCACAAAAAAGGACAGACAGGACACATACATTGCCTTGACTAGAGATGATCATCATAGTTTTGGTCTAATTTTAAGAGATTCAACAGTGCAGGCAAAGAGTACAGTTGAGAAGCCTCCCAGCCCATCTTCTGGTGTAGACAAGCATAACTGAATACAAAACACAGAATTTCAGTACATCCTGGTGGTAGAAAGGGCCATCAAGTCCCAGTCAACTTATGACAACTCTAGGTCTTTCAAGACAAATGACAAACAGAAGTAGTTTCCCACTGTCTGCCCCTGCATAGCAACCCTAGAAATCCTTGGTCTCCCACCCAAATAACACCCAGGGCTGACTCTACTTAGCTTTCTAGAACAAATAAGATCTAGCTAGCCTGGACCATCTAAGTCAGGGTTTAGAATAAGCAAGACTTTGGGAAAAGACATAAATCTTGAGAGAACAATTACTTGAATTTTCATTTTGGAAACTGTATTTTAATTTTAAAAAAAAGATGTATTGCTATCCATTTAGGGTCTCACTGTGCTGCAAAAATGTTTCACTTATGAATATTTTTAATAAATAGAACATCATCCTTGGGCAAAGGCTATAAAAAGAAAACAACAAAATGAGATTGGCTTTCCCCCTATTTCATCAAAAACATATTGGATTACATTATGGATTATATTGCAGACCCTTAGCTCTGCTCAATTGAATCTAATTATTTCTTTATAACGAGTATCTGTTTAAGTCCTGTCTAGGCTTGAGAAAAACCACACAACCATTTTCTAAGAGGCAGCCAAAACTTATTCTATAGGCTTAAGCTATCTGCAGTCCTCACTGGCAATGAGGTTGCCAGCTGTCCCGAGGTATAGGGGTGGGGAGACACACCCTCATCTGGATTGCCCTTGTGTTTGCACAAGACAGCACTTGAAAGTGTCTACAGCCAAGATAGAAATATTACCACACCTTAACTGCTGCAGACCAAGCCACTGCCACTACAAGCTTGATAAGAAGGGCAGCAGAAAAGACGGCAAGTCCAGAAATCCACTGAAGTGAATGGGCTTAGAAGGGTGCAACAGTGCTTGGAACGGCCCCGCTCATTTCTTATATAAAATGATGGCCTGTTAACTGAAGGAGCAGGGACAGCGAAGAAGCCGATGATGATATAAGGAACTTGGTTTCACTGAAATAACTAATTGTCTCAACACAACTCAAAGATTTTCCTTATCTACAGAGTATCAATTCACATAAAAAGGCCATATAATCTGCAAAATCTCTGGGGATTCAGTGGTATTGTGACCAGAGGATCCTCAGAGATTTGGGGAATTATATGGCCTTTTTAGGTGAATTGTTACTCTATAGATAAGGAAAACCTTTGAGTTGTGTTGAAACAATTAGTGATTTGAATTACTAAGAGTCATCGAGGAAGGGATTTCCAAAAGTGGGCATTGTATCGGAGCTGGTTTTGACTTTGACTTCATTTGTGATTTTGGGGCTTCCAATAAACTGAAGTTCCATACGCCATCGTCGACTTGATCTTCATTGTTCCCATTTCTTAAATAAAGCTTTTTATATATAACCATATCAGGTTTTTGTGTACCTGGATGGAAATCTGGAGTGGGCCCCATTTTCATCTATGAACATAGCTGCAATAAAACGGGGCTGACTATGCTAGGAGTCACTCTTCCGACTGACAATGACGGAGGAGGAGGAAGAAGAGTTGGTCCTTATAGGCCTCTTTTCTCTACCAGAGGGAGTCTCAAAGTGGCTTACAATCACATTCCCTTTCCTCTTCCCACTACAGACACCCTGTGAGGCAGGTGAAGCTGAGAGATCCCTGATATTACTGATGGTCAGAACAGCTCTATCAGTGCTGTGGTGAGCCCAAGGTCACCCAGCTGGCTGCATGTGGAGGAGGAGCGCAGAATCAAATCCAGCTCGCCAGATTAGAAGTCCACACTCCTAACCACTACACCAAGCTGCTCCTAACCACTTCATTGGAAGTTGTAGTGTAAGCCATTTCACCCTGCTGCCTGATGTGTCTTTCTTTCACGCTGATTAACTGGCATGCCAAGAGCTACTTGGGAATTAAGTAAAGGGAACATGCAGAAACGAACAGGCTAGGGTCCCCACCCTGTCATGGGAGTTTGCCAGGTGACCTTGGGAAGGTCACACATTCTCAGCTTAACCCACCTTACAAGGCGGTTGTGCAACTAAAACAAGAGGTGAGGAGAAAGATGTAAGCCACATTTTGGGTCCCCACTGGTGAAAAAGGCAGAGTACAAATTAAATATCTGAACTACTGTGGTTTTAGATTATTGCTTATTTCAATATTTCATAAACTTCAGCATAAAATAGTTCAATAAAATAAATCTCTTTTGGGATCTGGAATGTACATCTCTTGGTAATGTTAAATCTGAGCACATGGGCACCATAAATGGAAAGTCATTACCATTCAATTTTATTGGAGAGGGGACATCTGATCACTTGTGAAGCAAAAATATACTTTTAGTCCCCAGGCATTGTGTGCAGTAGAGGCTTACAACCCTTTTAAGTTTGTTAGCACATCGAGAATTCTGGCCTGGTAGGCAGAATAACAAAATGGATGCCACAAAATGGATGCCGCTGGAAGCAGAGAGAGCTGCAAAATGATTGCCACAGCTTAACCTCAGCAATGCAGTGCAACTTCTTGCGCTGTGGTGGCACCTGCTACCTTCCTAAAAATACTTTGTGGGCCCCAGAAAAGTGTCAACGGGCACCATGATACCCCTAGGCACCACACATAGTACCCCTGGTGTGGAAAATCAAGATGTCCTTTAGGGATGGCCATTCCTACAGTGAAACAATGTAGGCTGCAAAAATCTACTGCTATTGTACTTAAAGAATCAGAAAATACACTAAACAATGGGTAGCCGGGACTTACTCTGGCTGCCTTTTGGCGGGTGGCGGGCGAGCGGGGAAAGACGTGGCGCAGGCGTGCGGTGTGGGGGAGGCGGGGCCAGGAGCGTCTTGTTAAGACGCTGCCTGGCATTCTCCCGCCTCTTTACTGAGGCTGCAGCAAGTTGCCCTCCCTCCCTCCCTCCCTCCCTCCCTCAATGTTGAGAATTTGTTTTGTTTCATGTTTTGTCACAGCGGGGGTCTGCGCCGGATAATGAGCCTGTTTAGTGGGAGCCAGTGTGCGATCGGTCTGCCCACAAAGGTTTGGGGCCTCTCTAAAGGGGTGGTAGTTTCGAGCAGGCTTGCCCAGTGGGTCGTCATCAACCAGGCGGCTTAGGGGGATGCCAAGGAGGTTTGTGCCCTTTGGCTCCCCCATATGGGTCGCTTCCCATATTAGCTGAGATTCGTATCCTAGCGTTGATTAGTGATGGACTCCTTTAAATTGGATCCTGGGTGGCAGTCGGCTGGCTGCTTAGGTTTGGCTCATTGTCCAGGCTGCGCCAACCCTCCTTTGGGGAGGCAGGTCTTGTTAATAAAGCTGTGGCCAAAGTTTAAGCCAAACAAGAACGTGTGGCGTCTTTATTCCGCTAAACTGACCTCCTGCCTGCCAATGGTCTGCAGTACAAAACATTGGATATGGAATTATCCACTAACTCTGCCCCAGACAAACAGATGCCTAATTACACCAAGAGAACCAGTGTATAGAAACAGGTTTCAATTTGAAGTTTGTCCTAGATTTTTTTAAATTTATTACATTTATGTACCGCCCTCCCTGGGAGAATAAAGATTACTGTAAGGGGAAGTAGAGAGAAACACACACTCTGAATACTCTGGCTCAATACCTGGCTTGAGGGAAGGTGACAAATTGTAAGTATCATTCCCATCCCACCAAAATTTGATCATCTGTATTTCCTGCTAAAACACAGCAGCTGCCGGGGGGAAGTGGGATATAAATTAAATAATAATAATAACAACAACAACAATTATTATTATTATTATTTTAGCACTGATAGATTCTTAAAGCAGCAGGCACTTTGTCTATTGCTGTATCAAGGAGAGAGGGGACTGGGCTGTGGCTTTGGCTACAGAGCCAAACTCCCCAAACTGTCGATTGCTGAACATTGCCAAGTCATCGCTTATCTGTTTTTATTTTAATACTATGTATCAAAAATAGGATCAAATCAGACCAAGCTGGGATAATAAATTCTATCTACACTATTTAAGATTGGATTTAGGGGTACATGAGTATTTATTCCAGTAATTAAGGGTTTTTAAAAACAAAAGTCTATGCATGAAAGTCCAATATGGCAGATCTCTGGGGTTATGTAAAGAGCTGGGACAGCTGCAAGATTAAGATTTATTAGCATTTCTCACTGTATTCTTGCTGTGTTGATCAAAAGGGAAGTGAGCCAAATCACTGGTGTGAAACTTCATCATGCCGGGAGAGAGGATCCTGATTAGTTTTTTCCTCTCTGTTTAAATACACCCTTGTAAAGAATTCAAATGTGAATCTGAGCAGAGCAGTGGCATGGCTAGAAGAGGTGATTAATCTTTTTTTCTTGGGCTACTTCCCCCCCCCCTGCATAAAGACACCCTTTTCCAGCTGTTTTTCTAAAATTTCCTAAATAAAATTGCCAGGAGCTTAAACGGTACTTCCCTCTGTGCTCTTTGCTTTAAAGCAGCAGTCCCGCATGGATGCCTCTGAGCTAATGCTGATTTTGAAATGACTTAACCCCTTAATTCTATCTCATAATCCAAGCTATTACAGAAGGAAGTTAAAAGAAGAAACACTTTCTGAGATAAACGGGGGGAAAAACAACATTGGGAGCCATTTTAAGAGAGCATGAAGTCAAGCAACAACATTCCAAGATAATATGTAGTCCAATTCTACTCAAAGTTCCTTAGAACTAAGTCCCATTGAACCTGGAGCTAGCACAGTCTCACATGGCCTGTAAGATGGAGCTCTTCCACCAAGTTTTGGTTGGGGGCAGTGAAAGTTATTTATTTATTATAAGATTTCTATACCGCCGCTCGCCGTAGCCTCACAGCGGTTTACATTATAAAAATTCTAAAAACAATAACCCCCCCATATTTACCCATCTATAAATAACATCTATGTTGTTGTTGTCAACCATTCAGTAGATTCTGACTCCTGGTGATCCCTTGGCACAGCTACTGCCGTGATCCCCGATCCCACACCGCCTCCCTCAACCATGCAATGTTCTGGCTGGCGTCCATCCCGATCACTTCCAACCCCCTGGGCCCTTTGTCATCCTGGTTTCCTTTTTCCACTGATCAATCCTAGCACAAATGCTTTCTCCATTGAGTTGGATCACATGATATGGCCAAAGTAACTGAGCCGAAGTTTCATGTTTTTGCCTACCAGTGATATATCAGACTTTACATACTGCAGTATTTCTTTGTTTGTGACTTTTGCTGTCCATGGAACCCGCAGAAGCCTTCTCCAAAACCAAAGTTCAAATGAATCAGTTCTCCTCTTGTCCAATTTTTTCATCCTCCAACTTCCACAGCCATAAGTGGCTACTGGAAATGATAGATCTAACTAATCTACATTTGGTAACCAGCTTATGTCCTTGATATTCCCTGTTCAGTTCAAGCTCATCATTGCTGATCGATCCAGAGCAATTCGACATTTTATTTCCATACTGCAAGTGCCACTCACATCAATTTGTGATCCAAGAAAAATGAATTTTGAATGCATTTGATCTCTTCACAAACAATTGTTATTGTGACATGTCTGGTTTTTGTTTGTTTGTTTGTTTGTAGTGGTCATTATTTTTGTCTTTGTCGTGTTTAAGAAAAGGCCAAGTTTCTTTCTTACTTCATTCATTGACTGTTGTAATCAGCTGTTCTATGCCTTCCTTAGTTTCTGACAGGAAGGTAGTGTCATCAACATAGTGAAGATTATTTATATTCCTTCCTCCAATCTTAATTCCAGTGTTGGATTTTTAAAGTTCAGCCTCTCTCATAATGATCTCAGCATACAAGTTAAACAGGAATGGGGAAAGAATGCAACATTGGTGCACGCCTTTCTCTATTTTGAACCAGTTAGTGTCACCAAATGGTATATATACAATTGCTTCATGGTTTGTGTAGAGCGACTGCATCAGTTTGATCAAATGCATTGGCACCCCAAAATTTTGCAGGGCTTTCCATAATTTGTTCTGATCCACACAATCAAAAGCTTTCTTGTAGTCAATAAAGCAGATGTAGACATCCTTCTGATATTCCCATGTCTTTTCCAAAATTCAGTGCAGGTTTGTTATGTGATCATGAGTGCCACATCCCTGTCAAAAGCCATCTTGAACATCTGGCATTTCTCTCTCAATGGTTGCTACTATAAATATAGATATATCATCTATAGGCCCACCCCCTATCAAAGATGCCCCCTAATTGTAGATTGACTCCAGAATAACAAGATGATCGATACTGGGACATCTGAATTGTTTATTATGCTGACTAGTTTTAGGATTATTATTTTTACTTAAATTCTGTTTTAACTAATTATTAATATGTTTTAATGTACACTGCCCTGAGCTGGCTCGCTGAGAGGGGGGTATAAAAATTACTGTATAGACTTGCATATAAACTGAGCCACCTAATTACACCACAAAATGCTGCAAAAACTTATTGACTCACATATAAACCAAGGGTGGTATTTGGATAGTGGCTTTTTCTCCTTTCCTCCCTTCCCCCCCTGTTTTCGGCAGGATTTTTTCCCCTTTTCTTCCCACCATCCTCCTCCCTCCTCTTTCCCTCTGACCCCCTCTTGCCTTTATTCCTCCTCTAGGGGTGTTTCCTCCTTCTGATCTCTGCTCTCCCTTTGAGACAGAGGCTTCAGAGCTTCCTGCAACACGTGCTAGCCTCATGCTAGCCTCGTTAAGGCAGGGAGGGGGGGAGGTGGAGACTGCTCTTTCCCTCCCATGCTCTGCTGTTCCTGCCTCTGCTTCTTCAGCCAAGTATACTTGTCTCCCACCCCCACCTTCCAGTTTTCTCTGGAAGCTGCTTTTTAATACCCGCATATAAGCCGAGGGGGACTTTTTCAGCTTAAAAAAGGGGCTGAAAAACTCGGCTCATATGCAAGTATATATGGTAATTAATTAAACGAATAATAGGATCACAGCCTAATGCCATGGACATCCAGTTCATTTTCAAAAACACAGCAGTGGTTTAGTTATCCCACTGCCTGCAATACGTGTTTCATTACTGTAGTCTTCCAATGGGAAAATGAGTCATATGGCTGAAATTATTTTATTTATAGGTTTGTGCAGAAGTTGATGCTGATCCCTGGAAATACCAAAGTATTCCTCCAGAACTGTGAGAAACTGCTGCTACAGTGTACATAGTTCTAGGCATTTAATGGATATTCTTCCCATGAAGCCTGGACCAACTGTGAACAGATTTAAATATTCTATTCTTCCTTTTAATTTGTTTGTGAGGTTTAGTAGTGAAATTGACTAGGCCAGAATTCGAGTTGAAACAATTTAATTGTTTCTGTGAAGTTTAAAGAGATCTCAGGAAAACAGTTATATAAGCAATTTATAATCTGGCATCTCTTGTATATTGTATATTTATTATGCCCAATATAATTCCATATTAACTAGTATCATGCATGTTAAGATAAGTTACAAAGAAAACTATTGTTTGTTATTTATTTTCCTCTACACACTGACATTGCATTCTTTATATAACAAAATAGATTTAGTATATGGCTTTTTAAATTTGAAAAGGGGTTTTATGAGTTGCAGTATTACAATAATAAATGATAAATGATTTTTGCATAGAATCATAGATTTGGAAGGGACCTCCAGGGTCATCTAGGGTCCCTGCACAATTCAGGAACTCACAACTACCTGCCTACCCACAGTAACCCCAATGTGATCCCCCCCCCAAAAAAAGTCTCCAGAATCCATACTGGCCTGGAGGAAATTCAATGACCCTCCCACAGTGGCAATCAGCAGTTCCCAGGATATGCAAGAGACAAACAGTGGCACATCCCTTCCTGCCCACCCACTCTGCCTAAGTTCATAAAATCAGCATTTCTGTCAGATGACTATCTAGCCTCTGCTTTAAAACTTCCAAAGAAGAAGAACTCACTACCTCCCAAGGAAGCTTGTTTCACTGAGGAACTGCTCTAACTGTCAGGAACTCCTTCCAGATGTTTAGCCAAAAAGTCTTTTGAATTAATCAACCCATGGGTTCTGGTCGGTCCCTCTGGGGCAACAGAAAATAACTCTGCTCTATATGACAGCTTTTCAAGTATTTGAAGATGGTTAGCATATCACCTCTTAGTCATCTTCTCCCTAAGCTCAGACCAAACTCCCTCACCCTTTGCACATACAACTTGGTCTCAATATCTTCATAGACCTCTTCTGGACATGCTCCAGTTTCTCTACATCTTTATTCAGTTGTGGTACCCAAAACCGAACACAGTACTCCAAGTGAGGTCTTAATAGAACTGAGTCAAGCAGTAACTTACCTCATGTGATCGGAACACTATAGTTCTTTTAATACAGCCTAAAATCACATTTGCCTTTTAAGCTACCAAGTCACACTGCTGACTCATGTTCAGTGTCTGGTATACTAAGGCTCCAGATCCTTTTCATAGGTACTACTCTCAAGACAAGTCTCACTCATCCTATAGTGATGCATATGATTTTTCCTATCTAAATGAAGAACTTTACATTTATCACTACTAAAATTCATTTTAGCTCAGTTTTCTAGCCTGTCAAGATCATCTTGGATTCTGATTCTGTCTTCTGGCGTGTGTGCTACCCCTCCCAGTTTAGTGTTTTCTGCAAATTTAATAAGCATCCCCTCTATTCCGTCATTCAGGTAAGTTATGAATATGTTGAACAACACGGGGCCCAGGACAAATTCCTGAGGCATTCCACTCATCACTCCTCTCCAAGAAGATGACAAACCATTTACAAGCACCCTTTAGGTGCAATCTGTCAACCAGCTCTTGATCCACCTAACAGTAATAGGATCCATACTGAATTTTACCAACTTGTCAATAAGAATATCGTGCGGAACCTCATAAAATGCCTTACTGAAATCAAGATAAACCATGTCCACTGTATTCCCATGATCTACCAACATAGTAACTTTCTCAAAAAAGAAAGAAAGAAAGAAAGAAAGAAAGAAAGAAAGAAAGAAAGAAAGAAAGAAAGAAAGAAAGAAAGAAAGGTTAGTCTGACATGATTTGCTCTTGAGAAAAGTAACCAAAACAAGAACCTGTGTTGGCTCTAAACATCAACATGGAATAAAGTTCATGCTTTTGGCACTTTGTTCTTGAGAAAGCTATGCTGACTATTAGTAATTACAGACATCTGCTCTAGCTGCTTAAGTACCAACTGTTTGATGATTTGTTCTAAAATTCTGCCAGCTATAGATGTCAAGCTGACAGTTTGGTAGTTACCTAGATCCTCCTTTTTCCCCTTCTTGAACATGGGGACAACATTTGCCTGCCTCCAATCTTCTGGCACTTCCCCTGTTCTCAAAGAATTGTCAAAAATAATGGAAAGAGGTTCAGAAATTACATCTGCAATTTCTTTTAGTACCCCTGGATGCAAATCATCTGGTCCAGAGGATTTGGTTTCGTTTGAAGAAACTAGGTATTTATGGACTACCCCTACAGTGATCCTAGGTCACAATTCCCATCCCTCATCACATGAAATGATTTGCCACACTGAGCATGATTCTCTTCACAAGTGAAGACTGAGAAGTAGGAATTGAGCCATTCATCCTTCTCTTCATCACCTGTTACAATGTCACTCTCTTGTCTCCTGCAATGATCCTACTATGTCCCTGTTGTTTTTGTTACTTTGAATATAACTAAAGAACTCTTTTTTTGTTGTTTTTAACATTTCTTGCTAACCTAAGCTCATACTGAGCTTTAGCTTTTCTAACACTCTCCCTACATTAAAATCAGAGTCCAGTAACACCTTTAAGACCAACAAAGATTTATTTAAGGCATGAGCTTTCGAGTGCAAGCACTCTTCCTCAGACTATGAACTTCCATAATGACTGTGGCAATATAAAGCAAAAATTAATTCTGTTAAATTAGTAAACTGTGTCACACATCCAAATACAGCCATAGGATAATTCTTTGGCTGTATTTGGATGTGTGACACAGTTTACTAATTTAACAGAATTAATTTTTGCCACTGTCATGATGGAAGTTCATAGTCTGAGGAAGAGTGCCTGCACTCGAAAGCTCACGCCTTAAATAAATCTTTGTTGGTCTTAAAGGTGCTACTGGACTCTGATTTTATTGTGCTACTTCAGACCAACACGGCTACCCATTTGACTCTCCCTACATGTACTATTTGTTTATATCCCTCCTTGGTTATAAGGTCCTCCTTCCATTTCCTAAATGAGTCTTTTTTATTACTCAATTCTTTTGAAAGCATAAGTAACAACAGACACCCTGTGAAGTAAATGGGGGCACATGGAGGAGTAGGGAATCAAACCCGGCTCTCCAGATTAAAATCTCAACCTCTATACCATGCTAGCTCTGAGATGGGGAACTGTCACAAAGACACCCACCATGCAAGATTCCACAATGCTTGCAAAACACATCTCTATTAAGATAGCCAAAGATGAAAATGAATGAAATAATACTAATAATTTAATGTTGAGACTGCTACTGCTACTGCTCCAGTGAGAGAGGGAGAGGCAGGCTGAGCAGCTGTGCTGCTTAGAAGAAGGTATTTTTGTTGTCACAATTACGTTGATATCAGGTGTTTACTGGGTGGTGTTGGAAAAACAGGCAGAGTCTACTCCTACTGACTGTGATGTTTTTTCTTGGTCTGTTTTACAAGCATCTGAGAAAAGAATCTAGATTTCCCATATAATAATAATAAAAAATAGGAGCCTTCGTGGCCCAGGCATTACAAAGCGTGGTGACGATAAGAGAACTAAACGGAAGGCAATTACCCAACCAAGCCAGACATGCACCCACACCCAAGCACTTCCCCTCAAGGGGAGGGAGACTGAGTGGCAGCTCCCTGACTAGAGTGCCAAAATGATACAGAAGCCATACATGGGGTTGAGAGAAAGCACAAAGAACTGCCCTCTCCCCCACTCTTGGCCCAGGAAAGGTCTACAGTCATTCTTTGTCATTGGGAGGGACATGTGGCTACAGGCCATCCCCAGCAGGGCATTCCGTGCTGTGGTTCCTGACAGCATTTAATCCCTGCAAGCTCTCCACACGAGCATCTTGCCCGCTTGACTCAGTTTAGCCACCCATCCTCACCCTCTTATGGGGAAGTCTAGGCATGAACCGACTGAAAGTGCCTTGCCTCCAAATGAGGCACGATTTAGCCTCTGCTCCTGGCAACTATAGCGCAGAGCCTGTGTCATGACAGAAGCCTTATCAACCACTCTGCTATGTGACCTGCACAACAGTGTTAAGCCTTGGGAATCCGCCTAATGGCAGCTGGAACCAGACCAATGAAAAGTGGATCGGAACCCTAAATTGGGCTAAATGGGTACCTAAAGGCAGGTATTGTATGAACAGGGGCAAGGCAGGCCTTGTGGAATAGAATGGACATGAAGTAGAGCAGAATGCCCTAGTTCCCTGAGTTGCATCAACTTGGCCACTGTCCCAGAGATGTGCCTGTGCCAGTCCCACCCTTCATGGGGTTCAGTGGTAGATCAGCGGAAGCCACAGGGCAGAATGCTGTGTTTTGGTCCCACTGGGCAGGCTACTACATTCTAATAAAATTTATAGCAGCTTGCTTTAAGTGCCTGAAAAAGGTAGCCTCTAAATTTGTTTTTAACTGGATCATTAATTATACGCTTTTTACCTTCCTGAAGGAGGCCAAAATGTAGCACGTAAGATATAGTCACAGGGAGAAAAATATATGCATTTTGGACAATATATGCCCCCTTTACAAATTCAGATTCTGGAACAATACAACTGGAAAATTTTGAAGAAATGCAAGTTTTCATTAAGCGGGTTACATTTCATTGATATGGAACGAATAGAATCTAAAAAATGCGCAACTGAGAATTCAGACATAGGATACTATAAAGCAAGACAAGTAAATATCTTTCTTTCTCTTTCAAAACTATCTTCTGGAATTACTCTGTCCAAAATGAGCACCAATATTAATACTAAATGTTAAATTTACTACTGAACTGATTCAGTGACCCGAAGATGCCTCTAAAAACCTTATATAAAAGTGACTTAAATAAAATAAGGTGCCCCATTCAGAATTTCATGTGAATTTCCATTTCACTGGACAGACCTAATTATGTGTGAAAATTAACGTTTGTGTGAAGTAAAGCATCTACTTCCTCTGAAGGATTAATGTGATAGAAGACATGGTCTGGCTATGCAGGTGCCTGTAATCATTTTGTTTACAGGTTCTTATCTCTTCCAAGGTTGGAGACAAGGGTGTAAACTGCACAGAGCTTTTATTCCAACCCCAGATCGATTCAGTCCCTGCCCTCTACACAGAATGCGATTTCCGTTTGGATTTGGGGCGATTTTAATTTTCCTTCTGCAGCAATGATTGATCCGGAGTGACCCTACCTTTATTGTGCGAAATCTCAGACTGCTTTTAAGCCTGAATATCCAGCTTGGGAAAGAAAGCTCCGGATTGGGAAAGAAAGCTCTGTGGTAGAGAACCTCTGATAGGCTACACCTGGTCATGTGACACACTTGCCTTAAAGGAGAAGCCCCTAATTTCTCTCAACTTCTATCGGTCCTGGATTTTTCCTCCCTCTTCTGCCTTTTTCGATCCTCTCCCCCTCCCCTCCAAGAAAAGAAAGAGGCTTGGCTCCCCCCCCCGCACCTTCTGAGCCTCCCTAACCCGTGCAGAAGACTTTCCTGTTTCAATGGGGGGGGAGGAAGAATCGAGTTCAAAGCAATCTGAATTCAACAGGATTGACAATGGAATAAAGAAAGTAAGTGCAGACTCTGCCAAGAACTAACCCCATTAGCATCTCCTACCCCATCCCCAAGAAATCACCTATCCAGTAGGTAGGAGGGAGAAACAGAGCAGATGATGTAACAAACCCCCTCTCCCCCCAAGTTTGATCTGATTGAAGGGTCAACTTATGCTAAAGAATCAGGGGTATAATTAACTTAGATGCTAGTGAGAGGGGGCTGACTTGGTCTGTAGAACTGGGGGTAGGAGGGAGAGGTCACTACCGGGGCATGGATGTAACTTTTATTATTTTAACTGGGAGATGGGAGATGTTATTAATGTAATGGGATCTTATTGTGGGAAATTTTCTTATGAACGGCCATGAGCCATCTTGGGAATGGCAATAAAATAAAATTGAAATAAAAATAAATAAATATATGTATTTTTTACAAAAAAGAGCCGAAGGATGGACTATGTCTATGCTGTTTCTTAGAGAAGGCTTGAACCCCTAGAATCTGATTCTGGAAGTTGTCAACTATGTTTTTAACCATTTAGTTAAATAAACTGTGTTGTTCATTGACACACCATCCTTTTGTATTTAATAAACTCTTTTCTGTCCCTTTTTGTGCACATATAATATCAACGACTCATGGGTTTGAGCTCTGCTGGCCTATTAGTGGAGCAGAGGTTCAAAGGGATCCAGGTTCAAGTTTTGACCGTTTGTAAGTACTGCATTTGTTTTCTGAAATGAATGGGGGGATGCTCTAAATGTTCACAGAAACAGGAAAAGAATTAAGGGGCACACAGTTATAGTGGGATTTTAAAAGGTACGTATTTAGTATATACAAGTTGACACCTCACTTTGGATATTCATACTGAGATATGGCGCATCAATGAACAAGAAAGTGCTGGTTCTAGTATTTCATTTATGAATTTCAAAGCCAATAGAGTAGGGGAAATTGTATGCATGTGTGTGTGAGTGTGGGTGTGGGGGGCATCCTGAAATGCCATAACTTCTGGTTGTGCAACCACAAGTTGTTCTATCAGAGTAAGACATCTCATCACATGACACTAAGATGTCCCTAAAACTACAGCATTCACCATACGATTTTTAGGAAATCCCAGAGTGTCCTACGACAGAGTGACAACAAGGGATACCATCTGGTAAGTTTCCCCCCCTCAAGACCCACGTGGGTTTGCAAAAGGCTTGCACCCTAAAAAACTTGTCTGCTATTGCAAATACATGTGTTCTCTGCCGTGAATGCACTTATTTGTAGGAAGAAATTACAGTATACATAGCAATTCATTTCTATCAAAGCTACAAGAGAAAGTATAATTTGAATCTTAAAAGGATATTACATGAAAAAGAGTATCCACAGAAATGACATTCAGATACCACTCTGCAGTTTAACATTTTCCTTTAAAGAATCCCTGACTGGCTCCTACTTCTATTACCATCTCAGTTTCCTTTATCAGTACAGGATAGTTTACTGTCATTTCCCCACATACTGTGTGCCACTGCAATTCACCTGTCACTTTTCTTGTATAGGTGTGTGTGTTGTTTACAGTCATATTCTATGAGATTTAGGCTGCAATCCTAAGAACATTCCTGGGAGCAAGCACCATTGAATTAAATGGAACCTGTATCTGAGTAGACTTGTGGGGGGGGAAGGCCCTTCACAGAAAAAAATCCTCAAAACTGATACTCTGGCAATACTAACATAGGACTATGTTATATTCAAGTTTCCTATAAGAAGCATCATAAATTCTAACAAAACATGCCTCCGAACAGCATCAGACAGTGTTGGAGCAGCTAAGAAGTTGTTGTTAGTTGTTGTTGTTGTTGTTATTATTAGTACCCTCTCTAAGGGTACTTAGAGAGTACTCTAAGCAAAACTGGCTCGTGGCGGGTTGCAAAGTAAACAGTAAGCTTTCTGCCATGCACTCCCTGTACCACAACAAAGCAAAGAAAATAGAACATTAAGCACATGGATTGTCTTGCTCATTGCAAATGGTTCTTTTTCCAGGCCACAGACTAGACTAGAAGAGTCAGGCAACTGCAGCAGACAGACTGCTTAAAGCATTTCTCCCTGAAGACTAAGTGTCCTTTTAGTCTTGAGAGGCACAAAGAATTGCCTTCTATCAGAGTAAGATTCTCAGGTTTCTAGAGGAGATAAGGCTACTTACACATATATCTTTTAGATAATAACAAAATACAATTTTTGAAATGTATGATTTTACAGAGTGGAATTCCATATTCTGTTACCTTAGAACTCTTCCAGTTGTACATTGATAGTTAACTTGCAAAGAATAATAGTAAGAACAGGAACAGCAACAGTAAACAAACAAGAATTATTTAAATCACAATCCGAAGGAATAAGTATCACTAAATAACGTGGCACTTGCTTCTAAGCAGGCTTGTGGAAAGAAGCATAGGATCGCTACGTTAGTGACACTTCCCACTTTGAGAACTACTGAGGAATTCATGAGGAGGTTAAAAAAAAACCCTATACAAAATTCAACCTGTAGTTCAATGATTCACACTTGAGTACTTTTCCAAAAGGTACTTTCCCGTTGCAGACTGAAAAATGGTCACCAAAACGTTCAATGTAATTTGAGTTTGTCCTTGACATTTAACAGTTATAATAGAAGCTAATGGACTATGGTGAAAACCATGCAAGTAAGAAAAACATTAGGATTCTGGAAGAAAATCAGTTGATACAAATATAACTTTGTATTATTAAAGATGGGGAAATGGAAGGTCATGTCTCTGAGCATTAAATAAACTCATTAAATAAAGGAAACAAATATGCTAAATCTATTTTTTTTATTTGATCATTCTCCATACCCATTTAAAATTACTTGTTTTTGGAGAACTCAATTGCAAAACCTACTGTGAGCAAAAACAAAAGATGGCAATTAAGGCAAGTTATCTTACCCTTCAGGAAGTATACAAAGGTAACTAATGTATACATAATTGCCTGAGAGAATATTAGACAGAATATAAAAATTATTTTTATTTATTGCTCACATAAATAACTTCTTTACTTTACTTTACTTTACTTTACTTTACATAGGCTTTGTATAAAAGATTCCAGTATCAAAATCCAGAGGTTCTCATAAGGTAGCACTTATGTAGGTGGAGATTTTGATGTGTTATGAACTCCAAGCTTGACAGATCCAGTCAAGTAATATGGAGGAGCTAAAAAAGAAATACGTAAGGAGCTAAAACTTTCCTTAAAGAATATAAATCTGATTTAGCAACTCTGAGGATTTTAACTAATAAACAAGATGGTACATTATTCTCATCACTACACAATATATAGAAAGAATTTTTAACTTGATGACTGATGTTAAATTGGCTTAAGAACATACGCTGATCACTCTCTCATAATAACAGCATATTTTCAACAACTGGCTAACGCACATTTTAAAAGACTGGGTTGGACCCTACTAACCAGAAGCACAAAGATACTTTCACTATGTTATAACGTAGTACTTTCACTATGTACAAAGGTACTTTATGTTATAACGTCTTCCAATCTCTTCTACAATTCATGGATTACTTGCTTACAGCCTTCATCAAAAACAATAAGACTAAAAACTACTTGAAAAAGGTCAGGTAAACAAAGAAATTGGATCTCTTCTTGTGCTTGCCCCTGTGTGTTTTGGACTTTTAGACTTACAGCTTACTGCTGTAACCATGAAAGCCAGAAAATTCATGAAAGCTGTACATTCTTATGACCCTCACAAAAGGTTACAGGTATTTCAGAGACTCTGTTGTAATAACTTACTGGCATGAAAATAAATCTTGATCTGAACTTTCCCTGTGAAATCAGAATATCCCTCATCCATTATCAATATGTTTTAATTGGTTTGAATATTTACCTTTCTTGCTTCTTTCATCATCTTCCTAACAGCTTCCTTTATTGTAAAAGGTTGTACTCTTGGGGGATGGAACAGCAGCTCAATATTTGTACCACCAGACATCCCAGACATTACATAGGGCCAACCCAAGTCAAGGTTAGGAGCTTCCACATCCGACTCCATGGGCCAGTACGTTCCTGAGGACGAGGCATCGTCAGCTGTGTTGTCAGGCGCATAGACCGTGTTGGGGGGGATTTTCTGAACAGTGTTCAGGATGTAATTAATCTCGTCATCTGCTAGAAATTCTGAACATCGTTCCTTGGCAAGAAATTCTTGATAAGCCTCTAAACCTCCTTCAATTAAAGCATCAATAGCAAGCCTGTACCATTCCTTATAGTGCGGTTCAAGGTAGCCGTCTGATCTGCATTCATCATGTAAGGACGACAGCAGAGATGAGGTTTCCATTTTCAGTTACTTAATGGCGATTCTTCTTAAACTTCCATTAATGTGCTATGAAATATATCTAAAACAGGAACAGAAAACAGTCAGCATTTTTGTAGTGAGGTTTTAAACTAGCACACAGCAGAGAAACAAGAGATTTATCAAAACTTTTTAATGGGTAAGGAAGCTTCGCATCCATTCATTAGCGTGTCTTCCACATGGGAGGAAAGCAGGGTACAAACATCTAAACAGAAACAGATAGAATAACAGAATTCATGAGTCAAATATGCATTTTACACATGGGAAGGCAATTACAATCTGGCTACCTGAGTATCTCACTAGTAGCTTATTCAAAACTCCGGGGCAATCATATCACACTGGATTAAGAACCCATCAGCTAGAGATTTAGCATTCAAGAAATATGGGCTCACAGAAGGAATCCATAGTCTTCTGTGGCCCACAGCAAAAGCCATGAAGAAAAAGACACCTCATTTCTGAACTAGTGACATATTAAAAATTTGGGTTAAATATAAGAACAGAATTAGCCCAAATCCCTCACCATTAAAATTGCCAGTTGAAACTTATTTGAGTAGGGTACAACAAAAAAGGATACAAGAATCAATATGTTAGCAAATGAAATTCAGATTAAAGCTGGGATCAGCTAAGGCATGAGGGTGTAAACATTCAATGGTTTGAATATTTGCAAATAGTAGCAAAGGTTAAATCAGAGATGAATGAATCCAATACATTAAGAACAAGTCTGATTGAATTTGAGATGATAGTAAACCAAAAGAAACCATATTTGTAAGGTCAGATGTATAAACTTTTGGTTAAATATGAGACAGAATCTGAACCGATTAAGAATGCTATGATTAAATGGATCCAAAACTTTAACCAAAAATAGATTTGAATGAATGGGAACGATTATGGTCTTAAAATGTTAAACTAACAAAACGTCAAACCTTGAGAGAAAATTGGTATAAAATGTTTTATAGATGGTATATTACTCCAAAGGTAATTTATAAAATGTCAAATAAGCATGATGGAAAATGTTGGAGGTGAAAAGATGCACTAGATTCATTTTATCATATGTGGTAGAGATGCAAAAAGATTTTAAAATATTGGATTAATATACATATGATTGAAAAAATGTTAGACATTACATTTCTGTTGCACTCAGAGTACATGCTACTGAGCATAATACTGGACTCAGTTTCCAAGGAGGCAAAAGAATTATATTTTCATGCCACTACGGCTGCAAGATTGCTGGTAGCACAAGGCTGGAAAAGCCTGAGCCCCCCGACCATGTCAGCGTTTCTGAAGAAGTTGGGAGAATTGAGTCAAATGGCAAAACCAATGAACGTAGTCAATAAAAGACCAACTGAATTTAAATAACACTGGGATTATTATTTGAATTTTATTAACATGTAAGCCATAGACATACAGACACTGAATTAAGTTGTTATGATTGATATCGGGCAAGATTTGGTAATCCTTATCCATTGTTCTGCTTAATATTTGTGAAACAGCCCTGGGGGTGGAGAGTGTCCTGGCTGTCCGAGATGGAATAGGGCCAATCAAGGTTGTTGGTCGCATCCTGATTGGCCCTCCCTCTCCAACTCCCGCCCTCCTTCCCTGGAGGCGAGCCACTTTGCTCTCAGACGTCTGAGAGACACACACAGAGAGACGCAGCAAGCCCTGCCAAATCGCAAGACAGAGACAAACTTCAAACGAGCCCCAAACTGCAAACGAGCCCCAAACTGCAAACGAGCCCCAAACTGCAAACGAGCCCCAAACTACAAACCACCCTTGCTTCCCTGCTACAAATGAGCCCTGATTACCTCCTATGGTACCTGCTGAAAGAGAGAGAGAGAGATCTACGCCTGCCGGTGTCAGAATCAGATTTATTAATACGGTCAAAAAACAGCAAACAAAGTACACAGTGAACTTCCTATCACCATATAAGGAAGAGGAATGCATTTGCTGGCATGGGCTCATGAGAATTGTAGTCCATGGACATCTGGAGGACCACAGGTTGACTACCCCTGCTCTACACTACTTGCTCCAGAATGGGAACCCAGAGTTCCATGGGATCACTGCCAAAATTATAGAATCATAGAATCATAGAGTTGGAAGGGGCCATACAGGCCATCTAGTCCAACCCCCTGCTCAATGCAGGATTAGCCCTAGGCATCCTAAAGCATCCTAAAATTAGACCGAAGCAGTTGAAAGCCCAAGGCCTTCTCAGATCTTCCCGCCTCTCCCTGTTTTTGTGGCTCCCCCACCTCCAGCATCATTATAAGGATCAGGGGCTGCTATTCAGATGACACATGGAATTTGCACATGGAAAATATGACCAATGAACAAAGGCAAAGCAAGGGCATCTTCAATGTGGTCCACAGCTGTTGACAAAATCAAAAGATTCCAGCTCTAAGGGAGCACAACCAATGCTCATATGTCAGTTTTCAAAAAAAAATCTGAATCAGAAAATTTTCCAACCAACGCAAATTTAAACAAGATTTCAATAACATTAGCAAAATATAAATGTTAGCAAAAGAAGAAAAATACATCAAGTACAGGCCTCGACCATGTATGAGCAGCGGACTTTTCATGTTTTGTATCCCACCTTTAGTCCTTCTAACATGACTGACTAGCGACACATCAGCTCTAACCACTGCAGATAAACAGACTGCACTGACATATGAAGGGCTGAACATTCTTCATGGGCATCCCTTCTGTTTTTCAAAATCATAGAATCATAGGGTTGGAAGGGGCCATACAGGCCATCTAGTCCAACCCCCTGCTCAATGCAGGATCAGCCCAGAGCATCCTAAAGCATCCAAGAAAAGTGTGTATCCAACCTTTGCTTGAAGACTGCCAGTGAGGGGGAGCTCACCACCTCCTTAGGCAGCCTATTCCACTGCTGAACTACTCTGTGAAAAATGTTTTCCTGATATCTAGCCTATTTTCAATTGAAAAGGTTCTACCCCACATCTATGGAGCAGAGCTAATGACAGGCCATGCCAAATCCATCAACTGAGAGCTGGAAGGATCTTAAATGGTCAGTTCTGGAATGAAACATTTCAGTTGGATGCTGCTAAGTGCTCTTGTGTCTGAGGGAATTGATAGGGCCTAAGTGATCAACAGTCTAGTCCTAAACAGAGTTACACCTTTCTAAAGCACTTGACTTCAGCAGCACTGCTATAGATCACTTGTATGGGTCACATATCTGGAGTTATTGAGGCTGTACATTCCAGGGACTGCTGCATCTGTGAAGCAGAACTCTCCTTGATTTTTGTTAATATAGTCATGTTCTGCTTCCATATCACTGCCTATAGTCTCTCTGGACTATTCCTGGTTATGTAATCACATGGATGTGTGAACTATTGCTGCACTGGCATTATCTGCTGTGATTTTTTAATGATGCTGATGTGATACACTAGCAGGTGTCTTGGAGTACTGCCCTACTGAAGAGAAGTAAAAATATACTAGGTGTTGAAGACTTAAAAAAACACAAGGGTAGAGACAAGACATGTCTGCGTGATGCTCCTTCAGTGAGACTGCACATTGAGTAAGCACCTATATTTCCCGACATACCATGGTACTATCACTTTTTCAAATCTCTGCAGGTCCATTTTGGGGTGAAGTGTAGTCTGAGACTACATGGACTGTTGATTCCCATTCTCACCATAGAGAATGATAGCACACCTTTTGAACCACATGGTGGCCTCCATTTTTAAAATTCTAATCAAACAGCTGTGCAACATGATATTCAAGGGGTTGTGGCAGAGAGAGATCAGGAAACAACCAGGGTGGGTGGGTGGGATGCTTTTTATCCTCCTGTACTATTCTCATACTCATACACAGGCCCTGACCTGGACGGTCCAGGCCAGCCTGATCTTGTCAGATCTCAGAAGCAAAACAGAATGGTCCTGGTCAGTGCTTGTATGTCCAGGATTACTCAGCAGAGGCAGACAATGCTAAAGCACCTCTGAAAATCCTACCAGGTCACCCATAAAAATTGCAAACGTGACAGAACCTTCTACCACCCACCACTTTCCTACTATTATAGAAGAGCAAAATGTGATGTCTTCTTTTACCCTAAGGAGACTTTCTTCAACTTTAATAGATCTTCTGCTGGAGGAAGAGCCACATAAGTTGGAGGAAAGGCTCCTTAGGCTGGAGGAAGCCTCCTTGGATCCACCCCATTATTTATTTTTTAACACGACCTGATTTACCAGTAGATTCTATCTTGTTTCAATATTTTAAAATTTCTATAACTATACACAAAACTCAAAGAAATATAAACCAAATTTAATTCAGGCCCATTTCACAATGCCATTTTGAACCCGTTATCCACTGCTGGCTGAATTCTTTGTAAAGCTACATGGGGGTGGGGGTTTCAGACAGCATACTTAAATCCATTTATGAACCACATCTAAAGTGTTTTGCCATTTCAAATCACACAGCTTTTCTCACACCCACACTTTTTTTTTACAATGCCTTGGATTATAGCCATCATATAGCAATTCAAAGACAGCTGGAAGCATCTGAACGTTGTCACTTTAGCACTGAATAGCTATATTGGTCTAGACCATAATGTAAAAGTTAGAACATGCTGGAAAAAGGGTATGAGGCAGGGAGTGGTCCTTTCAGACCTTCAAGCAATATAATACTGTGATCCAGAAGTACAAAGAACACCTGAAAGCAGAAGAAAAGAGAGTGTGTTTTTTTTTTAACAACAAAGCTCAGCCAAATTTTGCAAATGGGATACAAGCAACTTTGGAAAGGTAAATAAAATTCATTGCCAGATGGAGGCCAAAATATTTGCATCTGAAATGGGACCAAAAATATGTTAGTAAACAGTGTCTAAAGTATTTGAAAGGGGCCTCCATTTTATTCCCCCCCCCCATCTTTTTTCCCTCCTGGCAGCCTTCTGTTCCATGAAGTTTCTGGGTGGGGTCACAGGCTTATGGCGTTCAATAGCAACAGTATGTGCCTGATATGTACATCCCAGATCCTCAGTGCTTTTGATACTTTTAAGCTGTGATTGGAGATTAAACCCTATTAAATTAAAACACAATGTTAAAAAACACTGGAGTAACAGTGACTTTTGGCTGCTATCAATTGTCAGGGAAGGGAGATGGATGGGGTCTGTTATCACTGATAGTGCTTAACATTCATTTGTGAAACCCTGGGGTTCCTTGACAGCCCTGGAAAGGTTTCCTGAATGGGTGGGCATCTTTTTTACATACATTTTGAATTTGTTAAACATTTATAGGCCATATACAGTTATGTTGACCCTCCCCAACAATAGGCCTGGAGGGGGTAGGAAGGAAAGAGGCCCTGGGTGGGCATGTACACAGCTATGCTTCCCAACCATATTCTGCAGGATCACGCAACTTCTGAGGTTTCTCAAAGCCTGGAAAATGTTTCAGGGGTTGCTCAATGATAAAAAAGTTGAGAAAAGCTGCACTAAGTCTTGTAGTTCTTGAGCACTGCTGGATGTCCATACAGCAGCAATAGCCAGAACAATAGCCAGTTTGGTATAGCAGTTAGGAGTGCGGATTTCTAATCTGGCGAGCCGGGTTCGATTCTGCACTCCCCACATGCATCCAGCTGAGTGACCTTGGGCTCTACACAGCACTGATAAAGCTGTTCTGACCGAGCAGTGATATCAGAGCTCCCTCAGCCTCACTCACCTCACAGGGTGTCTGTTGTGGGGAGAGGAAAGGGAAGGCGACTGTAAGACGCTTTAAGCCTCCTTCGGGTAGAGAAAAGTGGCATATAAGAACCAACTCTTCTTCTGCTTCTCAGCTGCTCTTCCCATAAGACTGTGGCATTTTATCTCCAATGCAGATATGTCCAATATTCATAACTTATAACTGCACTTTCCGTGGGCTTAACAATAAACTTTAACAACAGTTCTGAAATCTGTAGACAGATTCATGCAGGTAGCCATGTTGGTCTGGAGCAACTGAACAAAGTTCAAGTCCAGTGGCACCTATAAGACCAAGAAAGTTTAATTCTTGGTCATAAAGGTGCCACTGGACTTGAACTTTGTTCTGAAACTTGTAGGTTCCTGAGAGAATTTACTGGGATGTATGCTGTCAGAATATTCTGAGCAACAGTGTATGGTGTTAATGTCTCTGCTGTTGTTGTATATCTCTTTAAAACAGTGAAAAGAAAAAAAAGATTCTGAAATTCTAGCAATTTTTTCTTTTCAGTCCCTCTTCTTGCTCATAGCTCTCACATGGGTCATATACATCTCATCTCCCTAAGATAATTGTACTGCTCTCTTCCTGTTTTTCCCATGCTGATCTAATCCATTTTCTGCTTGCATCCAGGGCCTGCCTACATCACTGGTATGACTAATTAACAGACATACTGTTCAGTTTTTGTTTTCCTCTCCCACACCTTGGATAAGAAACTGAATCAGCAAGGTGACAATAGGTATCCACCCTGCCTGTTCTCAAAAACAGCAGCTTTTCCCTTTTGGTGTTTCTATCAAAACTTGTTCCTTAAGAAAAGAGTTTTAAGAATATGTTTTAATTAAACTTGCTCCTTTAAAAAAACATGTATTACAGAGATTAAGTATAGTTAACACAAAGAAAATAAACTAGCTTGGAATAGAGGAGCAGAATATATAGTAGTCTAACTAGAGTTAACCTTGAAGTCAAATTAGTTTATAATTTTTTTGAAAGCATTTGCTTTAGGCACTCTATAACAGATCTGGCAACCTTCTGCAGCACAAGTATTAAAAAGACGGCAGCATTGACCTGTAAAGATGCTGGTGTGCCTGTAAACAAAAGGAGATGAGGGTTGTACTTGGCTGGATGACATTTGGTGGCACCTAAGTCCTAGTATGGAGGTCAGCATCTCAGAGAGCCTGACTGGATTCAGCCAGTCAATGTGCAGGCCTGGGAGCTAAGAGAGCTAAGAGAGGGCCTAAGTCATGCCTGTTGTCTTCTCCTGAACTGATGACCACAGCAGTGCTGCCTAAGTTATTTAGATTGCCTAAGTTATTTAGATTGTGATATATGTCTGGGTGCCAAGCAAAATGGCCTGGTGAGCTGCTATTAGCATGGGTGCCACTGTTTGCCTACGCCTGATACAGTACTTGTTTCATAGATCTTTACAACTCTATGATGTAGGACTTTCCCCCTTTATAAATGGGGAACAGCATCCAAAGACTACTCTGTCTAAACAGCGACAGACTGATGCCCTACAAACCACTTGTAGATATGTAGGAGGAAGAGAGGCAGGATCTGTCTCCTAAAAAAGAACAAGGCAGTGGTGGGAGAAATCCAGAGTATATGAATCATCCTGTGGCTTCTGTGGGACTTCATTTCTGCCAGCTGATCTGTATATCATTTGAGCTGATTTGAGGACAATAAATCAGATGAACTGAAACTGTAATCCAAGATCCTTGGTTTCAAGTCCTGGTAATTGTTTATTGTTTACTTGGGCCAGTAAGGTTTTTAAAATTTATTGCAGCAATCACACTAACTCCAACAATTCTATCAAACCTATGTAATTACTTTGTCTATATATTCCGGTTCAAGCAGATGGGGATATGCAAATGATACACTACTACAACCATACAATTATAACCAATAGCTACTGTTCTGCAATTTATTTTTGATGGTCTAAAGATATCAGAGACTAGATTGAAGAACTTAATGGGTTTGACAAAATAAACACCAAAAGGAAATGAATTGGAACAAAATTCTACAAGATGCATTATTAAATGTCTACAAATAAATTTTATTGGAAGCCAAAATTATATGCCAAAAGTAATTTATTTTGCTCCAGCAGATTACTCAGGTTGTGGGGTACCAAAACCAATATAAACATGTATTGTGTACAGCTTTTTTTCTTTAAAAAAAGGTAAGGTTAAAAAAAATTAGGCCCATAAGCCAAAAATATCGTACGCACCATACAATCTTAGGTTTTAGAACTGATGTGGTTTGATGCACACTAGGTCTTCTTCAGAGGTCTAATTTTTGAAACACATATCTTTTCCCTCTTAATAAAACAGTAAGGGATGTTGGGGTGGGCTCAGTCCGTGATGGGGGTGGCCAACAATTGGCCCCTTGGACCCAGACTGACAAGCGGAGGGGCCAATTGGAAGGTGTGGAGCGCCTTCTGATTGGCCCCTCACCAGGACAGACCAAAATTACATTCACCCAGCCCAGTCTGGCTGCCAGTCTGCTCCTGACCACTGCAGGGAGAGGTCAGCAGGGCTGCCAAGGGGGGTGAGAACAGAGGCTGCGCTAGCCCTTTTCGCCCCAAGGCTGTCCTAACTGCCATGTCCAACTGCAAATTGCCTCAGAACCCTGACAGAGCTGGCAGGAGGCTGCAGAGTGCTCCCCCTCCCCCTCCCTCCCTTCAGGCCTGCTATGAAGGAGCCTCTGACAGGCTCTGACTGAGGGGAGGGAGGCCTTTCCAAGAGCAATGCAGGGGAGCCTGAGGGCCTTCCTTTTGAGGGGGGGGGGACTTTCCCCTTCTGCCAAACAGTTGCCTGACAGGGAGGCCACAGAAAAGCCCCTTCTCACTTAAAATACTGCTCTGGCCGGGGGTTAGACACAGCCAAGCCATGTGTCTTTCTTCTTTGCAACTCTCTGCAGATTTGAGGCCACTGCACAGCATTATTCACAGCCAGAAGAAATTGGCTCTTCTGTCTCCTGTTTCATCTGCACAACAACCCTGTGCAGTAGGCCTCAAGTCTTTCAATTCAACAACAACCTGTGTGGGAGGCCTTAAATGTTTCTTCTCTACCACAACCCCGTCCAAAGTAGCCCTTTCTGCCTGGGGAGCTGATCTTTATACTCTGCAGGTGAGCTGTAATTCCAGGAGCTCTCCAGGCCACACCTGGAGGTTGGCTACCCCTGAGTTGGAAATACTCCTGGAGGTTTGGAGGTGGGACTTCAAAATCATACAATGTCTCAGAGTCCAGCCTTCAAATGAGCCATTTTTGCCTGCAGTTGGTAGGGAGTGGTGCAGGAGTGTCCCTCCTAGCCTATGGGCTATGGTCAGCCCTTACCAGCAACTGTTAGTATTCTGGGGCACGGACAGGCAGACCAGCATCAGTCCTGTGAGTCTGGAAGTGCAGGAAGATCTAAATAAATATTTACAGCCTGAAACTGTAAATAGAGAACAAGTAAATGGCTGGAGACACATGGTAACTGGAATGACTTTTTGGCCTGGCAAATAACCTTGGCCTGGCAAATAAAAAAAACAGCATATAAAACCTTACTAAGGTCAAGACTGCTGTGCACAGAGAGTCTTCCTCTTAGGGTTGCCAGCTTCCCTGTGAGGCTCGCTACCCAACCTCCCTCATGGGGAGTCTGCTATGGGGAGAGAAAGGGAAGACAATTGGAAAATGCTTTGAGACACCTGAGGCCTGCTGGGTCACTGCGGCCCATTCCCAGTTCTCTCAGACATCTCACAACCCCACATACCTCACAGGTAGACTATTGTGGAGAGACGAATGGAAAAGGTGTTTGTAAACCGCTTTGAGACTCCTTTGGGTAGTAAGCAATAGGGTACAAAAATTCCATTCCTCTAAGGAGCAAGCATGAAAGAAGCATGTGGGCAAATAACATTTTATCAACAGGTTACTGTGAATTCCCTCCCAAGGGAGGGGGGGGGGTACATAGCACACATGTCCGAGAGCAAAAAATATCTAGGACTAGAGGTCCATTTCATTTTCTAAATGTTTTCAGATACAAAAAGCACCGTACCACATATAGGGAAATTACTTCTCACATAATTCACCCCGTTTCCTCATCACACGGTAGAGAATCTTTGTTTCCATTGATTCTCTACAATGCAAAATATAAATGATTCATAACTACAAATGATTTAACATACGTAATTTCTTTAGAGCTGTAATCTTCCGAATCCTGTCTTACTGGGTCCTGCCACAATGCAGTCGTGAGCCATAGTTTTTAAACTTCCCCACCCGCATGCATCTTCTGCAAGACTACCTTCCTTTCCTTTGAATTCAAGGCAGCCTGTAGTCAACTCCATATAAGTATAACATGGCCTTTTATATAACGGGCTAGGTAAAGAACATTCTCATTAGTAGGGATTGTGAAGCTAAATGCAGGGGATCAGAGTTGCACAATTTACAGGATTATTAAATGGCAATTGATCCATTAAAGCGTTGAATGAAGATTTAAAGACTACCTCCCCAATTAATTATGGAGATTGGTACTATGCTAAAACTCCTGTATGTTTAATTCCTGAGGATCAGGCATGGTTTAAAGGATGAAATTTATAGATTATAATTGAAGATTAATTCACCTTGCATCCAGCCAGCAGATAATTTCTACTTTTATTCTTGCTATGTAACATCACAGGCAAATGCTCAGTTGAAACAAATGTCAATATTTTCTTTCCTTAAATCTCCCACAAGCCTCTTGTGATGCAGAGTGGTAAGGCAGCAGACATGCAGTCTGAAAGCTCTGCCCATGAGGTTGGGAGTTCAATCTCAGCAGCCGGCTCAAGGTTGACTCAGCCTTCCATCCTTCTGAGGTCGGTAAAATGAGTACCCAGCTTGCTGGGGGGTAAACGGTCATGACTGGGGAAGGTACTGGCAAACCACCCCGTATTGAGTCTGCCATGAAAACACTAGAGGGCGTCACCCCAAGGGTCAGACATGACCCAGTGTTTGCACAGGGGATACCTTTAAATCTCCCATAACACTGATATTTTCTGAACTTTTATACTCTGAAATTCTTTTTGTTTCTGGCGGTCAACTCTTTTTCTTTTATTTCTCCAAAGGAAAAAAAAATAACAACTGCTATCCTTAAAAGCACAGGTAACAACATTTCTTTTTTTACAGATGCTATCTTACATGTTAGAGAAATTGTTCGTTTCCTTAAGGACCTTCAAAAGTCTGAGGTTATGCAATACATAATTTCAACTAATCATTCCATTATTTGTTCAAGATGGAAATAACAAATTATTTAAGTAACAGGCAATTTTCTAATTTCCCAGTTGCTCCATGTAGCCCAAGAATCTCCAACCTTTGTGAGACTGTGGGTGCATTTGAAATTCTGACACAGGGTGGTGGCCATGACCACAAAAGGGCTGTCAAAGTGGCAGTTGCAGGAGGCAGAACCAGCGACAAAATCGCTGCCACAGCTTACCACACAGTGAAGAAGTCAATGATTTTTTTTTTAATGGAACAACTAATAAAAAGTCCGCTAGCTAGTCAGAGCCTTGCTGGGCAAAAGCCCCCTCTAATCCAGGCCATGTTTGGTGGTCTAACCATACTGGTCTAACTTCTTTTAAATTCTCAGTTCCTAAAGACTCACATAGACCGATTATGCACGGGCCGGAAAGCCCAATGTAGCAGTGACATAATTCGGGGAAAATCCCTGATTATGCCCTACGTCGCCGCCATCTGAGGCCTGGCCCAATGCGGGCCATTGGAAGACCCATGTTAAAGGAACGCAAATTCTTCTGCGGCTCGGGGAGTGCAGTGGGCACAGGCAAGGGATGGGTTGGGCCAGCCCTGTGTGTAATCAGAGGAGCTGGGCCTTCCTGCCCGGCTCCTCTCCTGGCCTACAGCGTCCCTGCAGGGACGCCTCTCACTCCTGCCAGCTCCACAGCTCCGCGGAGCTGACAGGGGCATCCCCCTATCCCCGCCATGGTGGGAGAGCAGCATGCTGCTCCCCACCATCCTGCATCAGGCCCCCCGGACCCCAATCCCTCCTCCCAAGCCGCCCCCACAGCTTACCCGTGCTCCAGGCACTTCCGGCTCCACGTTGTGTGCACGGGGCTATTGCACCATGGCGGCCAGTGTGCACCCAGGATGCCCTGCCCCCGTGCATACTCAGGGGACAGCGGGGCTTTTTACCCCAGCACATTCGAATGGCGGCAGTCCGGCGTGGCTGTTGCGGTGCATAATCGGTCTTTATGTCAAGTCCAAAGTTCAAAATAAATGAAAGAAAGCAACTTAAGTAATTCCCAGCTAGTTGAACATCAAATCACAAATGGTCAAAAGATGTTCACCCTCCAAATAATGTTCACCCACATGAAGGGAGTGTCATGATGTGGCTCAATTGATGAAGCTAAGGGCAAGAACACATAAACATTATACTAAATTAAACCATTGGTTCATCAAGGTCACTGTTGTCTACTCAGACTGACAGTGGTTCTCCAGTGTAATAGATAGAGGTCTGTGATGGGCTGTATTTTCAAAAGCTTAGAGGTGCTGTACAAACAGGTTAAAGGACTATGATGGAATCAACCCTGACTGAGAGCAGTTTAACAATGACAGAAAGGATGAGTGGTTAGTTAGATGGATACTACCATTCAGGCCAATGAGGTAGATAGATCTTTTTGAGAGAGATTTCTCTATTCAGTTTAAACTGGGTGATAGCTCTGAAGAATACTGAGATGTGGTCTGGTGTGGTTAGGGTGTGGTTTAGAACTAGCTGGTATGGTTTTGAACTAGCTAAAAGCTCAAGATGAGTACTGGTGTTTCAAGAGAAGGGGTCTAGGTACTAGGAAGAGTGTACCGGCCTTCTGAAGAATAAACCTAGGACCTTCTGAATGCTAAGCAGATGCTCCATCACTGAGCCACTAGACAGGTATGCACCTACTCAATGCTGCTATCAGAGACTTCCTGGAAACACTGCTTATACTGCCCAGTGTTTCATTATGGAAGGTGGCATATCAAACCAATAAACAGTTTGTGGATATGTATCCTTGCTCCAATAATAAGGCACTTAAATACTATGTCAACAACAAGATCTTTATTGATCATAGTTATAGTGATGATAGGAATTTCTAAGGTGGGTCATTTTCTTCTTCACTAGCTTCAGTTCTAAATGATCTTCAAGGGCAGTCCCATATGTATCATATTACTGCAGTCAAGCCGTGAAGGTATAAGGAATGAGTGAAAACATTTAAGCCTTTTCAGATGGCTTAGTAATAAAAATGTCTAGATGCCAATGCAGCCAAACATGCACTACATTGCAAACCACTATGATCTCAATCTTGTCTGTTTCCATCATGAATTTCTAACCATAGACAGGCATTGGTTAAAAAATGAAACCACAGGACAAGAAGTCAGATAAAGAAACAAACCTGGATGTCATTAGATGGCATCTCAGTCAAAATATCCACACTTTAAACCAGTGGTGGCCTCACAGAGATCTTAAAGTTAACATGAGATTACATTCTGCAGGGCCCTACAGAGAGTTTGTGGAACTATGTCTTGCCCTTACCAGCCAACATTTGCATGAATTTGACTGATCAAAGTTATATTAAAGTTACATCACATCATATTAAACATCTCATAACTTTAAACATTTAAACAAGCTAGGAACACTGTATATACACAGGAACTCTACAAATGGTGTGTGTCAGTGCATGTAATGAATAATAAAGATCCACACTCCAAGTACGACAAGAGATCATTCCTGATTTTCTGCCTTTTAACCTTGGGGAGAAGAGTTTTTCTAAAATCTTCTGCTACAAATGGATTAAATTGATTGGTATTTAGTATTTATATGTTATATATTTATATATTATACTGTGCCTAGATTAGATATTTAGCTGCAATATTGGGTTGTCAAGAATTTTAGAACTGAAGAAGCTAATTCTCTTTTTTGTTCAAGCCAATAATAGAATTTAAATTGTATATTACTTCAGTGTAAACTGAAGTTCTTCCCCCTGAATGACGTAAAACAGATTCAGAATGATACAAACCACATAAAGTGGTAAATGAACAGAATCACTTTTATGAGTTAATGGACATGTAAATATTTGTACTAATGGAGAGTTCTAGTGGATATGTTGCCAGTTCTATTTTTGAACCTTACATCCCTTTGAACAACAAGAATAAGTGGTTATAGTACACAATACTACAAAGTATTAATACTATTTGTTATATAAACTATGGAGCATATCCAGTGAATTGTAAATTCTGCTCCTCTCACATGATGAAAATTTCATTCCTTCTTCCTCCCACTGCAGCCCCATGAGCCTCCTAAAATTCTGTTCTATTCCTGAGGTTCAGGTACCCTCGTAAACAGTATGGGTAGAATAATGAGGTTCTGTGGTGGAAAGAGCAATAAGTAACAACCCCTCCCCACACTAACAGAAGTGCTCATCCCCTATCACAAAAGAGCAACTGGATATAAGCCATTATGTATGTAAGTACAACACACATAATTAAAGGGTAAAACGTAGTATCTGGGGCAAGAAAGCAAGACCCACAGCTGGGGAAATTGAGTTATGTTTTAACTGTTTTAATTGTAGTTTATATATGGTTACAAGTCAGCAGAAATTTCCAGGTTAGCTCATTTACATATGCAGTGCTGCTCTTATGCCCCATTTCTCTGCATCTCTCTCATTTGGATTATTGCCTGGAACTACTATTTGGATTCTCATGTGGCATTCTCACCATGTCTTCTCTTCTGGAACTCCAGAATTCTTGCTGTATGCATCTGGATCTTCAGCCACCTGAACCAACAGTGAACCCCAATGACATTCCCACGCAGAACAGGACACGTAATGTAATCCTTGTAGATTTGAGTACTGTGTTCAGT
Source organism: Paroedura picta (assembly GCF_049243985.1). Taxonomy (NCBI): domain Eukaryota; kingdom Metazoa; phylum Chordata; class Lepidosauria; order Squamata; family Gekkonidae; genus Paroedura; species Paroedura picta. The sequence goes on from NC_135369.1 coordinate 151,036,725, forward strand.
TTTGGGCACCCCAGTTGAAGAGGGATGTTGACAAACTGGAACGTGTCCAGAGGAGGGCAACAAAGATGTTGAGGGGTTTGGAGACCAAGACATATGAAGAAAGATTGGGGGAGTTTGGTCCGTTTAGCCTAGAGAGGAAACGACTGAGAGGGGATCTGATAACCATATTCAACTATTTAAAAGGGTGCCATGTAGAGCAGTGGTCCCCAACCTTTTTATAACCGGGGACTGGTCTATGCTTGACTATTTTACTGAGGCTCGGCAGGGGGGGTAGTCTTTTGCCGTGGGACGTCGCTGCCGCCTGAGCCCCTGCTCCACTTGCTTTCCTGCCAGCGCCCCTGACTTCCCGCCGCCCGCTTGGTGGCACTGCCAGCAGCAGCTGCCACACCGAGGGGGAGCCCCAGCCATGGCGGCCACTGGAGAGCACCAAAGGTGAGCCGGCGGCAGAGTGGCAGGGCAGCCTTCAAGGGAGGAGGAGGAGGAGGAGCTGCGGCCCGGTACCGACTGATCGGCGGACCAGTACTGGTCTCCGGCCCAGGAGTTGGGGATCACTGATGTAGAGGATGGAGCAGAATTCTTCTCTCTTGCCCCAGAGGGATAGACCAGAACAAATGGGATGAAATTAATTCAAAAGAAATTCCATCTAAACATCCGGAAGGAGTTCCTGACAGTTAGAGCGGTTTCTCAGTGGAACAGGCTTCCTCGGGATGTGGTGGGTTCTCCATCTTTGGAAATTTTTAAACAGAGGCTAGATAGCCATCTGATGGAGAGGCTGATTCTGTAAAGGCAAAGGGGTGGCAGTTTACAGTAGATGAGTGATTGGGATGCGGGTGTCCTACACAGTGCAAGGGGTTGGACTAAATGACCCATGAGGTCCCTTCCAACTCTATTATTCTATGATTCTAGATGTCCTTTCTTACTTTTAAACTCTCTGCCCTATTACATAAATATGTGAGTCCACAATAATATTCAGCGTATGTGAACATACGTTATTATGATGCTATATATAGGCTACATGCAATTCTGACTACATGTTTTAATATCTCATTCAGTGAGTTACCCCTTAATCCAATTATTCCAGACTCCATTTTCATAACAGACTTGTTCTGGAGCCCCATCACTCTGGCCTTTTCTGCAGCAACTAAAAACTTCACTACAGCACCTATAAAGCTAAGTGGAATTTCATTACTTTCACATTAAAATCTCCTGATTCAGGCGCAGCACTGAATGTGCTCCCTGTTTGCCACATGTTTTGTGAATCCGTAAAAAACATGATCCCCCCCCCCACTCCCTTGGGAGGGAATTCACAGTAACCTAAAGGGAAAGCTCAAAACTGGCCTCCTCCACTGTTTCCTGTCTTAAAATGATGACGTTTGAAATCTGACCAATGCTGGGTCTCTGCCCACCATCCTCCACTCCCTGCCTGCCCTCCTCCACTCCCTGCTGTATTTTTTAAAAAGTTTTAAAACACGATTACATCACAATGTAGTTCCAAAGTAGCACAGGCATGACACACACACCGCCTCCCAACCTCCCCCAAGAGGCACATTCAACATAACACTCTTTGTCAATTTCATAAAGGGAAACGAAGCTATGGTCAATTTCAGGCAGGGAGGCTACCAACCTTATTAATATCATCCAGCAGCCCATCCCCCTCCTGAGCTTTCCTCAAGTATGGGGGAGGGGGGAAAGCTTTTTTGTTTTACAACATAGGAGCATCCTAATGTATTGACTGGCCTTTTTTAAAAAAAAATAACATGTGGGGGGAAGGGGAAACTGACGACACAGGAGGCTTGCCTGAGATGGCAGCACACTTAAATGTGCAAGCAGGCACCATTTTTCCCAAGCTATCTTTTAATTTGCATTGCTCCCAAGAAGGCTGTGGGGGACGGGGGGGGGGGGAGATGAGCCGCACAGTATATGGAAAAGGGGAGAGCTTGGGCACTTTTCCCATGGGAGGGGGAGGGAGATTGGCAATCAGAGCAAAACATGAGAACAAGTATGTAAAAAAGGTAAAGGTATCCCCTGTGCAAGCACCGAGTCATGTCTGACCCTTGGGGTGACGCCCTCTAGCGTTTTCATGGCAGACTCAATACGGGGTGGTTTGCCAGTACCTTCCCCAGTCATTACCGTTTACCCCCCAGCAAGCTGGGTACTCATTTTACCGACCTCGGAAGGATGGAAGGCTGAGTCAACCTTGAGCCGGCTGCTGGGATTGAACTCCCAGCCTCATGGGTAAAGCTTTCAGATGGCTGCCTTACCACTCTGCGCCACAAGAGGCTCATGAACAAGTATGTGGGGGTACGCTATTATGTTATTGTGCATTCTCAGGGTTTTTTTTAAAGGAAAGGGAGGTAAGGAAGGACTCAGGATCACCTACTCTCCTGGCGGAAGTGTAACATGCAAGCTGCAAAAGGACTCCTGGCCAGCACCTGAGAAACCCACAAATGTAGAATGCCAGTTGCAAAATTAGGGTTGGCATCCAGAAGTCAATGCGACAAGCATGCGCCAGCAAATAACAACTGCAGAAAAGGCCTTTGTCATTAATACTAAATACAAAATGTGGAGGTCTAAGTCTAGAGGTTTTAAGCCAGCAGTTCATGTTTTGAGAAACAGTAAAAAGAAAATGTTTCTCTCATTGTTTCATCACATTATTTCATCTGATTCTGGGTCTAGTTTTGGATTAGGTAATAGACCATGGTAATAAGAATTAAAACAAATTCAAATGTTTCATCATAAACTGGCTATTATGAATAGGCAGTGAATCACAGCTCTATGATCTTTGTTTTAATAAAGCTAAAGTTCAAACTACTCAAAATCCAGCTTACCACCATCAGTATATCATTGACATTTCAAAGAAACTAATTAATGTGGGCTTCATCAATCAAATGCAAATATAAAGGAGAACCCACAGAGCTAAGTGCTCATTTACTATTTGATTTTTATTCAACTACAGATTAAAGTTTATCATTGTTTCCCCCAAGGTGTAATAGGAGTATATCCATTGTACATTGGAACCACTGGGTCAAACAGGGGTTTGATTTGTTTTTTCATGAGACCTGACTTCAGCCAGAGATGGTGAACTAAGACTACCTAATCAGTTTGTGACTGAGATGAGGTCTTCCTTGTGCAGAGCTCATTCCTGCCATTCTAGCCTTACAGAAGGTACTAAGACAGGAAGTCCTCAGGCTCATGCATATTCTCTCCCTTTCTCTGTGCCAGAACTGAAGACTTCCTGGTTTGAGTAGTTAACAAATGGTAGTTGTTTCCTGCCTAGGAACCAGGATTCTAGAACATTTCTTCCATGCTGGCCCAGCACATGTGCAGAGGATACATGTCTCTACCTCCACCCTTTCATCTGCAATATTTATTTATTCGTTAGATAGATAGAAGATTATTTTTGGTAACCACTCACTTGAAGAGTCTCATGGGAGCTTGGAACATTAAAACCAATAAGGTAAAAACATAAAACAAATAACAAATATAAAATATGGAATACATGGTTATCACCCTATCACTATTATTACAATAGACCAAACATGTGGTTACCCTCAAAAGGCCAACATAAATAATTTAGCTTTGTGTGCCCTGCAGAAACCAAGCAAGTTCAGCAGGCATGGCTGTCGTCCAAGCACACATTCCACGGGGTTGGGGCCGAAACTGAGAAGGCCCTTCCTCTGGCAACATCTAACTGAGCCATCTTATAGGGTGATTTCAGAATTACAAAGCTGGACTACTCTAAAGTGCCAAGCCAGTGCGGTGTAGTAGTTAAAAGTAACAGAATCTAATCTGAAGAACCCAGTTTGATCCCCTCCTCTTTCACATGAAACCTGCTTGGGTGACCTTGGACCTGTGACAGTTCTCTCAGAAGTCTCTCAGCCCCTTCTTCTTCTAAGCATTATTATTGATGCCTGATAGTTAATTTCATTATAGGCAAATGGTCTACTGAACTACACTGCAATTGCCCAAGAAAATACAACTCAATTTCTCCCTCCCTTCCAAATTCCAGTTAGTCCTTGGCTATTTTGAATTTTACCTATTTCCTTATCTGTTCACCTTCATGATTCATTGCAAATAAAGATTTCAGTTGGAGTTCTGCTGTATTTTTGCTATTTTACTACATACTCTGTAGTAATCAATGCTATTGAAATGACCCTTTGAATACCCCTATCCTTCATGAACATATTGTGATAGTTTGCCAATTTATTAATGTAAGCCTTAGTATTTGTTTTCTGTTACTTGGAGAAGTTCTATTGTTTTATTTCCATATAAAATGTCGTAAACAAAAAATGCATTAATTGGTATCTCGCCTGTTGGTTCAATTTTTTTTCAGTATAAGTTATCTGCCCCATTGTTCATTCATTTGATATATACAGGAACCACTGCTTAGAAAACCATTATTGATTTTGCTCGAACAATGAGAGTAAAATGTACAAAACTGGCTACATACACACTGCTGGTTGGGCCAGTGACAGCAGTAAAGAAACTTGACCTTCTACTCAGGATTACAGATCCGGGTCATTGTTTCAATAGGAAGGGTTATTCCTGCTGAAATTAACTTGCATTACATCTGATCCAAACACCTCTGCATATCCCACACTGTTCAACAATGGAGAAAATGGTGCACATAAAGTGATCCTTGGCATATTACTAAATCCTGCGCTGCAACAAAAGATTCAAGGCTTTTCAAGGCCTTGCTGAAACAATGTATCTTTAAGCAATGATAACCATTTCAGACATCACACAACTGTACTAGAATGACATTAATAACAGAACCCCTATTAATACGTATTGATCGGATGTATTAACAACAGAACATTATCACAATCTTATTTCCATTCTTCATGATCATACATAGACTGGGTTCCTCCTGAAGAACCCAAAGCTGCCATTAAATTGAATTCCCTCTTTCTCGAGGTCGTTAAGGATTAACTGTATTTGCCAAAGCAAACAAATTATCAAAAACTGATACCAGTTAGCGTTGTGTGGGCTCTGGTTGAAGTTCATACACAGCACTCTCAAATGATCAAGGTTTTATTTATATGCACATTTACTATGAAATCCTACTGCGTGGATTTGAACTTAGGCCTCTAAAGGGAATGTATTATAACAACACAGTCTATCTGTTCCACGTTCTAAACATTTTTTGTTTGCGCTGAAGTCTCAGCAATTTACATTTTGAAAATAAGGGTCTTCCCTACCTTCTCACTAGATCAGTACTGAGGCATATAATTCTTAGATATAAACTGTGCAAGATTACTGACAATGTTAAATACAGCACATGGAATAATAATGCTGCACTCATAGGCATGATCACTCTAAATTCTGAACATACATGCATGGAATGGTCCTATGATCACAAGTTTTGAAGCCTTGTTCTATATGCTTCTCATCTGCCTTCACAATCAATCTTTTAAATGTACTATGAATTTGGCACTTTCCACACCAACTCCTTGCATGAATCCCCCTCTCCATCTGACTTCAGGAGGTCTACTACTTTAGCAACATCTATTCACTCATTTGTTGCACCCTTCTGAAATAAAGGATGTGTTCAAAATCAAACATCAATTACTTTGAATAATCTCCTGTTGCCAATTAGGTAAATAATTGTTTGATCATATATCTTATAATTATAAAACCTCAATATGTTTTTACGAGGACAGGGAACAAAGGAGTTAGGGCTGTAGATGTCTGTGTTGAATCGCGGGACCTGCCCAAGTCACAAAGAAAATGGTTCATTGCATGTGTTTTGAGTTTAATATGCAAAGGAGTATACAGGTGAGGAGGTCTGGTATCCATCACCCTCATGAATTACAATCACTAAAGTAAATTCACAAAATCATTTTTCCTTAAGTAGGGTCCGGTTTAGGAAGCCAGCAAAAAAAAAAAAAAGAAAGAAAAAAGAAATATCCAATGCTGGAAGTCAGTCTAAAAGTGTATGGGTTGATGGTCTTCAGGACGGCGTTCCCCTTCTCCGCTTGCTGGAGCCTTCCCCTGGTGAAGGGCAAGGCACTGGCCCTCTCCTTCTCCCAGGGACGCCACCGGGGAGGCGGAGGGCACATGCTGGGCTCCCGCTGGGGCCGAGAGCGCCTGGCCGTTCCCCTTCTGCGCTTGCTGGAGCCTCCCCAGGCTGAAGGGCAACGGAGAAGGCGCGCTCGCGGCCCCAGAGAGAGAAGATTAAAGGGGGGGGGAGGGGAGAGGGCACGTGCCGCCCCCGCCAACCCCGCCGCTCTCCCTCCGCCGCCACCCAACGCTGCAAAGGTAGGTGCCGCCGGCGCTGCGCCCAAGCAGCAGCCCGCGCCGCCCGCAGCACGCGGGAGGCAGCGGCACGACCGGCGCCTCCTCACAGGGGCCTCTGCCACACAGGCCGAGTCCTAAAGGCCGCCTGCTACATCCTCCCTGCCCGCGCACCGCCTGACGCTGCCATGGGGGGGGGGGCGCCCGCTGGGAGGCCTCTCCGCGCCTCCACGGGACTCCCCCCCCCCCGCGCCTTCCTGCCGCTAGTTATTACTATTACTACTAGTAACTAAAGGAAGTATTTTCAACCGTGTCGAAGAGGGGCTGTTTCCAGGTCGAGTCAACTGTTGGTTGCCCGCCTCCGTTCCTATTAAGAATGGTCTGAATGAGCAACTTCGGGGCTGCGAGGTTTCTTGCTCGGATCCTGAACCTCGCGCTCTCCTTCCTGCCCCTGGGCCGGACGCCTCTCTTTGTTTTTTTTTCCCGCCAAGTGGCCGCGACTAGCCGCTCAGAGCGCCTGTCCTGCCGTGTTGCAATCTCGTCACTTGCTTCCCCGAGCCCGTAAGGTGCAAGTGAGCCCACCACGGGAGGGAGGATCCCCAACTGAGCCCTGATTTGGACCTCTCCTCCCCTCACCCACTCCGTCCATTCAAATCAGACCCATCGCCTAGTTCAGTCCCCATCGCCAGGGCTTCTGTACCACGGAAAGCAACCACCACTAATACAGTGTGTGTGTATGGGGGGGGGGGGATTTGGGCTCCGGGGGCGATGCGCTTCCCAAGCGCTTTCCGCCAAGAGTTCTAGGAACGAAGCGGGTCCGCCGAGAAAGAGGGAGCGAAGAGGCGGCCCCTGAAGCAGCCCTTTCCCAGGAGCGCCCACCCAGCCACCCACCCAGCCGGGAAGCGGGAAAACGGAAGCCCCCACTTACTTCGCAGCGTCCCCGCCGAAGTTGCTCCGCGCATGAGAAGGCGGCGGCCGGTGCGCGTATGGATTCGAAGCAGGGCAGAGCGTCAAGTTGAAACAGAGCTCCTCGCAGGTATTTCCCGTCCTTCTCTCGTTCTCAGGAGCGCTGTGGGCAGGGACGGGCGTGGAAACCAGTTTCAACATGTCAGCGAAGTGTTGCACACCAAACTCTGCCCTGGCAGAAGCGGCAGCCGCCGCCGCCAAAAGAGAAAATAAAACAAACAAAAAAATCGGAACAGAAACCTGTTCGAATCCAGAGGACCCAGCCTTTGCCCGAGCAAAGTACGACATGCCCTCGGCCCCATCGCCCGCCCCGCAGCTGCCGCTTGGCTCCTGAGAGGGGCTGGGGGAGGGAAACACTCGCTCCTGGGGAGCAGCACAGTGGCGAAGGCAGGGGAAGCCAGCTCTAGAACCGACCCCTAGTGGCAACGCCTTAGTAAGGTGAGGCTGGATCCGCACGTCCTTGGATGTTTTGCCAAAGGAGTCATTCATTCACAACGTGCCTCCTTCCTCGCTCCACCAACCCTGGCCCAGTTGGGCAAAGAGGTGCAACTGTTCTGGTCCTCAGCGATCTTGCTGCAGAGTGCAGGATTTCTCCTAACCATCTACACCAAGCCTTCTCCAATTGGGTGGGAGTTAATTAGTTTTTAAATACATTTTTTAAATTAAAAAGTTATTGGGTGATATGATCATATACGGTCATGTTGACAAATCCTTGTTGATGTCGCTTCTGGCAACATGCTACTTCCAGGGGCATAGCTGGAAGGTGGTCCTCCAGGGCCCGGGCCAACTGGTACTATTATTCCATGTAAATTCAATGGCTGATCTACTCCTCTTTGCAGCCTTTCTTGGACTGGGTGAGGAGGCACGGAAGCAAGTCACTTGTCTCGTAAAATCTGTTGAACTGGTTCTATCTTAGGGTTGTGAGACTCAAGGTGGGAGCCGGAGATCTCCCCTACCTGCAGCTGATCTCCAGACTATATAGATTGTGTGCTCATTTATTCATTCATATATAACATTTCTAGAGAATTCATTCATTCATTTATATAGTCACAGACCATTATATAAAAATTAGACATAATAAAACCTTAAGATTTTAAAACATGTTGGGGGGGAATAAAATTATTTGTTTGTTTGTTTGTTTGTTTGTTTGTTTATTGCCACTCTCGCTGTACCAGCTCATGGTGGGTTACAGTATAAAACAATCCCACCACAAAGCCCTATTAACCCCATTAAAACCACACCAAATAACACAAAAAACCCAATATGGTGGAAAATAATTCTCCCATAACAGAATGCCTGCTACCGAGTTAGCAGAGGGCTATATCAAAAATCACCCAGATGGTCAAGGGTGGCAGACTTCCTGATAGGGGGGCCCAACCAGATCTTTCTCCTACACTGGCCTCAAACATAGACCTGAAAAAAGTTAAAGGTGTTTGGTTTCCTTCCGATTTTATTGTAGGAAAATGGTGCTGCTTTTTTAAACCTTATTCACACTTCTTTTCAATATTGTGCCATATATTCATTCATTTGTTTGAAAGAAACATTTTTACAGATGTTTTGCAATTTTCATTTTCTATGAACTTCCTGTGCCATATTTTTCCCAATGTCATATAATCTGGCATTAGAATAATAGTTTGTAATTAGGTGAGCATAAAGTAGTAGATCATATATTGCTTGACCCCGCTGACATTTTATATTTTAAATCTTCTCTGTCAGATATATTATCTTCCTTTGGCTCAGGAGCAAAGCTATGGCATTTTTCTTCAAAGTGGCAAAATTGCATTAGCAGATCTATATCATCTGCTACAATGACTGCTAGAGCACTCCAAGAATACCACTGTAGTCTGAACTATTTGTCACTTTGGTGTCATCTGGAACTGGAGAGTCAAGTCTTTCTTCACAAAAGTATGCTGCCATGTGTACCCAAAACTTCTGATCTTACTTCCACAAATCACAAACCAAACATTCCTTTATGTTAAATTTCAGTGCACATCTCCTGAAAATAAAACTTCATGTCCTGCTATTCCATTGAATTTCATACGTCATTGAAACACTCTTTTCACAACCACTAAACACCGCAGTGGAATTTGTGTTTCAATCAATATTTTTCAAACTGCTCATCATGTCTTTGTCCATTAAATTCTGTGCAGAACTACTCTTATTAAAAAGAATGTCCTTATTCTTCCAGTGATGAACATTGTTGATTACCAGAGTTGTACTAAAAACTGAAAGATTTAGTAGCTCCAAACCCAGAGGGGATGATGATGATGTTATCTGTTCAGTTGTGTCTAACCCTCGGCAATTCTGGAAACCCAGAGGAGAAACATTCAAAATCTGAGACATGTTCTAAAAATAAGAGAAAAAATAAATTCTACCACATGCATTAGCCACTTGGTGTTGTCACTGGTAAAACTTGGTGTATTTTCATAAATGAAACCCTCTGAGAGACTTTCTATCCATAGCTTCTAGTATTTTGATTCAAGCTTTCTTTCTTTTGATAATATTAAGAGGCTACCATAACATTAACAAGTTTACTTAACTGAGAACTGCCTTCAAAAAGATGTGGTTATTTCCAAGATTTTGACTTCTCGGTTAACTATTTCCTTGATTTTTTCCAGTGTTTTGTGGCATGTCTTTTTAAGTATCTACTGAAATATTAATTTTAGGATCTTAATAAAAGTATGTTAATAAATGCTACGTTTACTACTACCGTGTCCATCTGCTATACTGAAACCTCTAATCAGTTCTTATAATTTGACTTAATATGAGTTTAATCTAGCACCTATCTGTCAAGTAACATTTAAGCCATTTCTAGTGTGTAGAAAAGAGCCTCTTGTGGCGCAGAGTGGTAAGGCAGCGATATGCTGTCTGAATCTGTCTGCCCATGAGGTTGGGAGTTCAATCCCAGCAGCCGGCTCGAGGTTGACTCAGCCTTCCATCCTTCCGAGGTCGGTAAAATGAGTACCCAGCTTGCTGGGGGGTAAACGGTGATGACTGGGGAAGGCACTGGCAAACCACCCCGTATTGAGTCTGCCAAGAAAACGCTAGAGGGCGTCACCCCAAGGGTCAGACATGACTCAGTGCTTGCACAGGGGATACCTTTACCTTTACCTTTAGTGTGTAGAAATTGGAATGTGTTTCTGCAAGTACTTTTTGGGTTTGAAAATATAATCTGCACAATTTACCTGAGTAGTTGCTGTCATAACAGCATTTGGGATATGCAGTCCTAATTGTTTGTCCTTAATGAAAAAGTTTAAGCCAGAATGATGTACTGTACATTTTCTTTTCAGTCATGAAACTTCTTACAATACAATACCTTTATTGGCATAAAGCAGATAAGCAGGATAAACAAAGTTAGTCAGGATACGTCAGACAGTTTAAATTTAAAAACTGAGGACAGAAATTCAGCCGTAATAAAAGTGACGTTGGCATCCTTATCACTCAGTAAAAATTGGCAAATCAGGTCTCTTGAATGGTTTCTCCGTTTTGGTATGAGAGGTATGATGTGCCTTCTCTGTTCAGTGAACAAGGGACAATCCAGTAGGATATGTTGGATGGTGTCAGGAGAACTTGATTCACAGGTGCATAGTCTGTTTTCGAAGGGGATCTTGGCAAATCTCCCTTGTAATACTTTAGATGGAAAGGCGTTAAGCCGAGCAAGTGAAAACGCTCTGCGATGGAGGGGATTTGCCAAGTTATGGAAATAAGCCGGCATTATCCCGTGCTTCACTTGGAGACCAAGCGCACAAGGAGAGCAGATTGCTGGCACAGTGGGATGGATTTTTTGAAATTCCTGATCAAGTAGCCTTTGTTTGATCTGGTACATAATGGAGGATTCATTCAGAGATAAGATGTAATCGTAGTCAATGCCAATTTGTTGGAGTGTAGTCAGAATGGTAGAGAACCATTTAAATTTAAAAGTGTCTCTCAGTAAATAGGCCAATATGAAACTTCTTGTGCAGTCTCATTAACAATGGGTTGTCTTCAGTTATTTCCAAAAGAACAACTTCATCCTTTGGTGCTTTGTTACTGAAAGCATGTTTCAGTTTGTTAATGTTCTCTGAGGCTAAGTGGCCTGCCCTTGTTTGTGAATCCTGTAGGACTTCTGCATTAGCAGCCAGTATATAGCAAAACCCACAATAAAGTGCCACCTTAAATAATTCACATTTAAAAAGCATTTCTATATAATTGAAGAACTTTACGAGCATTATCTCCTCAAAAAAGAATTTTTAGAAGAAGAGTTGAGTTTTGTGCCCTGCTTTTCACTACCCAAAGAAGTCTCAGAATAGTTTATAATCTCCTTCCCTTCAACTCCCCACAGCACTCTGTGTTGTAGGTGGGGTTGAAAGAGCTCTGACAGAACAGCTCTGTGAGAACGGCTCTAACAAGCCTGTGATTAGCCCAAGGTCATCCAGCTGGCTGCACACAGAAGAGTGGGGAATCACAATAATTTACAATACAAAACCTTTAATGGCATTCACAATATAAAATATACAATCGGTTCTGTAATAAAAGCCTAAAAAACTGTGAGGGAAGTTACAAAAGGCAAGGGAGCGGCAGATACAAAAAGATGAAGCCAGAGTGGGGAATCAAACTGGGCTCACCAGATTAGAGGCCACTGATTTTAACCACAACTCCAAACTTGATCCATGTTATCCATGGTATAACCAACAAAAACTGCCATAGTATGAATTCCTCCAGGCATCACTATTTTGCAGAAATACTGCTTTTGTGACTTCCAACCAAAGTGTCACATATAAGCATTGGTATATTAAAGTTGGTAAAATCATACTTTGTGGGAAGGTTCACTGGAAGAAAAGCAATACTTTTCTAGGATTGCCTATCCCCATAATTTCTTTAAATTTTCTAATTACAGTTCATTATGGCTTTGCAGTACATGAGAAAGGCTATTTTCCTTTTAGATAAGTTTATCGCTTTTTGATAGATTACTGAGCTTCCTCCCATAATGCTACACCAGAATGATTTCTTACAATTTATGTTGTCTAAATCAAGCTGTATTTGCTAAATTAGTAGGGAAAAAAACAAATTGGAAAAGCTGAGGAAAATGAAGGGAAAGGAAATAGATTAAACGTTCAACCACACGACACAAAAAAGTTGATCTGTTTTATATTTTTAGCTGACGTCTATAGCTGTATTTAGGACGTCCAAATGCACACAGCTTTAATCTATAGCAATCAAATTATAAACACTTTAGCTCATTTAAATATGAATTTATATATTATCTATGGCAGTTTCAGGAAATGGTGCTTAATTATTACAATAATAAAAGGCAGGATGCTAGTTCTACGTCAAAATAATTGATACCAAAACTGGGTCCAGTTCGGATCCAGGATTGTATTATTAAATTTACTTATTATATATTTTTATCCCAACACACTTTATCTACTTCCTCTTGTTAATTTGAATACTGCAACAGAGAGCTGCAGTGTTCTGGGATTTTATGTCTTTTAATGAGGGTTTTAATGGGTTTTTAATGGATACTGTAACCCGCCACAAGCCGGCTTTGGAAGTGGCGGGAAATAAATTGAATAATAATAATAATAATGAGGGAGGGGGAGGTCTTGGAGCCAGCAGAACAATACCATCTACCTGGATAACTCCATGAGTATGTAACGTCATAGGAAATATAGCTCTTCTTCCCCATTTTTGTCTCTGTCCAGTTATATACTATGCATACTATGTGGAATACATTACATAGGATATTGCTAGAATATTAGTTTTTAGTAAAACTGGAGTTGAACCAAACTGAGAAACTTAACAATAAATGGATTAGCTGTAGATAAGTATTCATATTTATTTGTTTTATTTATAGCTTAACCTCCTGGCAAATAGATGGGGAAGAAATGGAGATAGTGACAGATTTTATTTTCATGGGCTCCGAGATCACTGCAGATGGGGACTGCAGCAAAAAAATTAAAAGACACTTGCTTCTGGGGAGATTTGGTTCAATCATTTTATCTGTCTGTCTATCATCCATCTATCTATCCAATAGCCTGCCACTCCCAGTCAAGCTGGCTTGTGGCAGGTAACACAATGAAACCCCCATAATAAAATTCCCCATAAAACAATTCTACCTATGGTGGCAAAGAACCCCTTCCCTTCACCCTGCTTAATGGACTGCCAAACCTTGTGCCTCAGGGGACAGATGAAAAAAAGGTGGGCAGTTGTTCTAGCCCTATGGAGGGGGCAAGATCTTAGCGACTCTGTATTCAACCAAAGACCCGTCTTGCAGGCCCTGCGGAACTTAGAAAGCGCCAGCAGGGCTTTTACCTCTCCTGGGAGGTCATTCCACTAGGTCAGAGCCAGGACCAAAAAAGCCCTGGCCTTGGTCAAGGCTGGGTGTACTTTCTGAGAATCAAGGTCCACCTGCCAAGTGAAGAGCTCTGCAGGGAGGGGGGGGGGTAAGGAGATTGATGGTCCTCCAAGTATGTGGACCCCAGATGACAAATGGCCTTAAGGTCAAAAACAAAACCTTGAACTTGATCTGGGCTGCAACTGACAACCAATGCAGCTACTTCAGCACCAGCTGGATATGGGCCATCCAAGGTGTTCCTGTGAGGACCCTAGCAACTGCATTCTGCATTAGCTGTAATTTCTGAGTCAAGGACAAGGGATTGCCTGTGTAGAGCGAGTTACCGATGTCAATCCTGGAGGTGTCTGTTGCATAGAGCACTGTAGCCAGATGATCCAAGGACAGGCAAGGTGCTAGTAGTGGGGCATGACAAAGATGGAAAAATTCCAAGCGGGTTACTTTAGTTATCTGGGCCTCCAAAGATAGGGAGGCATCCAGATTCGCACCGAAATTCCTGGCCATGGGTGAGATGTTAAGTTGTACCCCAGGCAGGGTGAGCAACCATACTTCCTGGTCTGGACCCTTCCTACCTGGCCACAGGACCTCCGTCTTGGAGGGGTTGAGTTTCAGATGACTCTGCTCCAGCCATCCGGGTATGACTCCCAAACATTTGGTATCTGGGGGGGGAGTAAGGCTGCCATCCATCAGGAGATCGCTGTGGCTATATTAGTGACAAACCAGCCCATTACTTCAGACCAGCCGGGCCAGATTGCACATGTAAATGTTGAAGCACGTAGGGAAGAGGACCACCCCCAGTTTAATCCCACAAGGGTCCCATGGTGACCCTCTGTGGCCTGTGCTTGAGGAAGGAGATCAGGCACTGAAGGGCTGTCCCCATTTCTCTGCACTGGCAAGGTGGCAGGCTAACAACTTGTGGTCAACCACATAAAACATGGTTCACAGATTTAATCTCATGAGGATAGCCAACCCACCCCTATCCAGCTGGCGCCAGAGATCATCTGTCAGGGTGGATGATTGTATTTTTTCATTATAATCATCATTTTTTGTAACAATAATATGTTCTGATTTTCTTCTCACAAGTAAAAAATGTCTTCTAAAAGTTTCCTGTATTAGTTTCAGTTTGTCTGCTGCCTGTTGATTTATAAAGTGGTAGGGACAAATCAGACGTGATAGTATTCAGGGATCCAACCAGTGAACACCATTGCTGTTTTTAAAGGATTTAAATACTCCACAGGGGCCTAGTACTTGTCAGGCTCACAGTGCAGCAGGCTGAAATGCTATTGTCCTCCCCTCCCTGTGCCTCTTGAAGTGCAGAAACAGACACCCACACAGCTGTTCTGGCACTTGAAAAGGCATGTAGGGAAGGGAGGACTAGTAACCCAGCCTGCTACACTGTGGCTTTATCAGGATCAGGCCTACGTGGCATTTTTAATGCTTTTAAAACATCAGTGGTGTCCATGAGTTGGACCTATGTACTCTGTCCTGTCCCATTTGGCCCTTAAAGGATTTGGGCCTGAAGCTGCGATTTTGACATTTATATCAATCATGAGAAGGAAGGACTCCCTGGAGAAGAGCCTAATGCTGGGAGCGATCGAGGGCAAAAGAAGGAGGGGACGACAGAGAATGAGGTGGCTGGATGGAGTCACTGAAGCAGTAGGTGCAAACTTAAAGGGACTCCGGGGAATGGTAGAGGACAGGAAGGCCTGGAGGATCATTGTCCATGGGGTCGCGATGGGTCGGACACGACTTCGCACCTAACAACATCAATCAAATAAAGAAATCAAATAAATAAATAAATATACTATATATTATAAATCAGGTTTCTGAATAACTGTCTATCACTAGCAACTATTCCTATTGTGACTTCACTTAGCTGCAGCAGCAGAATCTTGATACATATGTCTATTGCTCTCTTTCTCTATTCCACAGTGTGAAGTTCTGGAAAAAAATTGAAATTTCCAGTTGTAAATAGTAACGAAAATGTGCAAGGAATAACATTTTCTGGGATTAAGGTTATAAATTCAAATATTTGATTGGTTTTTAATTCATAGGGATTTTAAAAAAAAGTTTAATAAGGGCATTTATCCCTTGAGAAAGACAAAGGCTGGGAAGAACACAGCTTGACAGCTCTGGCAATGAATGATCCTCGTAGGGCTTTGAAGTTCTATGAAATTATGCAGCATGATTAAACAGTCAGTGAGTAGTACAAAATATATATTACCAGTAATTAACTGTCATCCAGAAAATATGTATTTTTAAAAAAAGTAGAGTGTAAAATATTGTTTCCGTACCTCACTTATAAATGATTGGTGAGGTTCTCTGGACTTTATACCCTTTGTCTTAGAATCATAAAGCTGCAAGGAACTTCCAGGGTCATCTAGTCCAACCTGCCCTACACAGTGCAGGAAACTCACAATGACCTGCCCACCCACAGTGACCTCAGTTCCATGCCCAAGGGATCCCCTCTCCAAGCCAGAATCCCTGGCCAGTCTGGCCTGGAGGAAATATGCCTTCTGAAACCAAAGTGGCAATCGGCATTTCACTAGGCATGTAAGATAGGGCCACAGAGCAAAGCACTGATGCAACAATATCTGCCCACCACTCTTAATCTGCCTAAATTCACAGAATCAGCTGTTCTGTCAGATGACTTTCTAGCCCAGGGGTAGTCAAACTGAGGCCCTCCAGATGTTCATGGACTACAACTCCCACGAGCCCCTGCCAGCGAATGCTGGCAGGGGCTCGTGGGAATTGTGGTTCATGGACATCTGGAGGGCCACAGTTTGACTACCCCTGATCTAGCCTTTGCTTAAAAACTTCCAAAAAACGAGAACTTGCCACTTCCCGAGGTGGCCTGTTCCACTGAGGAACCACTCTAACTGTCAGGAACTTATTCTTACCACGTCGGAATAGACATATACCGTGTAACGTGAGTGAATGAATACGTTCCCCTTTCCAACTCGAGCCTACACAAAAATTACTCAGAACAAAGAAGCAGCCATTACTGCCATTCCTCACTCCTTGCTTATTTATTTATTTATTTAAACTATCTAGACCCCTGCCTCACCACTTCATACTCAAAGCAGCTAGCAAAACAGCAAAAATGCAAGGCCAAACATTGTAAGCAATCAGAAACATTAAAACCAAAATGCAGTGAAAACACACAGTTTAAAAACAGTACACACAGTTTTATGCAGGCCCAATCTCTCTTGTGTAATTAAGTTGTTTACTCTGCCCTGAAAAAAATCCCTCACCCTCCTTTTCCATATATTTGGACTCCACTTCAGTACAGGGCTGGCCAGGACATTGGTAGAGGTTCACTTTCCCCAATCTTCCTGGTTTTGTATTGCTGTGCTTTAATAGCTTCACTATGGTCTTGCCATTCCCTAAAATAAAGAAAAGAGAAAAGGCTGTCAGGAAGGCAGTGAATGTAGAGGAGGAGGAGATTTCCTTCCATTCAAACACAAGGCATCCCTTCCCTTTGGACACAAGAACAAGATCACCCTGATCGTGCTGGGAAACAACTTCCACCTACCCCATTTTTAAAAATTGATCTTTGGGGAGAGGAGGCTGAAGAAAGAACAGGCTGCAACAAGAATGGAGGCCAATGTCATGTGGAAACGGGGGAAAATACACTCAAGTTGAATGGCTGAAACTGAGGAAATCTTCCATATGAAATTAGACTGTCAGACATGGCAGCAAGTCTTTATTTTAATGAACAGCTGTGCCTGTTCCAGTTGCAAGAGAAAAGAGTAGGTGAGAAAGTCCTCAATGACTAAGCATGAGTAGTATTACATTTTGCAAGCAGCTGACTAATTCACCAGCTTTAGAATTAACAGCCAGACATCAGCAAATATAGCAAGTCTGGTGTGTGCAGTGCCTGATGGGACACTTTGCTGGTTTTATTGATAGTTTTAAATGGCACAAAATTCAGAGCTGCAGCTGAAGATTCAGTGCTGCACCTGGCAAGAAGTTGGTTGTCACCGTTAACATTTGCAAGCATATTGACATGGCCCCAACCTTGATTTCAATGTTGCTCTTGTCCCAAACTGCTGGGAAGGCACACACACGTACATGTGACAGCAGGATGGCTTTAGTGCTTAAGTGGCTGTAACACCCCTCTTCTGCAAC